>NC_068441.1:54475744-54698244 GCF_023373465.1 Oncorhynchus keta
CTCCTTTTAGACACTATCCTCCTTTAGATAGTTTCTACATTATCCTCCTTTTAGACACTATCCTCCTTTTAGACACTATCCTCCTTTTAGATAGTTTCTACATTATCCTCCTTTTAGACACTATCCTCCTTTTAGATAGTTTCTACATTATCCTCCTTTTAGACACTATCCTCCTTTTAGATAGTTTCTACATGATCCTCCTTTTAGACACTATCCTCCTTTTAGATAGTTTCTACATTATCCTCCTTTTAGACACTATCCTCCTTTTAGATAGTTTCTACATTATCCTCATCTTAGACACTATCCTCCTTTTCGACACTATCCTCCTTTTAGATAGTTTCTACACTATCCTCCTTTTAGACACTATCCTCCTTTTAGATAGTTTCTACATTATCCGCCTTTTAGACACTATCCTCCTTTTAGACACTATCCTCCTTTTAGATAGTTTCTACATTATCCTCCTTTTAGACACTATCCTCATTTTAGATAGTTTCTACATTATCCTCCTTGTAGACACTGTCCTCCTTTTAGACACTATCCTCCTTTTAGATAGTTTATACATTATCCTCCCTGTAGATAGTTTCTACATGATCCTCCTTTTAGATGGTTTCTAAATTATCCTCCTTGTAGATAGTTTCTAC
Organism: Oncorhynchus keta; assembly: GCF_023373465.1. Lineage (NCBI taxonomy): Eukaryota > Metazoa > Chordata > Actinopteri > Salmoniformes > Salmonidae > Oncorhynchus > Oncorhynchus keta. The sequence continues at coordinate 54,476,386 of NC_068441.1, forward strand.
ATTATCCTCCTTTTAGATCATTTCTACATTATCCGCCCTGTAGATAGTTTCTACATTATCCTCATTTTAGATCGTTTCTACATTATCCTCCTTTTAGATAGTTTATACATTATCCTCCTTTTAGATAGTTTATACATTATCCTCCTTTTAGATACTTTCTACATTATCCTCCTTGTAGATTGTTTCTACATTATCCTCCTTGTAGATAGTTTCTACATTATCCTCATTTTAGATCGTTTATACATTATCCTCCTTTTAGATAGTTTCTACATTATCCTCCTTGTAGACACTATCCTCCTTGTAGATAGTTTCTACATTATCCTCACTTTTAGATCGTTTCTACATTATCCTCCTTTTAGATAGTTTATACATTATCCTCCTTTTAGATAGTTTCTACATTATCCTCCTTTTAGATAGTTTCTACGTTATCCTCCTTGTAGATCGTTTCTACGTTATCCTCCTTTTAGATCGTTTCTACATTATCTTCCTTGTAGATAGTTTCTACATTATCCTCCTTGTAGATAGTTTCTACATTATCCTCCGTTTAGATCGTTTCTACATTATCCTCCTTGTAGATTGTTTCTACATTATCCTCCTTGTAGATAGTTTTCTACATTATCATCCTTTTAGATCGTTTCTACATTATCCTCCATTTAGATCGTTTCTACATTATCCTCCTTTTAGATCGTTTCTACATTATCCTCCTTTTAGATAGTTTCTACATTATCCTCCTTTTAGATAGTGTATACATTATCCTCCTTTTAGATAGTTTATACATTATCCTCCTTTTAGATAGTTTCTACATTATCCTCCTTGTAGATCGTTTCTACATTATCCTCCTTTTAGATCGTTTCTACATTATCCTCCTTGTAGATAGTTTCTACATTATCCTCATTTTAGATCGTTTCTACATTATCCTCATTTTAGATCGTTTCTACATTATCCTCCTTGTAGATAGTTTCTACATTATCCTCCTTGTAGATTGTCTCTACATTATCCTCCTTGTAGATCGTTTCTACATTATCCTCCTTTTAGATCGTTTCTACATTATCCTCCTTGTAGATAGTTTCTACATTATCCTCCTTGTAGATAGTTTCTACATTATCCTCCTTTTAGATCGTTTCTACATTATCCTCCTTTTAGATATAGCATTAATTAATAGTTTGCAGTTTGTTCGGCTTCGATGCTTCATGTTGAGCTCCGTTGAATTAGCTGTGATCTTATAGGGATGTCGGTGGGCTGTAAACAGAGAGACTCTGGGTTGAGGTCAGTGATAAAGTAGTCTACAGTACTACTGCCAAGAGATGAGCTATAGGTACCTACCATAGGCGTCTGGGTTGAGGTCAGTGATAAAGTAGTCTACAGTACTACTGCCAAGAGATGATGTCGGTGGACTGACTGCTTGAAATGTTTAGATTTGATAGGGAAGCTGAGAGGTCAAATATACTGTTAAGATACTGCCAAGTTTACATCTTCACTATTACAGTGGAACCTTTTGTCCAGGAAGTTGTCTAAAAGGGATTGAATTTGTTGTTGCCTAATTGTTTTTTGGTTGGTTTCCACACTACATTCCTTCCATCTTCAGCATTTCTTAATATTACTCAGTTCCTTTGGCTTTGATGCCTCGTGATTGAGTATTGCTCTGTTCAACTAGACTGTGATTTTGCTGTGGTCTGATAGGGGTGTCAGTGGGCTGACTGTGAACGCTCTGAGAGACTCTGGGTTGAGGTCTGTGATAAAGTAGTCTACAGTACTACTACCAAGAGATGAGCTATAGGTGTACCTACCATAGGCGTCCCCACGAAGCCTACCGTTGACTATGTACATACCCAGCGTGCGACAGAGCTATAGGTGTACCTACCATAGAGTCCCCACGAAGCCTACCATTGACTATGTACATACCCAGCGTGCGACAGAGCTATAGGTGTACCTACCATAGAGTCCCCACGAAGCCTACCATTGACTATGTACATACCCAGCGTGCGACAGAGCTATAGGTGTACCTACCATTTAGAGTTTTGTTGAAGCCTACCATTGACTATGTACATACCCAGCGTGGACAGAGCTATAGGTGTACCTACCATAGAGTCCCCAGAAGCCTACCATTGATTATGTACATACCCAGCGTGCGACAGAGCTATAGGTGTACCTACCATAGAGGAAGCCTACCATTGACTATGTACATACCCAGCGTGCGACAGAGCTATAGGTGTACCTACCATAGAGTCCCCATGAAGCCTACCATTGATTATGTACATACCCAGCGTGCGACAGAGCTGCAGGAGTTGTGACCTGTTTTTTGTTGATTGTTTTGTCGTAGTTGTGTCACACGGGGGAGGCATGTGGGGGAGGGAATACTGTCACCTCCAGGTTGGTGTTTGCTGAGGGTGTCAGGTTCTTGACCAGTTCTGGCATTTAGGTCACCACAGACTAGGACATGTCCCTGAGCCTGGAAGTGGTTGATCTCCCCGTGGAGAAGCTGTTAAAGTATGGAGATTCTAGTGGGGGGCTTCAGGTTTCACACGGGAGGAAATTGGTCTCTGTAGAGATGATTTTCTTCTGAATTTCTAGCAAAATATAAAATGTTCCAGTTTTGATTCATTTAATGGAGTGGGTTATGTTTCACATCTGGTAGTGTGGTGGATGGGACTACCAGCTCTCTGTAACCTAGAGGGCAACCAGTGGGTCCGTCTCCTCTATACCACCCACCTGGTAGTGTGGTGGATGAGACTACCAGCTCTCTGTAACCTAGAGGACAACCAGTGGGTCTGTCTCCTCTATACCACCCACCTGGTAGTGTGGTGGATGAGACTACCAGCTCTCTGTAACCTAGAGGACAACCAGTGGGTCCATCTCCTCTATACCACCCACCTGGTAGTGTGGTGGATGGGACTACCAGCTCTCTGTAACCTAGAGGACAACCAGTGGGTCCGTCTCCTCTATACCACCCACCTGGCAGTGTGGTGGATGGGACTACCAGCTCTCTGTAACCTAGAGGACAACCAGTGGGTCCGTCTCCTCTATACCACCCACCTGGTAGTGTGGTGGATGGGACTACCAGCTCTCTGTAACCTAGAGGGCAACCAGTGGGTCCATCTCCTCTATACCACCCACCTGGCAGTGTGGTGGATGGGACTACCAGCTCTCTGTAACCTAGAGGACAACCAGTGGGTCCATCTCCTCTATACCACCCACCTGGTAGTTTGGTGGATGGGACTACCAGCTCTCTGTAACCTAGAGGACAACCAGTGGGTCTGTCTCCTCTATACCACCCACCTGGTAATGTGATGGATGGGACTACCAGCTCTCTGTAACCTAGAGGGCAACCAGTGGGTCCATCTCCTCTATACCACCCACCTGGTAATGTGATGGATGGGACTACCAGCTCCCTGTAACCTAGAGGGCAACCAGTGGGTCCATCTCCTCTATACCACCCACCTGGTAGTGTGGTGGATGGGACTACCAGCTCTCTGTAACCTAGAGGGCAACCAGTGGGTCCATCTCCTCTATACCACCCACCTGGTAGTGTGGTGGATGGGACTACCAGCTCTCTGTAACCTAGAGAGCAACCAGTGGGTCCATCTCCTCTATACCACCCACCTAGTAGTGTGGTGGATGGGACTACCAGCTCTCTGTAACCTAGAGGGCAACCAGTGGGTCCATCTCCTCTATACCACCCAACTGGTAGTGTGGTGGATGGGACTACCAGCTCTCTGTAACCTAGAGAGCAACCAGTGGGTCCATCTCCTCTATACCACCCACCTAGTAGTGTGGTGGATGGGACTACCAGCTCCCTGTAACCTAGAGGGCAACCAGTGGGTCCATCTCCTCTATACCACCCACCTGGTAGTTTGGTGGATGGGACTACCAGCTCCCTGTAACCTAGAGGGCAACCAGTGGGTCCATCTCCTCTATACCACCCACCTGGTAGTGTGGTGGATAGGACTACCAGCTCTCTGTAACCTAGAGGACAACCAGTGGGTCCATCTCCTCTATACCACCCACCTGGTAGTGTGGCGGATGGGACTACCAGCTCTCTGTAACCTAGAGAGCAACCAGTGGGTCCATCTCCTCTATACCACCCACCTGGTAGTGTGGTGGATGAGACTACCAGCTCTCTGTAACCTAGAGGGCAACCAGTGGGTCCATCTCCTCTATACCCTGTTTCACACCTGGTAGTGTGGTGGATGGGACTACCAGCTCCCTGTAACCTAGAGGACAACCAGTGGGTCCCGACAAACAGTTATTGTGCTGACGTTGCTTCCAGAGGCAGTTTGGAACTCGGTGGACAGACGATTTTAACGTGCCTCAGCAATCAGCGCAGCGGTCCTGTTCTGTGAGCTTGTGTGGTCTACCACTTCGCAGGTGAGCCGTTGTTGCTCCTCAATAACAGCACATACAGTGGACCAGGGGCAGCTCCAGCAGGGCAGAAATTTGAGGAGCTGACTTGTTGGAAAGGTGGCATCCTATGACGGTGCCACATTGAAATTCACTGAGCTCATAAATAAGGCTTATTTTACTGCCAATGTTTGTCTATGGAGATTGCACGGCGGTGTGCTTGATTTTATACATCTGTCAGCAACGGGTGTGGCTGAAATAGAATCCACTAATTTGAAGCTGTGTCCACATACTTTTGTATATATAGTATATATAATGTAGGTCCTCTTGGCCCTCAAGGTGCAGTTCCATGGGGGAGCCTCGGAGGTCTGTCTGTTTCTCTGCCAGTTGCTCTGTTGCTCCTGTGTGTGCTGCAGCCGCGGTGGAGGCTGGATCCTTCCTTTCAGGTTCCTTGCAAACCGCTGCTTTGTACGACTCCAATATCATCATTAAATTTGCAGATGACACAACAGCGGTAAGCCTGATCACCGACAACGACGAGGCAGCCTATAGGGAGGAGGTCAGAGACCTGGCAGTGTGGTGCCAGAATAACAACCTCTCCCTCAACGTAACCAAGACTAAGGAGATGATTGTGGACTACAGGAAAAGGAGGACCGAGCACGCCCCCATTCTCATCGACGGGGCTGCAGTGGAGCAGGTTGAGAGCTTCAAGTTCCTTGGTGTCCACATCACCAACAAACTAACATGATCCAAGCACACCATGACAGTAGTGAAGAGGGCACGACAAAACATATTGCCCCTCAGGAGATTGAAAAGGTTTGGCATGGGTCCTCAGATCCTCAAAAGGTTCTACAGTTGCACCATCAAGAGCATCCTGACTGGTTGCATCACTGCCTGGTATGGCAACTACTCGGCCTCCGACCGCAAGGCACTACAGAGGGTAGTGCGAACGGCCCAGTACATCACCAGGACCAAGCTTCCTGCCATCCAGGACCTCTATACCAGGCGGTGTCAGAGGAAAGCCCTATAAATTGTCATAGATTCCAGCCACCCTAGTCATAGACTGTTTTCTCTGCTACCGCACGGTACCAGAGCGTCAAGTCAAGGTCCAAGAGGCTTCTAAACAGCTTACAGCCCAACACCGTGCAGGACGTTTGGCATTTGCCAGAGAACACCAAGATTGGCAAATTCGCCACTGGCGCCCTGTGCTCTTCACAGATGAAAGCAGGTTGACACTGAGCACATGTGACAGATGTGACGGAGTCTGGAGATGCCGTGGAGAACGTTCTGCTGCCTGCAACATCCTCCAGCATGGGTGGGTCAGTCATGGTGTGAGGCCGCACAGCCCTCCATGTGCTCGCCAGAGGTAGCCTGACTGCCATTAGGTACCGAGATGAGATCCTTAGACCCCTTGTGAGACCATATGCTGGTGCGGTTGGCCCTGGGTTCCCCCTAATGCAAGACAATGCTAAACCTCATGTGGCTGGAGTGTGTCAGCAGTTCCTGCAAGAGGAAGGCATTGATGCTATGGACTGGCCTGCCCGTTCCCCAGAACTGAATCCAATTGAGCACATCTGGGACATCATGTCTCGCTCCATCCACCAAGCGCCACGTTGCACCACAGACTGTCCAGGAGTTGGCGGATGCTTTAGTCCAGGTCTGGGAGGAGATCCCTCAGGAGACCATCCGCCACCTCACCAGGAGCATGCCCAGGCGTTGTAGGGAGGTCATACAGGCACGTGGAGGCCACACACACTACTGAGCCTCATTTTGACTTGTTTTAAGGACATTACATCACAGTTGGATCAGCCTGTAGTGTGGTTTTCCACTTTAATTTTGAGTGTGACTCCAAATCCAGACCTCCATGGGTTGATACATTTGATTTCCATTGATCATTTTTGTGTGATTTTTTTGTTGTCAGCACATTCAACTATGTAAAGAAAAAACATATTTAATAATAATATTTCATTCATTCAGATCTAGGATGTGTTATTTTAGTGTTCCCTTTATTTATTTTTTGAGCAGTGTATTTCCAATTCGAGTACATAAGGAGTACAATCTGTGGCTTTTTTTGTTGTGGGTTCTTCGCGGGTGTCTTCATGGGGGTCTCCTAGGGTTGGTGGTTCTTCATTTATCTGTTCTGCTGTGATGTTGAGGCTGTGGTCAGGATCTGAGCTGCTCTGCTGGCTTCTCTGGGGGAGTAGCCAGCTCTTTTCAACACCTCATCTTTCTCACCTCCATCTTTCTTTCCTCCGCCTCTTCTAGTGCTTTCCTCTTCTCCTGCCGCTGGGCCTCCTCCTTCTGCTCCTCCTTCTGCTCCTCCTTCCACTCCTCCTATTTCTCCTGTTGGAGTAGTCTCACCACAGTCAGACATGTCTCTCTCCTCCTCGTTCTCCTGTTGGAGTAGTCTCACCACAGCCAGACATGTCTCTCTCCTCCTCCTGCTCCATGTCTCTCTCCTCCTTCTGCTCCTCCTCTTTCTCCTGATGGAGTGTCATCCTCTTCCTGTTGGAGTAGTCTCCTGTCTCTCTCCTCCTTCCTCCTCTCTTTCTCCTTGGAGTAGTCTCACCACAGTCAGACATGTCTCTCTCCTCCTCCTGCTCCTCCTCTTTCTCCTGATGGAGTAGTCTCACCACAGTCAGACATGTCTCTCTCCTCCCTCTCCTTCTTTCCTGATGGAGTAGTCTCACCACAGTCAGACATGTCTCTCTCCTCCTCCTGTCTCTCTCCTCCTCCTCTTCTTTCTCCTGTTGGAGTAGTCTCACCACAGCCAGACATGTCTCTCTCCTCCTTCTGCTCCTCCTCTTTCTCCTGTTGGAGTAGTCTCACCACAGTCAGACATGTCTCTCTCCTCCTCCTGCTCCTCCTCTTTCTCCTGATGGAGTAGTCTCACCACAGTCAGACATGTCTCTCTCCTCCTCCTGCTCCTCCTCTTTCTCCTGATGGAGTAGTCTCACCACAGTCAGACATGTCTCTCTCCTCCTCCTGCTCCTCCTCTTTCTCCTGTTGGAGTAGTCTCACCACAGTCAGACATGTCTCTCTCCTCCTCCTGCTCCTCCTCTTTCTCCTGTTGGAGTAGTCTCACCACAGTCAGACATGTCTCTCTCCTCCTCATGTCTCTCTCCTCCTGCTCCTGCTCCTCTTCTTTCTCCTGTTGGAGTAGTCTCACCACAGCCAGACATGTCTCTCTCCTCCTCTCTCCTCTCTTTCTCCTGTCTCACCACAGTCAGACATGTCTCTTCTCCTGCTCCTCCTCTTTCTCCTTGGAGTAGTCTCACCACAGTCAGACATGTCTCTCTCCTCCTTCTGCTCCTCCTCTTTCTCCTGTTGGAGTAGTCTCACCACAGTCAGACATGTCTCTCTCCTCCTCCTGCTCCTCCTCTTTCTCCTGTTGGAGTAGTCTCACCACAGTCAGACATGTCTCTCTCCTCCTTCTGCTCCTCCTCTTTCTCCTAGTCTCACCACAGTCAGACATGTCTCTCTCCTCCTCCTGCTCCTCCTCTTTCTCCCTCACCACAGTCAGACTCTCCTCCTGCTCCTCTCTTTCTCCTGTTGGAGTAGTCTCACCACAGCCAGACATGTCTCTCTCCTCCTCTTTCTCCTGTTGGAGTAGTCTCACCACAGTCAGACATGTCTCTCTCCTCCTTCTGCTCCTCCTCTTTCTCCTGTTGGAGTAGTCTCACCACAGTCAGACATGTCTCTCTCCTCCTCCTGCTCCTCCTCTTTCTCCTGTTGGAGTAGTCTCACCACAGCCAGACATGTCTCTCTCCTCCTCCTGCTCCTCCTCTTTCTCCTGTTGGAGTAGTCTCACCACAGCCAGACATGTCTCTCTCCTCCTCCTGCTCCTCCTCTTTCTCCTGTTGGAGTAGTCTCACCACAGTCAGACATGTCTCTCTCCTCCTCTGTCTCACCACAGTCAGACATGTCTCTCTCCTCCTCCTCTCCTCTCTTTCTCCTCTCTCCTCCCTCTTTCTCCTGTTGGAGTAGTCTCACCACAGTCAGACATGTCTGCTCCTCCTCTTTCTCCTGTTGGAGTAGTCTCACCACAGTCAGACATGTCTCTCTCCTCCTCTGCTCCTCCTCTTTCTCCTGATGGAGTAGTCTCACCACAGTCAGACATGTCTCTCTCCTCCTCCTGCTCCTCCTCTTTCTCCTGTTGGAGTAGTCTCACCACAGCCAGACATGTCTCTCTCCTCCTCTTTCTCCTGTTGGAGTAGTCTCACCACAGCCAGACATGTCTCTCTCCTCCTCTTTCTCCTGTTGGAGTAGTCTCACCACAGTCAGACATGTCTCTCTCCTCCTCCTGCTCCTCCTCTTTCTCCTGTTGGAGTAGTCTCACCACAGTCAGACATGTCTCTCTCCTCCTCTTTCTCCTGTTGGAGTAGTCTCACCACAGTCAGACATGTCTCTCTCCTCCTCTTTCTCCTGTTGGAGTAGTCTCACCACAGTCAGACATGTCTCTCTCCTCCTCTTTCTCCTGTTGGAGTAGTCTCACCACAGTCAGACATGTCTCTCTCCTCCTCTTTCTCCTGTTGGAGTAGTCTCACCACAGTCAGACATGTCTCTCTCCTCCTCTTTCTCCTGTTGGAGTAGTCTCACCACAGTCAGACATGTCTCTCTCCTCCTCCAGCTCTCTGGAGCTGGTTGAGGGTTTGTTGTTGTGATGGACTGTTGTCTGGGTCTGGTTGAGGAGGTGTTGTTGTGATGGACTGTTGTCTGGGTCTGGTTGAGGGGGTGTTGTTGTGATGGACTGTTGTCTGGGTCTGGTTGAGGGGGTGTTGTTGTGATGGACTGTTGTCTGGATCTGGTTGAGGGGGTGTTGTTGTGATGGACTGTTGTCTGGGTCTGGTTGAGGGGGTGTTGTTGTGATGGACTGTTGTCTGGATCTGGTTGAGGGGGTGTTGTTGTGCTGGACTGTTGTCTGGGTCTGGTTGAGGAGGTGTTGTTGTGATGGACTGTTGTCTGGGTCTGGTTGAGGGGGTGTTGTTGTGATGGACTGTTGTCTGGATCTGGTTGAGGGGGTGTTGTTGTGCTGGACTGTTGTCTGGATCTGGTTGAGGGGGTGTTGTTGTGATGGACTGTTGTCTGGGTCTGGTTGAGGAGGTGTTGTTGTGATGGACTGTTGTCTGGGTCTGGTTGAGGGGGTGTTGTTGTCTGGGTCTGGTTGAGGGTTTGTTGTTGTGATGGACTGTTGTCTGGGTCTGGTTGAGGAGGTGTTGTTGTGATGGACTGTTGTCTGGGTCTGGTTGAGAGGGTGTTGTTGTGATGGAGTGTTGTCTGGGTCTGGTTAAGGGGGTGTTGTTGTGCTGGACTGTTGTCTGGATCTGGTTGAGGGGGTGTTGTTGTGATGCACTGTTGTCTGGATCTGGTTGAGGAGGTGTTGTTGTGATGGACTGTTGTCTGGGTCTGGTTGAGGAGGTGTTGTTGTGATGGACTGTTGTCTGGGTCTGGTTGAGGGGGTGTTGTTGTCTGGGTCTGGTTGAGGGGGTGTTGTTGTCTGGGTCTGGTTAAGGGGGTGTTGTTGTGCTGGACTGTTGTCTGGGTCTGGTTGAGGGGGTGTTGTTGTGATGGACTGTTGTCTGGGTCTGGTTGAGGAGGTGTTGTTGTGATGGACTGTTGTCTGGGTCTGGTTGAGGGGTGTTGTTGTGATGGACTGTTGTCTGGATCTGGTTGAGGAGGTGTTGTTGTGATGGACTGTTGTCTGGGTCTGGTTGAGGGGGTGTTGTTGTCTGGGTCTGGTTGAGGGGGTGTTGTTGTCTGGGTCTGGTTAAGGGGGTGTTGTTGTGCTGGACTGTTGTCTGGGTCTGGTTGAGGGGGTGTTGTTGTGATGGACTGTTGTCTGGGTCTGGTTAAGGGGGTGTTGTTGTGCTGGACTGTTGTCTGGATCTGGTCGAGGGGGTGTTGTTGTGCTGGACTGTTGTCTGGATCTGGTTGAGGGGGTGTTGTTGTCTGGGTCTGGTTGAGGGGTGTTGTTGTGATGGACTGTTGTCTGGATCTGGTTGAGGGGGTGTTGTTGTGCTGGACTGTTGTCTGGGTCTGGTTGAGGGGGTGTTGTTGTGATGGACTGTTGTCTGGGTCTGGTTGAGGAGGTGTTGTTGAGCTGGACTGTTGTCTGGGTCTAGTTAAGGGGGTGTTGTTGTGCTGGACTGTTGTCTGGATCTGGTTGAGGGGTGTTGTTGTGATGGACTGTTGTCTGGGTCTGGTTAAGGGGGTGTTGTTGTGCTGGACTGTTGTCTGGGTCTGGTTGAGGGGGTGTTGTTGTGCTGGACTGTTGTCTGGATCTGGTTGAGGAGGTGTTGTTGTGCTGGACTGTTGTCTGGATCTGGTTGAGGGGGTGTTGTTGTGATGCACTGTTGTCTGGATCTGGTTGAGGGGGTGTTGTTGTGATGGACTGTTGTCTGGATCTGGTTGAGGGGGTGTTGTTGTGCTGGACTGTTGTCTGGATCTGGTTGAGGGGGTGTTGTTGTGATGGACTGTTGTCTGGGTCTGGTTGAGGAGGTGTTGTTGTGCTGGACTGTTGTCTGGATCTGGTTGAGGGGGTGTTGTTGTGATGGACTGTTGTCTGGATCTGGTTGAGGGGGTGTTGTTGTGCTGGACTGTTGTCTGGATCTGGTTGAGGGGGTGTTGTTGTGATGGACTGTTGTCTGGGTCTGGTTGAGGAGGTGTTGTTGTGCTGACAGGAGTGTACTGACCTGTTGTTCCAGCTCCACCTGCCTCACCTCCAGCTGGGTAAATGTTTCCTTAATTTCAATGAGAGATGGGTGACTCTCCTTTTTGGGTTGCTCGTCTGACCCCTTGCTTGGGGTGGGGGAGTCGTCACCAAGAGAAAGCTTCTCCTGCTGTGCTCTCTCTTTGATTCTCTGAAAGTCCTGTAGGAAGTGTTAACTGTTCCCTGTACCACCACTGTCTCAGTCTCAGGTTCCTGAGTTTCCACCTTGAGCCAATACCAGTGGCGACGTGTCGTTCAGGGCAGCCCACCTGTTTAGATAAACATACTAAATATATTTGGTATTATTAACTCAATTTTGACATTGTTTGAAAACTGATATGTGACACGTATTAATGCAAAACAGGCAAAATGACAGGTCGCCACTGACCTCTCTCTTTTTACATCTCCTCATCCTCGCCTCTTCCTCGACCTCTCCATCTCCTCCCCTCTCTCTCCTTCTCTCCCTTCTTCTCTATCCTCTCTTTTTACCTCTCCTCATCCTCGCCTATTCCTCGACCTCTCCACCTCCTCCCCTCTCTCTCCTTCTCTATCCTCTCTTTTTACCTCTCCTCTTCCTCGACCTCTCCATCTCCTCCCCTCTCTCTCCTTCTCTCCCTTCTTCTCTATCCTCTCTTTTTACCTCTCATCATCCTCGCCTCTTCCTCGACCTCTCCATCTCCCCCCCCTCTCTCTCCTTCTCTATCCTCTCTTTTTACCTCTCCTCATAATCGCCTCTTCCTCGACCTCTCCATCTCCTCCCCTCTCTCTCCTTCTCTCCCTTCTTCTCTATCCTCTCTTTTTACCTCTCATCATCCTCGCCTCTTCCTCGACCTCTCCATCTCCTCCCCTCTCTCTCCTTCTCTCCCTTCTTCTCTATCCTCTCTTTTTACCTCTCCTCATAATCGCCTCTTCCTCGACCTCTCCATCTCCTCCCCTCTCTCTCCTTCTCTCCCTTCTTCTCTATCCTCTCTTTTTACCTCTCCTCATATCTTCCTCGACCTCTCCATCTTCTTCTCTCCCTTCTTCTCTATCCTCTCTTCTACCTCTCCTCTCCCTCTCCTCTACAATAACCACTCCTCCTTCCTCTACCTTCTCTCTCCCTCTCCCTCTCCCCTACCTCACATCCTTTCCCTCCTCTCCTCTCCTCTCCTCTCCTCTCCTCTCCTCTCCTCTCCTCTCCCTTCTCTCTCCCTTCTCCTCTCCCTCTCTCTACCTCTCCTCTCCCTTACCTCTCCTCTCCCTCTCTCTACCTCTCCCTTCTCCTCTCCTCTCCCTTACCTCTCCTCTCCCTCTCTCTACCTCTCCCTTCTCCTCTCCTCTCCCTTACCTCTCCTCTCCCTCTCTCTACCTCTCCCTCTCTCTCCCTTCTCCTCTCCTCTCCCTTACCTCTCCTCTCCCTCTCCTCTCCCTCTCCCCTCCTCTCCTTCATTGCACTGAAAGAACTGACCAGGTGAAAGCCACTGACGATAAGCTCCCCTCTCCTCTCCCTCTCCTCTACAATAACCACTCCTTCTTCCTCTACCTTCTCTCTACCTCTCCCCTCTCCTCTCCTCTCCCCTCTCTCCCTCTCCCCTCCTCTCCTTCATTGCACTGAAAGAACTGACCAGGTGAAAGCCACTGACGATAAGCTCCCACCATCTTGTCTGCACATCATCCATTCCTCACAGCTTCAGACAGCCGTCGGACAACAGGAAGTTCTAATGAGGTTGCACCACAAAAGAAGACGAATGAGCTCCTCAGTCTTGTTAATTCTGCTGAGCATGCTCTCCCCGTCTCCTTCCCTCCTAGCCTCCCTGTGCATTATAGGATGGAGCCGCCAAGGCGCCAAGGCAACCATTGTAAAAACCTTTATATCCTCGTCAGTTGTGTGTGTGTTGCGCAATCCAGAGTCTCACTACACAGACATGTCCTCATGCACAGTAGGAGAGACATTTAGATTAAGTCGCTAATGCATTTCTTTAAACAGAGGGGGTATGGTTACGAACACATCTGAAATGGGACCCTATTCCCTGTATAATGCCAGAGCCTTGTGAGTAGAATACTTAAGAGTTTCTGAGATAGAACACTTTAGCAAATAGGGTTTATGAGGTAGAACACTAGCAAATAGGGTTTATGAGGTAGAACACTATAGCAAATAGGGTTTATGAGGTAGAACACTAGCAAATAGGGTTTATGAGGTAGAACACTAGCAAATAGGGTTTATGAGGTAGAACACTAGCAATAGGGTTTATGAGGTAGAACACTATAGCAAATAGGGTTTATGAGGTAGAACACTATAGAAAATAGGGTTTATGAGGTAGAACACTAGCAAATAGGGTTTATGAGGTAGAACACTAGCAAATAGGGTTTATGAGGTAGAACACTAGCAAATAGGGTTTATGAGGTAGAACACTATAGCAAATAGGGTTTATGAGGTAGAACACTATAGCAAATAGGGTTTATGAGGTAGAACACTATAGCAAATAGGGTTTATGAGGTAGAACACGATAGCAAATAGGGTTTATGAGGTAGAACACTATAGCAAATAGGGTTTATGAGGTAGAACACTATAGCAAATAGGGTTTATGAGGTAGAACACTAGCAAATAGGGTTTATGAGGTAGAACACTATAGCAAATAGGGTTTATGAGGTAGAACACTATAGCAAATAGGGTTTATGAGGTAGAACACTAGCAAATAGGGTTTATGAGGTAGAACACTATAGCAAATAGGGTTTATGAGGTAGAACACTATAGCAAATAGGGTTTATGAGGTAGAACACTATAGCAAATAGGGTTTATGAGGTAGAACACTATAGCAAATAGGGTTTATGAGGTAGAACACTATAGCAAATAAGGTTTATGAGGTAGAACACGATAGCAAATAGGGTTTATGAGGTAGAACACTATAGCAAATAGGGTTTATGAGGTAGAACACTATAGTAAATAGGGTTTATGAGGTAGAACACTAGCAAATAGGGTTTATGAGGTAGAACACTAGCAAATAGGGTTCATGAGGTAGAACACTAGCAAATAGGGTTTATGAGGTCGAGCACTATAGCAAATAGGGTTTGAGGTAGAACACTATAGCAAATGTAAATGTAAATGTTTATGAGGTAGAACACTAGCAAATAGGGTTTATGAGGTAGAACACTAGCAATAGGGTTTATGAGGTAGAACACTATAGAAAATAGGGTTTATGAGGTAGAACACTATAGCAAATAGGGTTTATGAGGTAGAACACTATAGCAAATAGGGTTTATGAGGTGGAACACTAGCAAATAGGGTTTATGAGGTAGAACACTAGCAAATAGGGTTTATGAGGTAGAACACTATAGCAAATGTAAATGTTTATGAGGTAGAACACTAGCAATAGGGTTTATGAGGTAGAACACTATAGAAAATAGGGTTTATGAGGTAGAACACTTTAGCAAATAGGGTTTATGAGGTAGAACACTAGCAAATAGGGTTTATGAGGTAGAACACTATAGAAAATAGGGTTTATGAGGTAGAACACTAGCAAATAGGGTTTATGAGGTAGAACACTAGCAAATAGGGTTTATGAGGTAGAACACTATAGCAAATAGGGTTTATGAGGTAGAACACTAGCAAATAGGGTTTATGAGGTAGAACACTAGCAAATAGGGTTTATGAGGTAGAACACTATAGCAAATAGGGTTTATGAGGTAGAACACTATAGCAAATAGGGTTTATGAGGTAGAACAATATAGCAAATAGGGTTTATGAGGTAGAACACTATAGCAAATAGGGTTTATGAGGGTGAGGTAGAACACTAGCAAATAGGGTTTATGAGGTAGAACACTAGCAAATAGGGTTTATGAGGTAGAACACTAGCAAATAGGGTTTATGAGGTAGAACACTATAGCAAATGTAAATGTAAATGTTTATGAGGTAGAACACTAGCAAATAGGGTTTATGAGGTAGAACACTAGCAAATAGGGTTTATGAGGTAGAACACTATAGAAAATAGGGTTTATGAGGTAGAACACTATAGCAAATAGGGTTTATGAGGTAGAACAATATAGCAAATAGGGTTTATGAGGTAGAACACTATAGCAAATAGGGTTTATGAGGTAGAACACTAGCAAATAGGGTTTATGAGGTAGAACACTAGCAAATAGGGTTTATGAGGTAGAACACTAGCAAATAGGGTTTGAGGTAGAACACTATAGCAAATGTAAATGTAAATGTTTATGAGGGAGAACACTAGCAAATAGGGTTTATGAGGTAGAACACTAGCAAATAGGGTTTATGAGGTAGAACACTATAGCAAATAGGGTTTATGAGGTAGAACACTATAGCAAATAGGGTTTATGAGGTAGAACACTATAGCAAATAGGGTTTATGAGGTAGAACACTAGCAAATAGGGTTTATGAGGTAGAACACTAGCAAATAGGGTTTATGAGGTAGAACACTAGCAATAGGGTTTATGAGGTAGAACACTATAGCAAATAGGGTTTATGAGGTAGAACACTATAGAAAATAGGGTTTATGAGGTAGAACACTAGCAAATAGGGTTTATGAGGTAGAACACTATAGCAAATAGGGTTTATGAGGTAGAACACTATAGCAAATAGGGTTTATGAGGTAGAACACTAGCAAATAGGGTTTATGAGGTAGAACACTAGCAAATAGGGTTTATGAGGTAGAACACTATAGCAAATAGGGTTTATGAGGTAGAACACTAGCAAATAGGGTTTATGAGGTAGAACACTAGCAAATAGGGTTTATGAGGTAGAACACTAGCAATAGGGTTTATGAGGTAGAACACTATAGCAAATAGGGTTTATGAGGTAGAACACTATAGCAAATAGGGTTTATGAGGTAGAACACTATAGAAAATAGGGTTTATGAGGTAGAACACGATAGCAAATAGGGTTTATGAGGTAGAACACTATAGCAAATAGGATTTATGAGGTAGAACACTAGCAAATAGGGTTTATGAGGTAGAACACTAGCAAATAGGGTTTATGAGGTAGAACACTAGCAAATAGGGTTTATGAGGTAGAACACTAGCAAATAGGGTTTATGAGGTAGAACACTATAGCAAATAGGGTTTATGAGGTAGAACACTATAGCAAATAGGGTTTATGAGGTAGAACACTATAGCAAATAGGGTTTATGAGGTAGAACACTATAGCAAATAGGGTTTATGAGGTAGAACACTATAGCAAATAAGGTTTATGAGGTAGAACACAATAGCAAATAGGGTTTATGAGGTAGAACACTATAGCAAATAGGGTTTATGAGGTAGAACACTATAGCAAATAGGGTTTATGAGGTAGAACACTAGCAAATAGGGTTTATGAGGTAGAACACTAGCAAATAGGGTTTATGAGGTAGAACACTAGCAAATAGGGTTCATGAGGTAGAACACTAGCAAATAGGGTTTATGAGGTCGAGCACTATAGCAAATAGGGTTTATGAGGTAGAACACTAGCAAATAGGGTTTATGAGGTCGAGCACTATAGCAAATAGGGTTTATGAGGTAGAACACTAGCAAATAGGGTTTATGAGGTAGAGCACTATAGCAAATAGAGTTTTTTCCTCAGGTATGTAATCAGATAATATGAGCGTGTCAAATGTCCTGTTAAACACCACCATCTGGTGGCTATTGAGGGAACAACACAACGAATAATTGGAATGACATGGCCTCATCCAATAGGAACTACTGTCCCACAGTACATTCCCCATCTGATAACTCACTCTGTCCATGACGTCAGCTGAATACATGTGTCCAGTTCCAGCCCAATTATACACCCAGGTATTGCATTGTTATTATTTGCCTACCTCCTCATGCCTTTTGCACACATTGTATATAGACTCCCCTTTTTTTCTACTGTGTTATTGACTTGTTAATTGTTTACTCCATGTGTAACTCTGTGTTGTCTGTTCACACTGCTATGCTTTATCTTGGCCAGGTCGCAATTGTAAATGAGAACTTGTTCTCAACTAGCCTACCTGGTTAAATAAAGGTGTTCTCAACTAGCCTACCTGGTTAAATAAAGGTGTTCTCAACTAGCCTACCTGGTTAAATAAAGGTGTTCTCAACTAGCCTACCTGGTTAAATAAAGGTGTTCTCAACTAGCCTACCTGGTTAAATAAAGGTGTTCTCAACTAGCCTACCTGGTTAAATAAAGGTGTTCTCAACTAGCCTACCTGGTTAAATAAAGGTGTTCTCAACTGGCCTACCTGGTTAAATAAAGGTGTTCTCAACTGGCCTACCTGGTTAAATAAAGGTGTTCTCAACTAGCCTACCTGGTTAAATAAAGGTGTTCTCAACTAGCCTACCTGGTTAAATAAAGGTGTTCTCAACTAGCCTACCTGGTTAAATAAAGGTGTTCTCAACTAGCCTACCTGGTTAAATAAAGGTGTTCTCAACTAGCCTACCTGGTTAAATAAAGGTGTTCTCAACTAGCCTACCTGGTTAAATAAAGGTGTTCTCAACTAGCCTACCTGGTTAAATAAAGGTGTTCTCAACTGGCCTACCTGGTTAAATAAAGGTGTTCTCAACTGGCCTACCTGGTTAAATAAAGGTGTTCTCAACTGGCCTACCTGGTTAAATAAAGGTGTTCTCAACTGGCCTACCTGGTTAAATAAAGGTGTTCTCAACTAGCCTACCTGGTTAAATAAAGGTGTTCTCAACTAGCCTACCTGGTTAAATAAAGGTGTTCTCAACTAGCCTACCTGGTTAAATAAAGGTGTTCTCAACTAGCCTACCTGGTTAAATAAAGGTGTTCTCAACTAGCCTACCTGGTTAAATAAAGGTGTTCTCAACTAGCCTACCTGGTTAAATAAAGGTGTTCTCAACTGGCCTACCTGGTTAAATAAAGGTGTTCTCAACTAGCCTACCTGGTTAAATAAAGGTGTTCTCAACTGGCCTACCTGGTTAAATAAAGGTGTTCTCAACTAGCCTACCTGGTTAAATAAAGGTGTTCTCAACTAGCCTACCTGGTTAAATAAAGGTGTTCTCAACTAGCCTACCTGGTTAAATAAAGGTGTTCTCAACTAGCCTACCTGGTTAAATAAAGGTGTTCTCAACTAGCCTACCTGGTTAAATAAAGGTGTTCTCAACTAGCCTACCTGGTTAAATAAAGGTGAAATAAAAAAATACATAAAAAATTGTTATTAGCTCTCGGCCATTTTAACTCTATTGCAGTCCAATAAAACCCCACGTTTAAATCAATTCATCATAAATAACCATATACCATATATATTATTGATATTTTTAACCGAAGATATTATTCAGAGTGGTCCTTCTGTAGCTCAGTTGGTAGAGCATGGCGCTTGTAACGCCAGGGTAGTGGGTTCGATCCCCGGGACCACCCATACGTAGAATGTATGCACACATGAATGTAAGTCGCTTTGGATAAAAGCGTCTGCTAAATGGCATGTATTAAAATACAAGATTTAGCTAGAATTTAATATTGTTACAGTGTTTCAATCTAATACGGTGTTACACTAGTTTGATATTTTGCTAATCAAAGATACTCTTTACTCGCTACAGCTGCAAGCCAAGAAAACCAAAGAACATAGACACTTTCACCGCTGATCTTGGGTAAATTTAGCATTTTCCCCAACTAATAATGAATGTGAGGATTGGGGAGGGAAAGCTGATCCGTTGATTTGTACCTAGAGGAAACTTCACCCCGGATTAAGGAAATCAAAGATCACACAGAGACCCTCGGGTCATAACACCATTCTGAGAACCAATCACCACACGACACGGGTCACAACACCAATCTGAGAACCAATCACGACACAGACTCCACACGACACAACACCATTCTGAGAACCAATCACCACAGGACACGGGTCACAACACCATTCTGAGAACCAATCACCACAGGACACAACACCATTCTGAGAACCAATCACCACACGACACGGGTCACAACACCATTCTAAGAACCAATCACGACACAGACTCCACACGACACAACACCATTCTGAGAACCAATCACCACACGACACGGGTCACAACAACATTCCGAGAACCAATCACCACACAACACGGGTCACAACACCATTCTAAGAACCAATCACGACACAGACTCCACACGACACAACACCATTCTGAGAACCAATCACCACATGACACGGGTCACAACAACATTCTAAGAACCAATCACGACACAGACTCCACACGACACAACACCATTCCGAGAACCAATCACCACATGACACGGGTCACAACAACATTCTAAGAACCAATCACGACACAGACTCCACACGACACAACACCATTCTGAGAACCAATCACCACATGACACAGGTCACAACACCATTCTAAGAACCAATCACGACACAGACTCCACACGACACAACACCATTCTGAGAACCAATCACCACACGACACGGGTCACAACAACATTCCGAGAACCAATCACCACACGACACGGGTCACAACACCATTCTAAGAACCAATCACGACACAGACTCCACACGACACAACACCATTCTGAGAACCAATCACCACATGACACGGGTCACAACACCATTCTAAGAACCAATCACGACACAGACTCCACACGACACAACACCATTCTGAGAACCAATCACCACACGACACGGGTCACAACAACATTCCGAGAACCAATCACCACACGACACGGGTCACAACACCATTCTAAGAACCAATCACGACACAGACTCCACACGACACAACACCATTCTGAGAACCAATCACCACATGACACGGGTCACAACACCATTCTAAGAACCAATCACGACACAGACTCCACACGACACAACACCATTCTGAGAACCAATCACCACACGACACGGGTCACAACAACATTCTGAGAACCAATCACCACACGACACGGGTCACAACACCATTCTGAGAACCAATCACCACACGACACGGGTCACAACACCATTCTAAGAACCAATCACGACACAGACTCCACACGACACAACACCATTCTGAGAACCAATCACCACACGACACGGGTCACAACACCATTCTGAGAACCAATCACCACACGACACGGGTCACAACAACATTCTGAGAACCAATCACCACACGACACGGGTCACAACACCATTCTGAGAACCAATCACCACACGACACGGGTCACAACACCATTCTAAGAACCAATCACGACACAGACTCCACACGACACAACACCATTCTGAGAACCAATCACCACACGACACGGGTCACAACACCATTCTGAGAACCAATCACCACACGACACGGGTCACAACACCATTCTAAGAACCAATCACGACACAGACTCCACACGACACAACACCATTCTGAGAACCAATCACCACACGACACGGGTCACAACAACATTCCGAGAACCAATCACCACACAACACGGGTCACAACACCATTCTAAGAACCAATCACGACACAGACTCCACACGACACAACACCATTCTGAGAACCAATCACCACATGACACGGGTCACAACAACATTCTAAGAACCAATCACGACACAGACTCCACACGACACAACACCATTCCGAGAACCAATCACCACATGACACGGGTCACAACAACATTCTAAGAACCAATCACGACACAGACTCCACACGACACAACACCATTCTGAGAACCAATCACCACATGACACAGGTCACAACACCATTCTAAGAACCAATCACGACACAGACTCCACACGACACAACACCATTCTGAGAACCAATCACCACACGACACGGGTCACAACAACATTCCGAGAACCAATCACCACACGACACGGGTCACAACACCATTCTAAGAACCAATCACGACACAGACTCCACACGACACAACACCATTCTGAGAACCAATCACCACATGACACGGGTCACAACACCATTCTAAGAACCAATCACGACACAGACTCCACACGACACAACACCATTCTGAGAACCAATCACCACACGACACGGGTCACAACAACATTCCGAGAACCAATCACCACACGACACGGGTCACAACACCATTCTAAGAACCAATCACGACACAGACTCCACACGACACAACACCATTCTGAGAACCAATCACCACATGACACGGGTCACAACACCATTCTAAGAACCAATCACGACACAGACTCCACACGACACAACACCATTCTGAGAACCAATCACCACACGACACGGGTCACAACAACATTCTGAGAACCAATCACCACACGACACGGGTCACAACACCATTCTGAGAACCAATCACCACACGACACGGGTCACAACACCATTCTAAGAACCAATCACGACACAGACTCCACACGACACAACACCATTCTGAGAACCAATCACCACACGACACGGGTCACAACACCATTCTGAGAACCAATCACCACACGACACGGGTCACAACACCATTCTGAGAACCAATCACCACACGACACGGGTCACAACACCATTCTGAGAACCAATCACCACACGACACGGGTCACAACACCATTCTAAGAACCAATCACGACACAGACTCCACACGACACAACACCATTCTGAGAACCAATCACCACACGACACGGGTCACAACACCATTCCGAGAACCAATCACCACACGACACGGGTCACAACACCAATCTGGTTCATGCTGCTCTAGAAATTTATTTAGTGCTTTTTTTTCATTGTTAATTTCTTCTTCACTTGCGCTTTGCTCCTGTCTTGGGAGTCGTGGTAACGGACAGTCAACCAGCAACAAGAGTCACAGTTCGTATAACGTTCGTCAAGAAAATAATTTACATCACATTTTTTTTTACTGACTTTTGAAACCACAAACATGGGACGGGGGGGGGGGGGCGGGTTTACAATCAGAAAGCATGACTTTTTGCATAGTATTAAATGAACAAAAGACATTGAGTTCTTTATTTACAATTATTGTATAGATAAAACAATTCATAAAAACAAGATGTAGGATGCCGGGAAAGAGACTTATCATTTATACCCATCAAATCGGCCAGAACGCCACATTTCACCGGTGGCATTTTGACACTTTCTTTGCTCCACAAAAAAAACAAAATGGCTGCTAGGTAAAGTACACAGAGGCAGGTGACATATTGCAAGAAGTGTCCTCCTTATTAGGATCATTATTATTATTTATAACTTTAGTTGGATGTGTTTCGTGAAGCGTGTGTATGTTGACATGATGAACAGACTGAGGTCTGAGCCTGTATTCAGAGTAGGATTGCTGGTCTAGGATCAGGTCCCCCCCATTTTTCTATAATAATCTTATTCACTATTATCTAAAAAAGGTCAAACTGATCCTAGATCAGAACTCATACTATAATAAACGTTATGAATACAGGGCCTGGTGGTCTGGTTGAGACTAGAATGGCTCAGGGACCATATTCACAAAGTGTCTCAGAATAGGAGATGTAATCTAGTATCCGTTTGAGGGGAGGAGGTGGGGGGGGGGCTGATCCTAGACCTGAGTTGCTTTGTGAAATGCGGGGGGCTCATGATCAGTAATGAATTCTGCTATGGAGGAATTGCTTAGAGTACAAGCAGAGTTTAGTAAAGTACAGCCCACTAGCCTGGACGGATGGACCGTTGTGTGTATGTCCTCTTAGAAGACATTCCTCTTAGAAGACATTCCTCTTAGAAGACATTCCTCTTAGAAGACATTCCTCTTAGAAGACATTCCTCTTAGAAGACATGTACATGGAACACACTGTTGCGTCCCCTGAAAGCTGAACGTATAGCTTGAATGTATAGATGTGATGTTAAAAAATAAAATAATAAATGTTTTACCCGAAGGAGAAAAAAAATAAATACACAACAAACAAAAAAATCAAGCGGTTTTAAAAAGCAACTGCAGAAGTCAAGATAGACCATTTCTGAATGAAAATAGAGCTGTTTCAACAACAACAACAACAACAACAACAACAACAGTCCTTAGCTTGTTCAACAGGCCTGAGCTAAGTGTTGAAAGCTTGTGCACCCTCTCCGAATCCGACGGCAGAATTGGTTTAATAAAAGAGAAATCAGGTCAACGTATAATTACCACAGGAGTCATTTAGAGTAGAACGATCGGGATTGGTTCAACTTGCATATTGAGCATATTTCATCATGCTTCATCAATGACTCCAATTGGTTGTAGGAATATTACAATAACACAAGAATGTGTGCTATGAACGCCTCTGTGCCTTTTGATATCTAGTAAGTTAAGTGTGCCTTCTTTTGTAATCTCCCACATCCTTTAAAAACATTTTTTTTAAAGCACAATAAATAGTTCTAACAACTAAGTGAATAGTGTTGAGATGCTAGAGTTGACTCGGTGAAGGCAGGAAGACAAGCTTGGTTAAAACAGCACAGAAACACATCTAAAAGCACACCAAAAAGGGATTTCATTCATATCCTGATAGTGAGGATTTTTTTTTTTTTTTCAATTTTTTTTTTTTGTTGTTGATAAAGAGTTGAAGCATCACTACTTTTTTTTATTTATTTGTTTTTAGTCGTTCAAAATGCCAATAGCTTTGGATCGCCATGTGTTGGTTTTTTTACTCGTTCAAAATGCCAATAGCTTTGGATCGCCGTGTGTTGGTTTTTTACTCATTCAAAATGCCAATAGCTTTGGATCGCCATGTGTTGGTTTTTTACTCGTTCAAAATGCCAATAGCTTTGGATCGCTGTGTGTTGGTTTTTTACTCGTTCAAAATGCCAATAGCTTTGGATCGCTGTGTGTTGGTTTTTAGTCGTTCAAAATGCCAATAGCTTTGGATCGCTGTGTGTTGGTTTTTAGTCGTTCAAAATGCCAATAGCTTTGGATCGCTGTGTGTTGGTTTTTAGTCGTTCAAAATGCCAATAGCTTTGGATCGCCGTGTGTTGGTTTTTTACTCGTTCAAAATGCCAATAGCTTTGGATCGCCGTGTGTTGGTTTTTTACTCGTTCAAAATGCCAATAGCTTTGGATCGCCGTGTGTTGGTTTTTTCTTATTATTTTTCCAAAAGGAAAACAAGAAATCAATAAAATAATAAAACAATCAATCAACACATTATAATCACAAGATTTTCAACACAACTTTTAGATTTTTCTATACAGATAAACCAAATATAGTTTGCAATTTCTAATATAAATCCATCGCAGCCTTTGATGGTCACACAAAATAAAATTTAAAAATCCTTAAAACTAGCAGTTTTCATATAGGAGACATGTCCGTTATATAAAACCTGTTCGGCCTTTCAGCTCAGAGTAAGTCTCAATTTAAGTTACATTTCAAGCTTTGAACGCAAAAATAAGAAAAATTGTAATTAAAGAAATAAAACCTTTAGTCTTATTAACATCTCTGTTTGGAAACAAAGGTTCAAAGTTCATCCCGACAATCATATAATATTAACTAACATGAATTATTACATCCCATAATATTTTGGTTTTCTTTTGTTATCCTCTAAAAAATATCTACAGTATTTGATAGCAGGCAAGTTCAGTACACGTTATATTATAAACACCAATGAGAAGAACTCAAACAACTTGAGTTTTTTTTTTCCCCCCCCCCAACGACATCTGCTGAATGGTTTGGAACCCTACAAATCAACCAGGAAGTACCTACGGGTGTTGTAAACCAATGACATTCTCTTAAGGACATACATAAGTTAAAAGTAGTTAGAGCCATTGAAGCAGAAACAAGGCAACATGCCAATAAATGAAGATAAACTCTGTATATATATATATATATATATATATATATATATATATCATAAGTTTAAGAAATTTTATTTATTTATGGGTTCCTCTTTTCCAACAGGTGTAAATCTACTGTGCTTGTTGAGTCCTACGGCCTTGACACACGTCTCATTTTTATAAACCAAATACATTTTTACACTTAAAGAACTCGCAGACCAACGATCGGAATAAAGCTGCCTTAAAGAAGCAATCCACTTCTCACCCACCCAATCAAATTAAAAAAACTATTTAAATAAAAACATTGGATAATGTACATTCATGCAGGAGCAATAATAAATGTTTTTAATTGAATCTATTAGGAGAAACAGTCATTGTTAATGTGAGGACGGAGAGAGGAGCGGGTTGTAAGTTTATGCTGTCTTTTCACT
Source organism: Oncorhynchus keta (assembly GCF_023373465.1). Lineage (NCBI taxonomy): Eukaryota > Metazoa > Chordata > Actinopteri > Salmoniformes > Salmonidae > Oncorhynchus > Oncorhynchus keta. The sequence continues at coordinate 54,501,433 of NC_068441.1, forward strand.
CACTTTCTGGTTCTCCTCTTCACTGCTGCTAGAAACATGGTTCAGTCAGTCAGCAGCTTGCGCACACACACACACACACACACACACACACACACACACACACACACACACACACACACACACACACACACACACACACACACACACACACACACACACACACACACACACACACACACACACACACACACACACACACACACACACACACACACACACACACACACACACACACACACACAGTACACACACATGTCCTGTGTGTTGGCTTTTTTGTGCTTTCTGATTGTATGTGTGGTATGATGTTTTCTCCAGGTACAGGAGGAGAGATTGCAGGAGACAGACCGAGGCAAGAGGAAGGTCTCCAAACTGCAGACAAAGGAGGTATCCAAAGAGACTGAAAGACAGAAGTCTCCAACCTGCAGTGTGGGAGCCACCAGGCTGCAGTAGATATCTCTACCAGGCTGCAGTAGATATCTCTACCAGGCTGCAGTAGAGCCACCAGGCTGCAGTAGATATCTCCACCAGGCCTCAAGAGAAAGCTCTCTATATTGCAGTAGAGAAAGCTCTCTATATTGCAGTAGAGAAAGCTCTCTGTATTGCGTTAGAGAAAGGTGTCTATATTGCAGTAGAGAAAGCTCTCTATTGCAATATAGAGAGCTTTCTCTACTGCAATATAGACACCTTTCTCTACCAGGCTGCAGTAGAGCCACCAGGCTGCAGTAGATATCTCAACCAGGCCTCAAGAGAAAGCTCTCTATATTGCAGTAGAGAAAGCTCTCTATATTGCAGTAGAGAAAGCTCTCTATATTGCAGTAGGGAAAGATCTCTATATTGCAGTAGAGGAAGGTCTCTATATTGCAGTAGAGAAAGCTCTCTATATTGCAATAAAGAAAGGTCTCTATATTGCAGTAGAGAAAGGTCTCTATATTGCAGTATAGAAAGCTCTATATTGCAGTAGGGAAAGGTCTCCAAATGGCAGTGAAGGAGGTCTCCAGATTGCAGACGGAGGTCTCCACCAGCCAGGCTGTCAGAAGGTGTTGCTAGAGGTCTCCAAGGGCTGCAGTGGGCTGGTGTCTTCAAGGTTGCAGATGAGGTCGTCACCAGCCAGCTGCAGGCCACTAGAGGGAGGTCTCCAGACTGTGCAGTGGGCTGGCTGGGCCGGAGGATGCAGCTGATTTACTGGTGGTGTCGATGGTGAGGTTGATGCCGCTGTCGACGGCGTTGTTGTTCTTGTTGGGGGACTGGGGCTGGCTGCCTGTCTGGGACTGAGGGATCATCCTCAACGCAGGGTCCTCTTCCAGGTCAGTGTCGTCTATCAGGGGGATGTGAGGCGTGGTGTCTTCTATCCTAAACTCTGGGTGGGTCATGAAGTTATGGATGGACGGTCTAGAGTCTGGTTTCTCAAGGCCTTCGTAGAGGGAGCTACGGAATGCGTTCACGACGCGAATCTGTGGTAGGGAGGGAGAGAAGAGGGAGGGAGGGAGGGGGAGAGTAAACACAGAAGAGCAAATAAGAACCGTCAGGAAGGATTGACTCTGGGAGAGGTAGAGAATCCTCTGAGAGATGGTCAGATAAAGTCAGAGGGGGTTAGGGAGGAGGAAAAGGAGGAAGAAGAGGAAGTGGAGGAGGAAGAGGAAATTGCAGTCGGTGGTCTGCTTTCACAGTACAGTACAGTATAATACAGTATAATATAGTATAGTACAGTATAATACAGTATAATACAGTATAGTACAGTACAATACAGTATAATACAGTATAGTACAGTATAATACAGTATAATATGGTACACAACTCACTGATCTGACGCGCACCTAAACAGAAGGTCATAGGCAAAACACAAGATCAATGTAACACTCATTGTATGTATAAACCAGGACCCAATGTGTGATATACCGATAGAGATAAGACACATTATACCGAGAGATAAGACACATTATACCTAGAGATAAGACACATTATACCTAGAGATAAGACACATTATACCTAGAGATAAGACACATTATACCTAGAGATAAGACACATTATACCTAGAGATAAGACACATTATACCTAGAGATAAGACACATTATACCTAGAGATAAGACACATTATACCTAGAGATAAGACACATTATACCTAGAGATAAGACACATTATACCTAGAGATAAGACACATTATACCTAGAGATAAGACACATTATAGCTATATAGATGCAACACGATATACCTAAGACACAATATACCTATATAGATGCAACACGATATACCTAAGACACAATATACCTATAGAGTTATATAAGTTAAGTCACTCTTTACCCATAGAGTTAAGACATGTTTTACCCATAGAGATAAGACACAATATACCCATAGAGATAAGACACGTTTTACCCATAGAGATAAGACACAATATACCCATAGAGATAAGACACGTTTTACCCATAGAGATAAGACACAATATACCCATAGAGATAAGACACGATATACCCATAGAGATAAGACACGTTATACCTATAGAGATAAGACACGTTATACCCATAGAGATAAGACACGTTATACCTAGAGATAAGACATGATTACTTCTTGAGATCAGACACGATATACCTATAGAGATAAGTCACGTTATACCCTAGAGATAAGTCACATTATACCCATAGAGATAAGACACGTTATACCCTAGAGATAAGTCACATTATACCCATAGAGATAAGACACGTTATACCCTAGAGATAAGTCACATTATACCATAGAGATAAGACACATTATACCTAGAGATAAGTCACATTATACCCATAGAGATAAGACACGTTATACCTCTAGCGGTAAGTCACCGTATACCTATAGAGATAAGACGCGTTATACCTAGAGATAAGACACCTTATACCTCTAGCGGTAAGTCACGCTATACCTATAGAGATAAGACACCTTATACCTAGAGATAAGACACCTTATACCTCTAGCGGTAAGTCACGCTATACCTATAGAGATAAGACGCGTTATACCTAGAGATAAGACACCTTATACCTCTAGCGGTAAGTCACGCTATACCTATAGAGATAAGACACCTTAACCTAGAGATAAGACACTTATACCTCTAGCGGTAAGTCACGCTATACCTATAGAGATAAGACACGTTATACCTAGAGATAAGACACGTTATACCTCTAGCGGTAAGTCACGTTATACCTATAGAGATAAGACACGTTATACCTAGAGATAAGACACCTTATACCCTAGCGGTAAGTCACGCTATACCTAGAGATAAGCCACATTATACCTAGAGATCAGACACGTTATACCTATTGAGATAAGTCACGTTAAACCTAGAAATAAGACACAATATACCTCTTGAGATCAGACACAATATACCTATAGCGCCAAGTCACGTTATACCTATAGAGATAAGACACGTTATACCTATAAGACACGTTATACCTATAGAGTTAAGACAATATATACCTATAGAGATAAGACACGTTATACCTATAGAGTTAAGACAATATATACCTATAGAGATAAGACGCGTTATACCTATAGAGTTAAGACAATATATACCTATAGAGATAAGACACGTTATACCTAGAGATAAGACACGTTATACCTAGAGATAAGACACGTTATACCTATAAGACACGTTATACCTATAAGACACGTTATACCTAGAGATAAGACACGTTATACCTATAAGTCACGCTATACCTATAGAGATAAGACACGTTATACCTAGAGATAAGACACCTTATACCTCTAGCGGTAAGTCACGCTATACCTATAGAGATAAGACACGTTATACCTAGAGATAAGACACGTTATACCTCTAGCGGTAAGTCACGCGTTATACCTATAGAGATAAGACACGTTATACCTAGAGATAAGACACGTTATACCTCTAGCGGTAAGTACCGTATACCTATAGAGATAAGACACGTTATACCTATAGAGTTAAGACAATATATACCTATAGAGATAAGACACCTTATACCTCTAGCGGTAAGTCACGCTATACCTATAGAGATAAGACACCTTATACCTAGAGATAAGACACCTTATACCTCTAGCGGTAAGTCACGCTATACCTATAGAGATAAGACACGTTATACCTAGAGATAAGACACGTTATATTAGCAGTAAGTCACGATAGAGATAAGACACGTTATACCTAGAGATAAGACACCTTATACCCTAGCGGTAAGTCAGATAGAGATAAGACACGTTATACCTAGAGATAAGACACCTTATACCTCTAGTAAGTCACTATACCTAGAGATAAGCCACATTATACATAGAGATAAGACACGTTATACCTAGAGATAAGACACGTTATACCTATAAGACACATTATACCTATAAGACACGTTATACCTAGAGATAAGACACGTTATACCTATAAGACACGTTATACCTATAAGACACGTTATACCTATAGAGATAAGACACGTTATACCTATAAGACACGTTAAACCTATAGAGATAAGACACGTTATACCTATAAGACACATTATACATAGAGATAAGACACATTATACCCATAGAGATAAGACACATTATACCTAGAGATAAGACACATTATACCTAGAGATAAGACACGTTATACCTATAGAGATAAGACACATTATACCTAGAGATAAGACACATTATACCTAGAGATAAGACACATTATAGCTATATAGATGCAACACGATATACCTAAGACACAATATACCTATATAGATGCAACACGATATACCTAAGACACAATATACCTATAGAGGTTATACCTATAGAGTTAAGTCACGCTTTACCCATAGAGTTAAGACACGTTTTACCCATAGAGATAAGACACAATATACCCATAGAGATAAGACACAATATACCCATAGAGATAAGACACATTATACCCATAGAGATAAGACACATTATACCTAGAGATAAGACACATTATACCTAGAGATAAGACACGTTATACCTATAGAGATAAGACACGTTATACCTATAGAGATAAGACACGTTATACCCATAGAGATAAGACACGTTATACCTAGAGATAAGACACAATATACCTCTTGAGATCAGACACGATATACCTATAGCGCCAAGTCACGTTATACCTCTAGAGATAAGTCACATTATACCTATAGAGATAAGACACGTTATACCTCTAGAGATAAGTCACATTATACCTATAGAGATAAGACACGTTATACCTATAGAGATAAGTCACATTATACCTATAGAGATAAGACACGTTATACCTATAGAGATAAGTCACATTATACCCATAGAGATAAGACACGTTATACCTATAGAGATAAGTCACATTATACCTATAGAGATAAGACGCGTTATACCTAGAGATAAGACACCTTATACCTCTAGCGGTAAGTCACGTTATACCTATAGAGATAAGACACCTTATACCTAGAGATAAGACACCTTATACCTCTAGCGGTAAGTCACGCTATACCTATAGAGATAAGACGCGTTATACCTAGAGATAAGACACCTTATACCTCTATACTATACCTATAGAGATAAGACACCTTATACCTAGAGATAAGACACCTTATACCTCTAGCGGTAAGTCACGTTATACCTATAGAGATAAGACACGTTATACCTAGAGATAAGACACGTTATACCTCTAGCGGTAAGTCAATATATACCTATAGAGATAAGACACGTTATACCTAGAGATAAGACACCTTATACCTATAGCGGTAAGTCACGCTATACCTAGAGATAAGCCACATTATACATAGAGATAAGACACGTTATACCTAGAGAGATAAGACACGTTATACCTAGAGAGATAAGACACATTATACCTATAAGACACGTTATACCTATAAGACACGTTATACCTATAGAGATAAGACGCGTTATACCTATAAGACACGTTATACCTATAGAGATAAGACATGTTATACCTATAGAGATAAGACACGTTATACCTATAAGACACGTTATACCTATAGAGATAAGACACGTTATACCTATAAGACACGTTATACCTAGAGATAAGACACGTTATACCTAGAGATAAGACACGTTATACCTAGAGATAAGACACGTTATACCTATAAGACACGTTATACCTATAGAGATAAGACACGTTATACCTATAGAGATAAGACACGTTATACCTATAAGACACGTTATACCTATAGAGATAAGACACGTTATACCTAGAGATAAGACACGTTATACCTATAGAGATAAGACACGTTATACCTAGAGATAAGACACGTTATACCTATAAGACACGTTATACCTATAGAGATAAGACGCGTTATACCTATAAGACACGTTATACCTATAAGACACGTTATACCTATAGAGATAAGACACGTTATACCTATAAGACACGTTATACCTATAAGACACGTTATACCTATAGAGATAAGACACGTTATACCTATAAGACACGTTATACCTATAGAGATAAGACACGTTATACCTATAGAGATAAGACACGTTATACCTATAAGACACGTTATACCTATAAGACACATTATACCTATAGAGATAAGTCACGCTATACCTATAGAGATAAGACACGTTATACCTATAAGACAGGTTATACCTATAAGACACGTTATACCTATAGAGATAAGACACGTTATACCTAGAGATAAGACACGTTATACCTATAAGACACGTTATACCTATAAGACACATTATACCTAGAGATAAGACACGTTATACCTAGAGATAAGATTACGTTATACCTATAAGACACGTTATACCTATAAGACACATTATACCTAGAGATAAGACACGTTATACCTAGAGATAAGACACGTTATACCTATAAGACACGTTATACCTATAAGACACATTATACCTAGAGATAAGACACGTTATACCTATAAGACACGTTATACCTAGAGATAAGACAAGTTATACCTATAGAGATAAGACACGTTATACCTATAAGACACGTTATACCTATAGAGATAAGACACGTTATACCTATAAGACACGTTATACCTATAAGACACGTTATACCTAGAGATAAGACACGTTATACCTATAAGACACGTTATACCTAGAGATAAGATACGTTATACCTATAAGACACGTTATACCTATAAGACACGTTATACCTATAAGACACGTTATACCTATAAGACACGTTATACCTATAAGACACGTTATACCTATAGAGATAAGACACGTTATACCTATAAGACACGTTATACCTAGAGATAAGACACGTTATACCTATAAGACACGTTATACCTAGAGATAAGACACCTTATACCTAGAGATAAGATACATTATACCTATAAGACACGTTATACCTATAAGACACATTATACCTAGAGATAAGACACGTTATACCTAGAGATAAGACATGTTATATCTATAAGACACATTATACCTAGAGATAAGACACGTTATACCTAGAGATAAGATTACGTTATACCTATAAGACACGTTATACCTATAAGACACATTATACCTAGAGATAAGACACGTTATACCTAGAGATAAGATACGTTATACCTATAAGACACGTTATACCTATAAGACACATTATACCTAGAGATAAGACACGTTATACCTAGAGATAAGACACGTTATACCTATAAGACACATTATACCTAGAGATAAGACACGTTATACCTATAAGACACATTATACCTAGAGATAAGACACGTTATACCTATAAGACACATTATACCTAGAGATAAGACACGTTATACCTAGAGATAAGACACATTATACCTAGAGATAAGACACGTTATACCTAGAGATAAGATACATTATACCTATAAGACACGTTATACCTATAAGACACATTATACCTAGAGATAAGACACGTTATACCTAGAGATAAGACACGTTATACCTATAAGACACATTATACCTAGAGATAAGACATGTTATACCTAGAGATAAGATTACGTTATACCTATAAGACACGTTATACCTATAAGACACATTATACCTAGAGATAAGACACGTTATACCTAGAGATAAGATACGTTATACCTATAAGACACGTTATACCTATAAGACACATTATACCTAGAGATAAGACACGTTATACCTAGAGATAAGACACGTTATACCTATAAGACACGTTATACCTATAAGACACATTATACCTAGAGATAAGACACATTATACCTAGAGATAAGACACGTTATACCTAGAGATAAGCCACATTATACATAGAGATAAGACACGTTATACCTATAAGACACGTTATACCTATAAGACACATTATACATAGAGATAAGACACGTTATACCTAGAGATAAGACACGTTATACCTATAAGACACGTTATACCTAGAGATAAGACACGTTATACCTATAAGACACGTTATACCTATAGAGATAAGACACGTTATACCTAGAGATAAGCCACATTATACATAGAGATAAGACACGTTATACCTATAAGACACGTTATACCTATAAGACACATTATACATAGAGATAAGACACGTTATACCTAGAGATAAGACACGTTATACCTATAAGACACGTTATACCTAGAGATAAGACACGTTATACCTATAAGACACGTTATACCTATAAGACACGTTATACCTAGAGAGATAAGACACGTTATACCTAGAGATAAGACACGTTATACCTATAAGACACGTTATACCTATAAGACACATTATGCCTAGAGATAAGACACGTTATACCTAGAGATAAGACACGTTATACCTATAGAGATAAGACACGTTATACCTAGAGATAAGTCACGTTATACCTATAGAGATAAGACACATTATACCCATAGAGATAAGACACGTTATACCTCTAGAGATAAGTCACATTATACCTCTAGAGATAAGACACGTTATACCTCTAGAGATAAGACACGTTATACCTCTAGAGATAAGTCACATTATACCTATAGAGATAAGACACGTTATACCTAGAGATAAGACACGTTATACCTATAAGACACGTTATACCTAGAGATAAGACACGTTATACCTATAAGACACGTTATACCTATAGAGATAAGACACGTTATACCTATAAGACACGTTATACCTATAGAGATAAGACACGTTATACCTATAGAGATAAGACACGTTATACCTATAAGACACGTTATACCTATAGAGATAAGACACGTTATACCTAGAGATAAGACACGTTATACCTATAAGACACGTTATACCTAGAGAGATAAGACGCGTTATACCTATAAGACACGTTATACCTATAAGACACGTTATACCTAGAGATAAGACACGTTATACCTATAAGACACGTTATACCTATAGAGATAAGACGCGTTATACCTAGAGATAAGACACGTTATACCTATAAGACACGTTATACCTAGAGAGATAAGACACGTTATACCTAGAGAGATAAGACGCGTTATACCTATAGAGATAAGACGCGCTATACCTATAAGACACGTTATACCCATAGAGATAAGACGCGTTATACCTATAAGACACGTTATACCTATAGAGATAAGACACGTTATACCTATAGAGATAAGACACGTTATACCTATAAGACACGTTATACCTAGAGATAAGATACGTTATACCTATAGAGATAAGACACGTTATACCTAGAGATAAGACACATTATACCTAGAGATAAGACACGTTATACCTAGAGATAAGACACGTTATACCTATAAGACACATTATACCTAGAGATAAGACACGTTATACCTATAAGACACGTTATACCTAGAGATAAGATACATTATACCTATAAGACACGTTATACCTAGAGATAAGATACATTATACCTATAAGACACGTTATACCTAGAGATAAGACACGTTATACCTATAAGACACGTTATACCTAGAGATAAGATACATTATACCTATAAGACACGTTATACCTAGAGATAAGATACGTTATACCTATAAGACACGTTATACCTATAGAGATAAGACACATTATACCTAGAGATAAGACACGTTATACCTAGAGATAAGACACGTTATACCTAGAGCTAAGACACGTTATACCTATAGAGATAAGACAAGTTATACCTATAGAGATAAGACACGTTATACCTAGAGATGAGACACGTTATACCTATAAGACACGTTATACCTATAAGACACATTATACATAGAGATAAGACACGTTATACCTAGAGATAAGACACGTTATACCTATAAGACACGTTATACCTATAAGACACATTATACCTAGAGATAAGACACGTTATACCTATAAGACACGTTATACCTAGAGATAAGACAAGTTATACCTATAGAGATAAGACACGTTATACCTATAAGACACGTTATACCTATAGAGATAAGACACGTTATACCTATAAGACACGTTATACCTAGAGATAAGACACGTTATACCTATAAGACACGTTATACCTAGAGATAAGATACGTTATACCTATAAGACACGTTATACCTTTAAGACACGTTATACCTATAAGACACGTTATACCTATAAGACACGTTATACCTATAAGACACGTTATACCTATAAGACACGTTATACCTATAGAGATAAGACACGTTATACCTATAAGACACGTTATACCTAGAGATAAGACACGTTATACCTATAAGACACGTTATACCTAGAGATAAGACACGTTATACCTATAAGACATGTTATACCTATAAGACACATTATACCTAGAGATAAGACACGTTATACCTAGAGATAAGATACATTATACCTATAAGACACGTTATACCTATAAGACACATTATACCTAGAGATAAGACACGTTATACCTAGAGATAAGACACGTTATACCTATAAGACACATTATACCTAGAGATAAGACACATTATACCTAGAGATAAGATTACGTTATACCTATAAGACACGTTATACCTATAAGACACATTATACCTAGAGATAAGACACGTTATACCTAGAGATAAGATACGTTATACCTATAAGACACGTTATACCTATAAGACACATTATACCTAGAGATAAGACACGTTATACCTAGAGATAAGACACGTTATACCTAGAGATAAGACACGTTATACCTATAAGACACATTATACCTATAAGACACGTTATACCTATAAAGATAAGACACGTTATACCTATAGAGATAAGACACGTTATACCTAGAGAGATAAGACACGTTATACCTATAAGACATGTTATACCTAGAGATAAGACACGTTATACCTAGAGATAAGACACATTATACCTAGAGATAAGACACTTTATACCTAGAGATAAGACACGTTATACCTATAAGACACGTTATACCTATAAGACACATTATACCTAGAGATAAGACACGTTATACCTAGAGATAAGACACGTTATACCTATAAGACACATTATACCTAGAGATAAGACACGTTATACCTATAAGACACATTATACCTAGAGATAAGACACGTTATACCTATAAGACACGTTATACCTAGAGATAAGATACATTATACCTATAAGACACGTTATACCTAGAGATAAGATACGTTATACCTATAAGACACGTTATACCTAGAGAGATAAGACACGTTATACCTATAAGACACGTTATACCTATAAGACACATTATACCTAGAGAGATAAGACACGTTATACCTAGAGAGATAAGACACGTTATACCTAGAGAGATAAGACACGTTATACCTAGAGAGATAAGACACGTTATACCTATAAGACACGTTATACCTAGAGGTAAGTCACATTAATAAAGAAATGTTCCAATGTGAGATACACCTGTAGAGGTAAGTCACATTAATAAAGAAATGTTCCAATGTGAGATACACCTGTAGAGGTAAGTCACATTTATAAAGAAATGTTCCAATGTGAGATACACCTGTAGAGGTAAGTCACATTAATAAAGAAATGTTCCAATGTTAGATACACCTGTAGAGGTAAGTCACATTAATAAAGAAATGTTCCAATGTGAGATACACCTGTAGAGGTAAGTCACATTTATAAAGAAATGTTCCAATGTGAGATACACCTGTAGAGGTAAGTCACGTTAATAAAGAAATGTTCCAATGTTAGATACACCTGTAGAGGTAAGTCACATTAATAAAGAAATGTTCCAATGTGAGATACACCTGTAGAGGTAAGTCACATTAATAAAGAAATGTTCCAATGTGAGATACACCTGTAGAGGTAAGTCACGTTAATAAAGAAATGTTCCAATGTGAGATACACCTGTAGAGGTAAGTCACATTTATAAAGAAATGTTCCAATGTGAGATACACCTGTAGAGGTAAGTCACGTTAATAAAGAAATGTTCCAATGTTAGATACACCTGTAGAGGTAAGTCACATTAATAAAGAAATGTTCCAATGTGAGATACACCTGTAGAGGTAAGTCACATTAATAAAGAAATGTTCCAATGTGAGATACACCTATAGAGGTAAGTCACATTAATAAAGAAATGTTCCAATGTTAGATACACCTGTAGAGGTAAGTCACATTAATAAAGAAATGTTCCAATGTGAGATACACCTGTAGAGGTAAGTCACATTAATAAAGAAATGTTCCAATGTTAGATACACCTGTAGAGGTAAGTCACATTAATAAAGAAATGTTCCAATGTTAGATACACCTGTAGAGGTAAGTCACATTAATAAAGAAATGTTCCAATGTGAGATACACCTGTAGAGGTAAGTCACATTAATAAAGAAATGTTCCAATGAGATACACCTGTAGAGGTAAGTCACATTAATAAAGAAATGTTCCAATGTGAGATACACCTGTAGAGGTAAGTCACATTAAATAAAGAAATGTTCCAATGTTAGATACACCTGTAGAGGTAAGTCACATTAATAAAGAAATGTTCCAATGTGAGATACACCTGTAGAGGTAAGTCACATTAATAAAGAAATGTTCCAATGTGAGATACACCTGTAGAGGTAAGTCACATTAATAAAGAAATGTTCCAATGTGAGATACACCTGTAGAGGTAAGTCACATTAAATAAAGAAATGTTCCAATGTTAGATACACCTGTAGAGGTAAGTCACATTAATAAAGAAATGTTCCAATGTTAGATACACCAGTAGAGGTAAGTCACATTAATAAAGAAATGTTCCAATGTGAGATACACCTGTAGAGGTAAGTCACATTTATAAAGAAATGTTCCAATGTGAGATACACCTGTAGAGGTAAGTCACGTTAATAAAGAAATGTTCCAATGTTAGATACACCTGTAGAGGTAAGTCACATTAATAAAGAAATGTTCCAATGTGAGATACACCTGTAGAGGTAAGTCACATTAATAAAGAAATGTTCCAATGTGAGATACACCTGTAGAGGTAAGTCACGTTAATAAAGAAATGTTCCAATGTGAGATACACCTGTAGAGGTAAGTCACATTTATAAAGAAATGTTCCAATGTGAGATACACCTGTAGAGGTAAGTCACGTTAATAAAGAAATGTTCCAATGTTAGATACACCTGTAGAGGTAAGTCACATTAATAAAGAAATGTTCCAATGTGAGATACACCTGTAGAGGTAAGTCACATTAATAAAGAAATGTTCCAATGTGAGATACACCTGTAGAGGTAAGTCACATTTATAAAGAAATGTTCCAATGTGAGATACACCTGTAGAGGTAAGTCACATTAATAAAGAAATGTTCCAATGTGAGATACACCTGTAGAGAGGTAAGTCACATTAATAAAGAAATGTTCCAATGTTAGATACACCTGTAGAGGTAAGTCACGTTAATAAAGAAATGTTCCAATGTGAGATACACCTGTAGAGGTAAGTCACGTTAATAAAGAAATGTTCCAATGTGAGATACACCTGTAGAGGTAAGTCACATTTATAAAGAAATGTTCCAATGTGAGATACACCTGTAGAGGTAAGTCACGTTAATAAAGAAATGTTCCAATGTTAGATACACCTGTAGAGGTAAGTCACATTAATAAAGAAATGTTCCAATGTGAGATACACCTGTAGAGGTAAGTCACATTAATAAAGAAATGTTCCAATGTGAGATACACCTGTAGAGGTAAGTCACATTAATAAAGAAATGTTCCAATGTGAGATACACCTGTAGAGGTAAGTCACATTAAATAAAGAAATGTTCCAATGTGTCACGCCCTGGTCGTAGTATTTTGTGTTTTTCGTCATATATTTGGTCAGGCCAGGGTGTGACATGGGTTTTTGTATGTGGTGTGTAGATCGTGGGATTTTAGCTTAGTGGGGTGTTCTAGGTTAGTCTATGGCTGTCTGAAGTGGTTCTCAATCAGAGGCAGGTGTTTATCGTTGTCTCTGATTGGGAACCATATTTAGGCAGCCATATTCTTTGGTTGTATTGTGGGTGATTGTCCTGAGTGTCTTGATGTCCTTGTGCTGTGTTAGTTGACACAAGTATAGGCTGTTTTCGGGTTTCGTTTATTGTTTTGTAGTGTTTGTGTTTATTCGTGTTTACGTTGTTTGATTAAACATGGATCGCAATATACACGCTGCAGTTTGGTCCGACTCTCCTTCACCATATGAAAAACCGTGACAGAATCACCCACCACAGGACCAAGCAGTGTGTCAACAGGCAGGAGCAGCCCAAAGAGGAGAAGCGGAATAAGGATTTCTGGACATGGGAGGAAATCCTCGACGGGAGAGGACCCTGGGCTAAACCAGGGGGAGTGTAGCCGCCCAAAGGAGGAACTAGAGGCGGAAAAGCGGAGAGGCGCTGGTATGAGGAGGCAGCACGGCGACGCGGATGGAAGCCCGCGAATCAGCCCCAAAAATGTATTGGGGGCTTACAGGGAGTATGGCTATGCCAGGTAGGAGACCTGCGCAAACTCCCTGTGCTTACCGGGGCTAGAAAGACCGGGCAGGCACCGTGTTATGCAGTGGTGCGCACGGTGTTCCCAGTGCGGGTGCATAGCCCGGTGCAGTATATTCCAGCTCCGTGTATCGGCCGGGCTAGATTGAGCGTCGAGCCAAATGCCATGAAGCCGGCTCTACGCATCTGGTCCCCAGTGCGTCTTCTTGGGCCGGCTTACATGGCACCAGCCTTGCGCTCGGTGTCTCCTGTTCGCCTACATAGCCCAGTGCGGGCTATTCCACCTCGCCGCACTGGCAGGGCGACCGAGAGTATTCAACCAGGTAAGGTTGGGCAGGCTCGGTGCTCAAGAGCTCCAGTGCGCCTGCACGTTCCGGTCTATCCAGTACCACCTCCACACCCCAGCCCTCCGGTAGCAGCTCCCCGCACCAGGCTTCCTGTGCGTGTCCTCGGCCCAGTACCACCAGTGCCAGCACCACGCATCAGGCCTACAGTGCGCCTCGCCTCTCCTGCGCTGTCGGAGTCTCCCGCCTCTCCAGCGCTGTCGGAGCCTTTCTCCTCTCCTGCGCTACCGGAGTCTCCTGTCTGTTCAGCGCAGTCAGAGCTGCCAGCCTGCATGGAGCAGTCAGAGCTGTCAGTCTGCATGAAGCAGCCAGAGATGTCAGTCTGCATGAAGCAGCCAGAGCTGTCAGTCTGCAAGGAGCTGCCAGTCTGCAAGGAGCTGCCAGTCTGCAAGGAGCTGCCAGTCTGCATGGAGCAGTCAGAGCTGCCAGCCTGCATGGAGCAGTCAGAGCTGTCAGTCTGCATGAAGCAGCCAGAGATGTCAGTCTGCATGAAGCAGCCAGATATGTCCGTCTGCAAGGAGCTGTCAGTCTGCAAGGAGCTGCCAGTCTGCAAGGAGCTGCCAGTCTGCAAGGAGCAGCCAGATTCTTCCAGATCTGCCAGTCAGCCAGGCTCTTCCAGATCTGCCAGTCAACCAGACTCTTCCAGATCTGCCAGTCAGCCAGACTCTTTCAGATCTGCCAGTCAGCCGGGATCTGCCAGAACTGCCAGTCAGCCAGGATCTGCCAGTCGGCCAGGATCCGCCAGTCAGCCAGGATCTGCCAGTCAGCCAGGATCTGGTGGATTCATCAACCTGCCTGAGCTTCCTCTCACTCCTGAGCTTCCTTTCACTCCTGAGCTTCCTTTCACTCCTGAGCTTCCTTTCACTCCTGAGCTTCCTTTCACTCCAGAGCTTCCTTTCACTCCCGAGCTTCCTTTCACTCCCGAGCTTCCTTTCACTCCCGAGCTTCCCCTCAGTCCCGAGCTTCCCCTCAGTCCCGAGCTTCACCTCAGTCCCGATCTGCTCCTCAGTCTAGTGGGGTTCAGGGTGAGGAATACTAGGCCATGGTTGGCAAGAGGGTGGACTATCTAGGGACGCAAGGAGAGGGGACTAAGACATTTACTGAGTGGGGTCCACGTCCCGCGCCGGAGCCGCCACCATGGACAGACGCCCACCCGGACCCTCCCTATTGATTTGAGGTGCGTTCGGGAGTCCGCACCTTAGGGGTGGGGTTCTGTCACGCCCTGGTCATAGTATTTTGTGTTTTTCTTCATATATTTGGTCAGGCCAGGGTGTGACATGGGTTTTTGTATGTGGTGTGTAGATAGTGGGATTGTAGCTTAGTGGGGTGTTCTAGGTTAGTCTATGGCTGTCTGAAGTGGTTCTCAATCAGAGGCAGGTGTTTATCGTTGTCTCTGATTGGGAACCATATTTAGGCAGCCATATTCTTTGGTTGTATTGTGGGTGATTGTCCTGAGTGTCTTGATGTCCTTGTGCTGTGTTAGTTGACACAAGTATAGGCTGTTTTCGGGTTTCGTTTATTGTTTTGTAGTGTTTGTGTTTATTCGTGTTTACGTTGTTTGATTAAACATGGATCGCAATATACACGCTGCAGTTTGGTCCGACTCTCCTTCACCATATGAAAACCGTGACACAATATGAGATACACCTGTAGAGGTAAGTCACGTTAATAAAGAAATGTTCCAATGTGAGATACACCTGTAGAGGTAAGTCACGTTAATAAAGAAATGTTCCAATGTGAGATACACCTGTAGAGGTAAGTCACATTAATAAAGAAATGTTCCAATGTGAGATACACCTGTAGAGGTAAGTCACGTTAATAAAGAAATGTTCCAATGTGAGATACACCTGTAGAGGTAAGTCACGTTAATAAAGAAATGTTCCAATGTGAGATACACCTGTAGAGGTAAGTCACATTAATAAAGAAATGTTCCAATGTGAGATACACATGTAGAGTGTAAGTCACATTTATAAACTGCACACAGAAATACAAATCATGCAAGTTGAAGACCTCTGGAGGTCGGAGGTCAGGAATGGTAGGAGGAAAAGTTTGTACTTCAGATCCATTGTAGGAGGTTGGAAGTGAGATGGACCATACAAGGATACAGGAAGTGATGGGTAGGACATCCACAGAGACTGTAAATGGATACATGTGGACATAGTTGGACATAAAGGAGGAATGCCCAGGTTTTTTGTGAAGGAGATACGAGGAGACAGTGGGGGGTGCTGGGAAAGGATCACAGTGAGTGTAGCAAAACAACACAATGAAAGCAGACCACAAGCTTCAACAGCCGACCAACCTAACCAGACAACGTGAAACATGACAACGTGAAACATGCAATAGGGACCACGCGGTGATGAACAGAACACAGGCACACACGGACACACGGCTGTACAACACGGCCAGAGGTCTGTTTCTCTGAGCTCAACTCCATGCACGTCTGAGCAAACAGTCAAGTATAAGCCCCAAAGTAGTGCTTGTTTTGTTCCTGTTGTTTTTTTATGATTTTTATTGGAGAAAAATAAACATAAAAGCATTATGTCATAGTACCATAACACACGTAAAATATCTTAATTACATAAATGGATTAAATTTCAAGTATATTTTTCTAAATTATTTTTTATTAATTATTAATTATTATTAATTCATTATCTGTATTTATTTGTATTTTTTATTTCTAAATTATTTTTGTAAATATGTTTTGCTTTTTAAAAAAATATTTATTTCACTTTCACTGGTTAATTAAATTAGCGGTTCTGAATTGAAATACATTCACCGGCACAGTTTATTAGGTTCACCACCCCGGTCACGAAAATGGATCACTTCTACAGTCAGGTGGTCGTGGCTCGTTATGTAAAGCTAACGGGCATCGGGACATTCAGTTACTGTATGATGGAACGTTAGATGATTGGTCGGTGTACGTCAGATCCAGTATCTAACAAACGTCCTTTCTCCTTCCTGGCCTTTTCACACACGAGCGTCTACGGAGCAGGGTGCGACAAACGATAAACATCCAGTCAGCCCTGTGGGCGATAAAACAGCTCAGATAAAACGTCAAGATTCCTGCTAACAGGTCGGACCACGAAACGGCACAGTCCAACGGTGGTGTGCAGAACGACATCTCGGAAAACACAACTCGTTGATCCCTGTTACTGATTGGCTATTTGCAGCAGACGACCACACCAGGGTTCCACTCCTATCAGCTAAGAACAGGAAGCTGCGGCTCCAGTGGGCAACGCCATCACCAACACTGGATAATGGAGGAGTGGAAAAACATTGCCTGGAACAAGACAGCGAGTTCAGTTTACTAGAGTGTCCTGGTCAGTCCTCCAGACCTCAACCCTATAGATCATAATGGGATGAGATGGAACGGGCTGTCAGCAGCATCAATGTACCACCGTCCAATCTGCTGCAGCCGTGTGATGTCATCGCGTCAGCATGGACTAACATCACTGTGAAACCTTTCCCGACACTTTGTAGAATACCCAGAAGAAATAAGGCTGTTCTGGAGGAAAAGGGGGGGGGGGGGTTCCAACCCGGTATTAGATGGGTGTACCTAATAAACTGGCCAGTGAGAGTAAACGCTTCATGACATCTACTACAATCCCTTTCGATTCAGATGTCTATTACGCTAACCAGAACTTTTAAGAGGAATGCTGTGCCACTGATGTTTAAAGAGTCAATTAGATGCGAGGGGAATTATTTTCCATGTTTAATGATAGAAGCATGAAACTCTTTAAACATTCTTGAAAAAAAAAAAGTATGTGTTTCTCAGCTGCTGTTTTTAGGGAATGGTTGTAGTTTCATCTACGTCTTACCAGACCAATATTGTCAGAACTAACATTTTTAGGATTGACTGAGTACTCTGGGGTACTCTTAATCTTCTTGATTTTTTGGGCTCAAAAGGAGGTAAAGTGGAGGGGGGGAAAAAAGCCCTGAAAACAGTCAAAGAAATCAGACCGTTCTCAATGAGCGATGAAAAAGGTGGCCACAGTCAGTCATATCAGCATAACGTACATAAACTCAGATCAAACCAAACAGCGTGAAGCCACGAGACGGGATGGGACCCTCTGAGGTACATAAAGACCAGAAAGAATGGGACACTAGCTACAGGCCCACCGAGTTACATAAAGATGACAGAACAGAGAAGACAGGACCATGAGAGCGATTGGACACAGGAAAGAGAGAGCGACTGGACACAGGAAAGATAGAGCGAGAGAGGCGATTCTCTGCCTCCTACTTCCATCTTGTCTTCTCAGCTGTAACGAGAAGAGAAAACCAGCATCCAGTTTCCCCCCTGTAAATAATGGATGATACCATTGGCTGAAACAGCACAGTAACAGATGATACCATTGGCTGAAACAGCACAGTAAGAAATTATACCATTGGCTTATACTTGAATGTTTACCCAGCCCGGTGAGTTTTTTTTTTTTTTTTTTTTTTCGTGGTTGAATTCATTTTAACATCAAAGTTTGTCAAACAATGGACGAAAACTCACAACCTGAAATTCACGACGTGGGCGGTAGCCTCATTCCACTCTTAGCACTCTGGGAAAACAAAGACATGTAACAATGAGACAATAACTCTCTTGGAGGGAGGAGTCACAAGGGATGAACAAAATGTCAAGTGTAAAAGAAAATGAAGAATAGAAAAAAAAGTAGAAACTGTCTTCAGAGATGCCACCCGTTAAACAATCAACCAGCTGTCATTTATCAACCAGTTAGCTAGAGATACCTGAAACCAAAACAGATCTGGCAACCTGAGAGATACCTTAAACCAAAACAGATCTGGCAACCTGAGAGATACCTTAAACCAAAACAGATCTGGCAACCTGAGAGATACCTTAAACCAAAACAGATCTGGCAACCTGAGAGATACCTTAAACCAAAACAGATCTGGCAACCTGAGAGATACCTTAAACCAAAACAGATCTGGCAACCTGAGAGATACCTTAAACCAAAACAGATCTGGCAACCTGACTAGTGGAGACTAATTACTAGTAATAACGATTTACTACAGAGATGTTAGAATAGATAATGTATTGATTAAACAGAAACCATTCAGAGTTCATCCAGTCTACATAACCTGACCAGAACCATTCAGAGTTCATCCAGTCTACATAACCCGACCAGAACCATTCAGAGTTCATCCAGTCTACATAACCTGACCAGAACCATTCAGAGTTCATCCAGTCTACATAACCTGACCAGAACCATTCAGAGTTCATCCAGTCTACATAACCTGACCAGAACCATTCAGAGTTCATCCAGTCTACATAACCTGACCAGAACCATCCAAAGTTCATCCAGTCTACATAACCTGACCAGAACCATTCAGAGTTCATCCAGTCTACATAACCTGACCAGAACCATTCAGAGTTCATCCAGTCTACATAACCTGACCAGAACCATTCAGAGTTCATCCAGTCTACATAACCTGACCAGAACCATTCAGAGTTCATCCAGTCTACATAACCTGACCAGAACCTTTCAGAGTTCATCCAGTCTACATAACCTGACCAGAACCATTCAGAGTTCATCCAGTCTACATAACCTGACCAGAACCATTCAGAGTTCATCCAGTCTACATAACCTGACCAGAACCATTCAGAGTTCATCCAGTCTACATAACCTGACCAGAACCATTCAGAGTTCATCCAGTCTACATAACCTGACCAGAACCATTCAGAGTTCATCCAGTCTACATAACCTGACCAGAACCATTCAGAGTTCATCCAGTCTACATAACCTGACCAGAACCATTCAGAGTTTGTCCCTTTTTGGTCCCGTGGTCAGAAAAAAAAGAGAAAAAAAAGACCCAAATTATATCTTGAGGTTGTAAAAATTTGGTAAGTTTCCCAAATCCTGATTGGAGGATTTCCCTTCTTATCCCCTCACAATTCAAGGAATCTTCCAACCAGGATTTCAGCCGAAACCTGGGAATTTGGGGATGAATTTGAGATGATAGTGATGGGATTTTTTAATATATATTTTTTAAAAGTTGAATACACTGATTGTACTGTAAGTCAGTCAGGAGAAAGAAAAGCCTCTCCTAACTAAATGACTCCACTGTAATGTACAACGTTACTGTAAAGGGATACTTCTAGGGTATTTGAGAGACTGGGTGACATCCCTGAAGTAACAGAAGCAGAGGACAGTGACTCACGCCCAGCGGGAGAGGTAGGAGAAAGGGCATTGGACAAGGACACGTGACTGGGACTAGAAACATTGGTTACATCCTGGTTCTGACTGGTGGTGGAGGACTGTCTCCGTAGCTGGCCCTGATAGGAGCTGCCGCTCTTGAACGTGTTCACCACATCGATCTGGAGGAGGAGAACACAAGACAGGCCAGACAGACAGACAGACAGACAGACAGACAGACAGACAGACAGACAGACAGACAGACAGGTCAGACAGACAGGTCAGACAGACAGGCCAGACAGACAGGTCAGACAGACAGACAGGTCAGACAGACAGGTCAGACAGACAGACAGGCCAGACAGACAGGTCAGACAGACAGACAGGTCAGACAGACAGACAGACAGGTCAGACAGACAGACAGACAGGTCAGACAGGTCAGACAGACAGGTCAGACAGACAGGTCAGACAGACAGACAGGCCAGACAGACAGGTCAGACAGACAGGTCAGACAGACAGACAGACAGGTCAGACAGACAGACAGGTCAGACAGACAGACAGACAGGTCAGACAGACAGACAGACAGGTCAGACAGACAGACAGGTCAGACAGACAGGTCAGACAGACAGACAGACAGACAGACAGACAGACAGACAGACAGACAGACAGACAGACAGACAGACAGACAGACAGGTCAGACAGGTCAGACAGGTCAGACAGACAGACAGGTCAGACAGGTTGACTGAGGCAGCACAGCCCTCCCAGGGAACCTGCCGCTCTGACAGGTAGTTTTAGTGTATCACAGTGACAATGGTACTGCCTCAGAGTAATGGGCTTTGATCAGATGAAACCGAGGTGATGCCAACGCAGTGTAGGGCCCCAATGTTTGACAGACAGGACATGGTAGTAGGACAGACGGACAGACTAGGCCATGACAAAGCCCATCCCCTGGTCTTAGCCATGGGGAACCTGTCTCTCTGACGTGATTGAGACCTCTTAAGTATCACAGTGATAACGGGACTGGCTCAGAGTAACGGGCGACAATCAGATTAACAGACATGCCATGGTAGTAGGATAGACATGACGGCTATAGACGGCTAGGCTGGGATAGGAGGATCACCCACCCTGAGAACATTGTGTTTCCGCTCCATAGGTACGTAAAGACCTTATCACAGTGGTCCTTCTGTAGCTCAGTTGGTAGAGCATGGCGCTTGTAACGCCAGGGTAGTGGGTTCGATTCCCGGGACCACCCATACGTAGAATGTATGCACACATGACTGTAAGTCGCTTTGGATAAAAGCGTCTGCTAAATGGCATATATTATTATTATTATACAGTGAAGGTACTGTCATGGAGTCGCGAGCAGATTGCTCCAAGGTGATGAAGGGTTTGGTTCAAACCCTCCAGACGTCAGTGTCTGGGAAGACAGTGTGCTGTTGTACTGGCGGAGCTTCAGCTGTGGTTCTACAGTAGGTTGCAACTCCGACCCTGTTCCTGGAGAGATACCCTCCTGTAGGTTTCAACTCCGACCCTGTTCCTGGAGAGATACCCTCCTGTAGGTTTTAACTCCAACCCTGTTCCTGCAGAGATACCCTCCTGTAGGTTTTAACTCCAACCCTGTTCCTAGAGAGCTACCCTCCTGTAGGTTTTAACTCCAACCCTGTTCCTGCAGAGATACCCTCCTGTAGGTTTTAACTCCAACCCTGTTCCTAGAGAGCTACCCTCCTGTAGGTTTTAACTCCAACCCTGTTCCTGGAGAGCTGTAGTTAAAACCTAAAGGAGGGTTTCTCTCCAGGAACCGGAACAAGATAAACATTTCAGTTCCTAATACTGATTCAAGAGATACTCCAATATTACTACTATAACACACATTTTAATGACGTTCAAGTAACTGCAAACTCACAGTGTAGTCGGTCCATGGAATTTCATGACAATAGTATTTTCTCAATGTATTCTGTGCATTTCATTTTACAGTGTTCTCGGTCTGTCCCCTCCCATAGCTGGTCATTGGTCTGTCCCCTCCCATAGCTGGTCATTGGTCTGTCCCCTCCCATAGCTGGTCATTGGTCTGTCCCCTCCCATAGCTGGTCATCGGTCTGTCCCCTCCCATAGCTGGTCATTGGTCTGTCCCCTCCCATAGCTGGTCATCGGTCTGTCCCCTCCCATAGCTGGTCATCGGTCTGTCCCCTCCCATAGCTGGTCATCGGTCTGTCCCCTCCCATAGCTGGTCATCGGTCTGTCCCCTCCCATAGCTGGTCATTGGTCTGTCCCCTCCCATAGCTGGTCATCGATCCCACCCCTCCCATAGCTGGTCATCGGTCTGTCCCCTCCCATAGCTGGTCATCGATCCCACCCCTCCCATAGCTGGTCATCGGTCTGTCCCCTCCCATAGCTGGTCATCGGTCTGTCCCCTCCCATAGCTGGTCATCGGTCTGTCCCCTCCCATAGCTGGTCATTTGTCTGTCCCCTCCCATAGCTGGTCATCGGTCTGTCCCCTCCCATAGCTGGTCATCGGTCTGTCCCCTCCCATAGCTGGTCATCGGTCTGTCCCCTCCCATAGCTGGTCATCGGTCTGACACCCCCCATGGTTTGTCATTGGTTTATCTTTGCCTCCCACAGCTTGTCATTGGTTCCTCACCTGAGTCTGAATGCGGTTGAGCCCCCTGAACCAGAGGACCTGACCGCGTCGCAGCTCTCTCTCCGCGTGGTCGATCTCCTCGTTGTCCTCATTCATGTCCTCGTCCCCAGGCATTTCGTTCTTCTTGGTCAGCTGACCCGCCCCTCGCAGGAACCGCAGCTTGCTGTTAGGGATAGTGGCGATCACCTGGGGGTGGGGGAGAAATGGAGGGGGTCACGGGAGGGGGAAACAAAGAGATAGCTGGGTACATGATTCTCTCCCAATGAGAGATTTGATTCTCCAGGTTATTTCAGAAGGAACTTATTAAAGAACTCAGTGATGTATGAATATATATATGTTTCTTTAATAAAAACATAATACCATTTGTAAGTTTTTGTTTTAAGAGTATGTAGAGGCATGTCAAGGTATGTTTAGAGGCATGTCAACGTATGTCAAGGTGCGTCTAGGTGTGTTTACCTGTCCCCAGACCAACTCTCCTAGACCCAGGAAGGTAAAGGTAGGTTTACCTGTCCCCAGACCAACTCTCCTAGACCCAGGAATGTAAAGGTGTGTTTACCTGTCCCCAGACCAACTCTCCTAGACCCAGGAAGGTAAAGGTGTGTTTACCTGTCCCCAGACCAACTCTCCTAGACCCAGGTATGTAAAGGTATGTTTACCTGTCCCCAGACCAACTCTCCTAGACCCAGGTATGTAAAGGTATGTTTACCTGTCCCCAGACCAACTCTCCTAGACCCAGGAATGTAAAGGTATGTTTACCTGTCCCCAGACCAACTCTCCTAGACCCAGAATGTAAATGTGTTTACCTGTCCCCAGACCAACTCTCCTAGACCCAGGTATGTAAAGGTATGTTTACCTGTCCCCAGACCAACTCTCCTAGACCCAGGAATGTAAAGGTGTGTTTACCTGTCCCCAGACCAACTCTCCTAGACCCAGGTTAGGTAAAGGAATGTTTACCTGTCCCCAGACCAACTCTCCTAGACCCAGGAATGTAAAGGTGTGTTTACCTGTCCCCAGACCAACTCTCCTAGACCCAGGAATGTAAAGGTGTGTTTACCTGTCCCCAGACCAACTCTCCTAGACCCAGGAATGTAAAGGTGTGTTTACCTGTCCCCAGACCAACTCTCCTAGACCCAGGAATGTAAAGGTGTGTTTACCTGTCCCCAGACCAACTCTCCTAGACCCAGGAATGTAAAGGTGTGTTTACCTGTCCCCAGACCAACTCTCCTAGACCCAGGAATGTAAAGGTGTGTTTACCTGTCCCCAGACCAACTCTCCTAGACCCAGGAATGTAAAGGTGTGTTTACCTGTCCCCAGACCAACTCTCCTAGACCCAGGAATGTAAAGGTGTGTTTACCTGTCCCCAGACCAACTCTCCTAGACCCAGGAAGGTAAAGGTATGTTTACCTGTCCCCAGACCAACTCTCCTAGACCCAGGAATGTAAAGGTGTGTTTACGTGTCCCCAGACCAACTCTCCTAGACCCAGGAATGTAAAGGTGTGTTTACTGTCCCCAGACCAACTCTCCTAGACCCAGGTATGTAAAGGTGTGTTTACGTGTCCCCAGACCAACTCTCCTAGACCCAGGAATGTAAAGGTGTGTTTACCTGTCCCCAGACCAACTCTCCTAGACCCAGGAATGTAAAGGTGTGTTTACGTGTCCCCAGACCAACTCTCCTAGACCCAGGAATGTAAAGGTGTGTTTACCTGTCCCCAGACCAACTCTCCTAGACCCAGGAATGTAAAGGTGTGTTTACCTGTCCCCAGACCAACTCTCCTAGACCCAGGAAGGTAAAGGTATGTTTACCTGTCCCCAGACCAACTCTCCTAGACCCAGGAAGGTAAAGGTATGTTTACCTGTCCCCAGACCAACTCTCCTAGACCCAGGAAGGTAAAGGTATGTTTACCTGTCCCCAGACCAACTCTCCTAGACCCAGGAATGTAAAGGTGTGTTTACCTGTCCCCAGACCAACTCTCCTAGACCCAGGTATGTAAAGGTATGTTTACCTGTCCCCAGACCAACTCTCCTAGACCCAGGTATGTAAAGGTGTGTTTACCTGTCCCCAGACCAACTCTCCTAGACCCAGGAATGTAAAGGTGTGTTTACCTGTCCCCAGACCAACTCTCCTAGACCCAGGAAGGTAAAGGTATGTTTACCTGTCCCCAGACCAACTCTCCTAGACCCAGGAATGTAAAGGTGTGTTTACCTGTCCCCAGACCAACTCTCCTAGACCCAGGAATGTAAAGGTGTGTTTACCTGTCCCCAGACCAACTCTCCTAGACCCAGGAATGTAAAGGTGTGTTTACCTGTCCCCAGACCAACTCTCCTAGACCCAGGAATGTAAAGGTGTGTTTACCTGTCCCCAGACCAACTCTCCTAGACCCAGGAATGTAAAGGTGTGTTTACCTGTCCCCAGACCAACTCTCCTAGACCCAGGTATGTAAAGGTATGTTTACCTGTCCCCAGACCAACTCTCCTAGACCCAGGAATGTAAAGGTGTGTTTACCTGTCCCCAGACCAACTCTCCTAGACCCAGGAATGTAAAGGTGTGTTTACCTGTCCCCAGACCAACTCTCCTAGACCCAGGTATGTAAAGGTGTGTTTACCTGTCCCCAGACCAACTCTCCTAGACCCAGGAATGTAAAGGTATGTTTACCTGTCCCCAGACCAACTCCTCCTAGACCCAGGAATGGCAAAGGTGTGTTTACCTGTCCCCAGACCAACTCTCCTAGACCCAGGAATGGCAAAGGTGTGTTTACCTGGTCCAAGACCAACTCTCCTAGACCCTGGATGGCAAAGGTACCTGGTTTACAAAGGTTCCTACCTGGATGGCAAACTCTCCTACCCAGGAATGGCAAAGGTTGTTTACCTGTCCCCAGACAAACTTCCTAGACCCAGGAATGTAATTGGTGTGTTTACCTGTCCCCAGACCAACTCTCCTAGACCCTGGATGGCAAAGGTTCCTACCTGATGGCACCTGTTCCTACCATGGCAAACTCCTACCTAGGCAAAGGTTCCTACCTGATGGCAAAGGTTCCTACCTGGATGGCAAAGGTTCCCCTGGATGGCAAAGGTTCCTAGACCCATGGAAGGTTCCTAAATGGCAAAGGTTCCTACCTGATGGCCCCATGACCAAGGTTCCTCCTGGATGGCAAAGGTACCTGGATGGCAAAGGTTCCTACCTGGATGGCAAAACTCTCCTAGAGGTTCCAGGAAGGTTCCTACCTGGATGGCAAAGGTTCCTACCTGTCCCCACCTGGACCAACTCTCCTATGGCCCAGGAAGGTAAAGGTTCCTACCTGGATTTACCTGTCCCCAGGCAAAGGTTCCTACCTGGATGGCAAAGGTTGCTACCATCCCCTACTTTTCCAAATCCAGATGGCAAAGGTTACTACCTGAACGGCTTCCTACCTGGACTGCACGATCACAACCTGTAAACTTATCAGATGGCAATCTGTTCCTACCTGAAACTGGCAAAGATTCCTACCTGGATTGGCAACAGGTTCCTACCTGAATTGGCAAAGGTTCCTACCTGGATTGGCAAAGGTTCCTACCTGGATGGCAAAGGTTCCTACCTGGATGGCAAAGGTTCCTACCTGGATTGGCGAAGCTTCCTACCTGGATTGGCAAAGCTTCCTACCTGGATTGGCAAAGGTTCCTACCTGGATTGGCGAAGGCTCCTACCTGGAATGGCAAAGGATGCTACCTGGATGGCGAAGCTTCCTACCTGGAATGGCAAATGTTCCTATCTGGATGGCAAAGGTTCCTACCTGGATGGCAAATGTTCCTATCTGGATGGCAAAGGTTCCTACCTGGATGGCAAAGGTTCCTACCTGGATGGCAAAGGTTCCTACCTGGATGGCAAAGGTTCCTACCTGGATGGCAAAGGTTCCTACCTGGATGGCGAAGCTTCCTACCTGGATGGCAAAGGTTCCTACCTGGATGGCAAAGGTTCCTACCTGGATGGCAAAGGTTCCTACCTGGATGGCAAAGGTTCCTACCTGGATGGCAAAGGTTCCTACCTGGATTGGCGAAGCTTCCTACCTGGATGGCAAAGGTTCCTACCTGGATGGCAAAGGTTCCTACCTGGATGGCAAAGGTTCCTACCTGGATTGGCGAAGCTTCCTACCTGGATTGGCAAAGCTTCCTACCTGGATTGGCAAAGGTTCCTACCTGGATGGCAAAGGTCCCTACCTGGATGGCAAAGGCTTCCTACCTTCCTACCTGGATGGCAAAGGTTCCTACCTGGATGGCAAAGGTTCCTACCTGGATGGCAAAGGTTCCTACCTGGATGGCAAATGTTCCTATCTGGATGGCAAAGGTTCCTACCTGGATGGCAAAGGTTCCTACCTGGATGGCAAAGGTTCCGACCTGGATGGCAAAGGTTCCTAACTGGATGGCAAAGGTTCCTAACTGGATGGCAAAGGTTCCTACCTGGATGGCAAAGGTTCCTACCTGGATGGCAAAGGTTCCTATCTGGATGGCAAATGTTCCTACCTGGATGGCAAAGGTCCCTATCTGGATTGCAAAGGTTCCTACCTGGATGGCAAAGGTTCCTACCTGGATGGCAAATGTTCCTACCTGGATGGCGAATGTTCCAAAGACGATGGAACAGAAGATGGGGTTCCTGAAGATTCCGTCGAAGACGTTCCTCTCTCCGTGGATCTTCCTGGCGTTGATCTCGTTGAAAAGCTGCATGAGGACGAAGGTGTTGAAAATGATGGTGTAGTGTTCTGACGGAGGGGAGTGGAGTGGAGCGTGACGACCGCTGTCTATGTCAAATATCTGCTCACCTGAGAGAGAGAGAGAGAGATATCGTCTTGTTGACGTCAAAGAACTCACCTATCACTCCCATTGATTTGGAGCTGGAGGTGGCTAAAGTTCTGATGTTTGTCTGTTTAAAGAAACATGAACCACGTATTACAGTTTCTCATGACTCATAGACCAGTTTTACAGAGAGGAACCATCTAACATCAACTTGTCAAATCCTGAACTTCCCCCTTTAATAAAACCAAGATGTTATAACCACAACAATGCTAGCCAGGAAGACAGTACACTTTAATGACGTACCAACTGTGGCCAAGGGATGGTCTAGCAGTCTTGAGACGCTATTTCAGCTATCTTTCCACTCTTTATCCAATGAACAACAAATAGGAGAGGACTTTAAAAAGAAATAATCCCTTTACCGACGAACAGCAGGGAGAAGATGATGACCAGCTGATAGATGCCGTGTCCCAGGATGTTCTTGGTCATGGTGCTGGAGATCAGCGGTTTGTTGCGTCCGTACGGCTTCCTCATCAGCAGGGCCTCGGTGGGGGGCTCCGTCGCCAGGGCCAGGGACGCAAAGGTGTCCATTATCAAGTTCACCCACAGCATCTGGACCGCCTTCAGGGGAGAATCCTACAGGGAACATACAGGGTGGTTAACATTAGAGACTACAGATGAAACAACTGGACTGTCATCAGGGGAGAATCCTACAGGGAACATACAGGGTGGTTAACATTAGAGACTACAGATGAAACAACTGGACTGTCATCACACAGGGTGGTTAACATTAGGGAGAATCCTACAGGGAACATACAGGGTGGTTAACATTAGAGACTACAGATGAAACAACTGGACTGTCATCAGGGAGAATCCTACAGGGAACATACAGGGTGGTTAACATTAGAGACTACAGATGAAACAACTGGACTGTCATCAGGGTGGGAGAATCCTGTACAGGGAACATACAGGGTGGTTAACATTAGAGACTACAGATGAAACAACTGGACTGTCATCAGGGGAGAATCCTACAGGGACAGGGTGGTTAACATTAGAGAACAGATGAAACAACTGGACAGGGTGGTTAACATTAGAGACTACAGATGAAACAACTGGACTGTCATCAGGGGAGAATCCTACAGGGAACATACAGGGTGGTTAACATTAGAGACTACAGATGAAACAACTGGACTGTCATCAGGGGAGAATCCTACAGGGAACACGCAGGGTGGTTAACATTAGAGACTACAGATGAAACAACTGGACTGTCATCAGGGGAGAATCCTACAGGGAACATA
Source organism: Oncorhynchus keta (assembly GCF_023373465.1). Classification (NCBI taxonomy): domain Eukaryota; kingdom Metazoa; phylum Chordata; class Actinopteri; order Salmoniformes; family Salmonidae; genus Oncorhynchus; species Oncorhynchus keta. The sequence goes on from NC_068441.1 coordinate 54,531,288, forward strand.
CAGGGTGGTTAACATTAGAGACTACAGATGAAACAACTGGACTGTCATCAGGGAGAATCCTACAGGGAACATACAGGGTGGTTAACATTAGAGACTACAGATGAAACAACTGGACTGTCATCAGGGGAGAATCCTACAGGGAACATACAGGGTGGTTAACATTAGAGACTACAGATGAAACAACTGGACTGTCATCAGGGGAGAATCCTACAGGGAACATACAGGGTGGTTAACATTAGAGACTACAGATGAAACAACTGGACTGTCATCAGACTACAGATGAAACAACTGGACTGTCATCAGGGAGAATCCTACAGGGAACATACAGGGTGGTTAACATTAGAGACTACAGATGAAACAACTGGACTGTCATCAGGGAGAATCCTACAGGGAACATACAGGGTGGTTAACATTAGAGACTACAGATGAAACAACTGGACTGTCATCAGGGTGGTTAACATTAGGGAGAAACAACCTACAGGGAACATACAGGGTGGTTAACATTAGAGACTACAGATGAAACAACTGGACTGTCATCAGGGGAGAATCCTACAGGGAACACGCAGGGTGGTTAACATTAGAGACTACAGATGAAACAACTGGACTGTCATCAGGGAGAATCCTACAGGGAACATACAGGGTGGTTAACATTAGAGACTACAGATGAAACAACTGGACTGTCATCAGGGAGAATCCTACAGGGAACACACAGGGTGGTTAACATTAGAGACTACAGATGAAACAACTGGACTGGGGAGAATCCTCAGGGAACATACAGGGTGGTTAACATTTACAGATGAAACAACCTGTCTCAGGGGAGTTCCTGGAACAGAGGTGGTTAACATTAGATACAGATGAAACAACTGGGCTGTATCAGGGAGAATACAGGGAACACACAGGGTTCTTAAAGGCTGGGGGAACTATCACTTTAAATTCAACCCTGTTCCTGGAGAGAGCTATATATATATATATATATATATATATATATATATATATATATCTATATATATATACTGACTACACATACTATCTACATATACTATTTACATCTACTAACTATATATACTATCTACATCTACTATCTACATCTACTAACTATATATACTAACTACATCTACTATCTACATCTACTAACTATATATACTAACTATATATACTAACTACATGTACTATCTACATCTACATCTACTAACTATATATACTATCTACATCTACTATCTACATCTACTAACTACATCTACTATCTATATATACTAACTATATATACTAACTACATGTACTAACCATATATACTATCTACATCTACTAACCATATATACTATCTACATCTACTAACCATATATACTAACTACATCTACTAACTATATATACTAACTACATCTACTAACTATATATACTAACTACATATACTAACTATATATACTATCTACTAACTATATATACTAACTATATATACTAACTACATATACTAACTATATATACTAACTACATATACTAACTATATATACTAACTACATATACTAACTATATATACTAACTACATATACTATCTACATCTACTAACCATATATACTAACTACATATACTAACTATATATACTATCTACTAACTATATATACTAACTATATATACTAACTACATATACTAACTACATATACATCTACTAACTATATATACTAACTACATATACATCTACTAACTATATATACTAACTACATCTACTAACTACATCTACTAACTATATATACTAACTACATATACTATCTACATCTACTAACCATATATACTAACTACATATACTAACTATATATACTATCTACTAACTATATATACTAACTATATATACTAACTACATATACTAACTATATATACTAACTACATATACTATCTACATCTACTAACCATATATACTAACTACATATACTAACTATATTTACTAACTATATATACTAACTATATTTACTAACTATATATACTAACTATATATACTAACTACATATACTAACTATATATACTATCTACTAACTATATATACTAACTATATATACTAACTACATATACTAACTACATATACATCTACTAACTATATATACTAACTATATATACTAACTATATATACTAACTACATATACTATCTACATCTACATATACTAACTATATATACTAACTATATATACTAACTACATGTACTATCTACATCTACTAACTATATATACTAACTACATATACTAACTACATATACATCTACTAACTATATATACTAACTATATATACTAACTATATATACTAACTACATGTACTATCTACATCTACTAACTATATATACTAACTACATATACTATCTACATATACTAACTATATATACTAACTAAATATACTAACTACATCTACTAACTATATATACTAACTATATATACTAACTACATCTATATCTACTAACTACATCTACTAACTATATATACTAACTACATATACTATCTACATCTACGAACTACAGGTTAGTGTCTAGACCCTCAGTGGAGTGTCCTACAGGACACTAACTACATCTATATCTACTAACTATATATACTAACTACAGGTTAGTGTCTAGACCCTCAGTGGAGTGTCCTACAGGACACTAACTACATCTATATCTACTAACTATATATACTAACTACAGGTTAGTGTCTACAGACCTACAGTGGAGTAACTACAGGACACTAACTACATCTATATCTACTAACTATATATACTAACTACAGGTTAGTGTCTAGACCCTCAGTGGAGTGTCCTACAGGACACTAACTACATCTATATCTACTAACTATATATACTAACTACAGGTTAGTGTCTAGACCCTCAGTGGAGTGTCCTACAGGACACTAACTACATCTATATCTACTAACTATATATACTAACTACAGGTTAGTGTCTAGACCCTCAGTGGAGTGTCCTACAGGACACTAACTACATCTATATCTACTAACTATATATACTAACTACAGGTTAGTGTCTAGACCCTCAGTGGAGTGTCCTACAGGACACTAACTACATCTATATCTACTAACTATATATACTAACTACAGGTTAGTGTCTAGACCCTCAGTGGAGTGTCCTACAGGAACACACATGGTTAATGGCAGCCATAGTTACAGTGATCCCCACCAATGGACTGGCCTCTGAACAATTGTGTCTCTCCAGGGGAACAAGGCAGAGCTGTCACCTCTCAACCTCACTGCTGATACTGGCCCTAAATCCCCTAGCCATCGCAATAACAGACGCAGATACATTTACAGCAATAGCAAATGAGATAGGTAAGATATCAGTGAGGTTGAAACTCACACCAGGATACATGTTTGACACACCGATTATTCTTTATAACTTTATTTAACTAGGCAAGTCAGTTAAGAACAAATTCTTATTTACAATGACAGCCTAGGAACAGTGGGTTAACTGCCTTGTTCAGGGGCAGAACGACAGAGTTTTACCTTGTCAGCTCAGGGGATTCGATCTTGCAACCTTTCAAGTCCAAAGTCCAATGCTCTAACCACTAGGCTACCCTGCTGTTACCTGTGTGTGTGTGTGTGTGTGTGTGTGTGTTACCTGTGTGTGTGTGTGTGTGTGTGTGTGTGTGTGTGTGTGTGTGTGTGTGTGTGTGTGTGTGTGTGTGTGTGTGTGTGTGTGTGTGTGTGTGTGTGTGTGTGTGTGTGTGTGTGTGTTACCTGTGTGTGTGTGTGTGTGTTACCTGTGTGTGTGTGTGTGTGTGTGTGTGTGTGTGTGTGTGTGTGTGTGTGTGTGTGTGTGTGTGTGTGTGTGTGTGTGTGTGTGTGTGTGTGTGTGTGTGTGTGTTACCTGTGTGATGCAGGCCCCAGTGAAGGCCACTATGACAGCCACCACGTTGACAGTCAGCTGTGTGTTTGTTACCTGTGTGTGTGTGTGTGTGTGTTTGTTACCTGTGTGTGTGTGTTTGTTACCTGTGTGTGTGTGTTTGTTACCTGTGTGATGCAGGCCCCAGTGAAGGCCACTATGACAGCCACCACGTTGACAGTCAGCTGGAACTGGAGGAACTTGGAGATGCTGTCGTAGACGTTCCTCCCCCACATCACAGCCTTCACTATGCTACTGAAGTTATCGTCCGTTAATATGATGTCAGACGCTTCCTTGGCCACGTCTGTACCGGCTATACCCTGCAGAGAGAGAAGAGGTATGGTTTAATACTGGCTGAACCCTGCAGAGAGAGAAGAGGTATGGTTTAATACTGGCTGAACCCTGCAGAGAGAGAAGAGGTATGGTTTAATACTGGCTGAACCCTGCAGAGAGAGAAGAGGTATGGTTTAATACTGGCTGAACCCTGCAGAGAGAGAAGAGGTATGGTTTAATACTGGCTGAACCCTGCAGAGAGAGAAGAGGTATGGTTTAATACTGGCTGAACCCTGCAGAGAGAGAAGAGGTATGGTTTAATACTGGCTGAACCCTGCAGAGAGAAGAGGTATGGTTTAATACTGGCTGAACCCTGCAGAGAGAAGAGGTATGGTTTAATACTGGCTGAACCCTGCAGAGAGAAGAGGTATGGTTTAATACTGGCTGAACCCTGCAGAGAGAGAAGAGGTATGGTTTAATACTGGCTGAACCCTGCAGAGAGAAGAGGTATGGTTTAATACTGGCTGAACCCTGCAGAGAGAAGAGGTATGGTTTAATACTGGCTGAACCCTGCAGAGAGAAGAGGTATGGTTTAATACTGGCTGAACCCTGCAGAGAGAAGAGGTCTGGTTTAATACTGGCTGAACCCTGCAGAGAGAAGAGGTCTGGTTTAATACTGGCTGAACCTTGCAGAGAGAAGAGGTCTGGTTTAATACTGGCTGAACCCTGCAGAGAGAAGAGGTCTGGTTTAATACTGGCTGACCCCTGCAGAGAGAAGAGGTCTGGTTTAATACCGCTGACCCCTGAAGAGGTCCCTGCAGAGAGAAGAGGTCTGGTTTAATACCTGGCTGAACCCTGCAGAGAGAAGAGGTCTGGTTTAATACTGGCTGAACCCCAGAGCAGAGAGAAGAATGGTTTAATACTGGCTGAACCCTGCAGAGAGAAGAGGTATGGTTTAATACCTGCTGAACCCTGCAGAGAATAGAGTATGGTTTAATACCGGCTGAACCCTGCAGAGAGAATAGACGTATTGTTTAATACCGGCTGAACCCTGCAGAGAAGAAGAGGTATGGTTTAATACTGGCTGAACCCCCTGCTGAACCCTGCAGAGAGAGAAGAGGTCTGGTTTAATACCGGCTGAACCCTGCAGAGAGAGAAGAGGTCTGGTTTAATACCGGCTGAACCCTGCAGAGAGGAGAGGTATGGTTTAATACTGGCTGAACCCTGCAGAGAGAGGAGAGGTATGGTTTAATACTGGCTGAACCCTGCAGAGAGAGAAGAGGTCTGGTTTAATACCGGCTGAACCCTGCAGAGAGGAGAGGTATGGTTTAATACTGGCTGAACCCTGCAGAGAGAGAAGAGGTCTGGTTTAATACCGGCTGAACCCTGCAGAGAGGAGAGGTATGGTTTAATACTGGCTGAACCCTGCAGAGAGAGAAGAGGTCTGGTTTAATACCGGCTGAACCCTGCAGAGAGAGAAGAGGTATGGTTTAATACTGGCTGAACCCTGCAGAGAGAGAAGAGGTATGGTTTAATACTGGCTGAACCCTGCAGAGAGAGAAGAGGTATGGTTTAATACCGGCTGAACCCTGCAGAGAGAGAAGAGGTCTGGTTTAATACTGGCTGAACCCTGCAGAGAGAGAAGAGGTATGGTTTAATACCGGCTGAACCCTGCAGAGAGAGAAGAGGTCTGGTTTAATACTGTCTGAACCCTGCAGAGAGAGAAGAGGTATGGTTTAATACTGGCTGAACCCTGCAGAGAGAGAAGAGGTATGGTTTAATACTGTCTGAACCCTGCAGAGAGAGAAGAGGTATGGTTTAATACTGTCTGAACCCTGCAGAGAATAGACGTATGGTTTAATACCGGCTGAACCCTGCAGAGAATAGACGTATGGTTTAATAGATGTGCTTCTGGTTAAATGTAATGTAAATGTTAACATTTTTTATATATTTGTATTTTTGACATGTAGTAGAATCTATTTATTTTGTGCTTCCATGTAGAAAACGAACACTTTGTAGATGCAAAGCAATCATTTCTTAAAAGAAATGACGTTGAAGTGCTATTACCTCATCCCATTTCTCATGTTAAATCTCTCACCTCGTATCATTTGAACTTTTTACTGCAGTAGGCTAAATCAGGGTCACACAGAGTGTTTCTTAGTAGTCTTAAACAAATCTACTTTGAAACAAAAAGTCTAAACCTCACACACATGGTTATGGGCTTTAAAAAAAGAAGAACCCGCACCATATCAACTGAGAGACAACCCTGGCGTTGCAGATTGTGTGTATGTACCACCACATCTCACCACTAAGAGGCGCTCTCGTTCCACTGTAGCTACAGCAGTGCTGGTGTGTGTTCTGTGCGTAGTCGTGAGGTTGCTGCTTGGTGAATACCAGGAGATTTCAAGGTTTCTAACGATGGATCCACTCCACAGTCGTAGTAGTTGTAGCTAGCTGTAATGCTACAGCTGTTATAGTAGTTATAGCTAACTGTAATGCTACAGCTGTTATAGTAGTTGTAGCTAGCTGTAATGCTACAACTGTTATAGTAGTTGTAGCTAGCTGTAATGCTACAGCTGTTATAGTAGTTGTAGCTAGCTGTAATGCTACAGCAGTCATAGCATTTGTAGCTCGTTTTAATGCTACAGCTGTTATAGTAGTTGTAGCTAGCTTTAATGCTACAGCTGTTATAGTAGTTATAGCTAACTGTAATGCTACAGCAGTCATAGTAGTTGTAGCTAGCTGTAATGCTACAGCTGTTATAGTAGTTGTAGCTAGCTGTAATGCTACAGCTGTTATAGTAGTTGTAGCTAACTGTAATGCTACAGCAGTCATAGTAGTTGTAGCTAGCTGTAATGCTACAGCTGTTATAGTAGTTGTAGCTAGCTGTAATGCTACAGCTGTTATAGTAGTTGTAGCTAACTGTAATGCTACAGCAGTCATAGTAGTTGTAGCTAGCTGTAATGCTACAGCTGTTATAGTAGTTGTAGCTAGCTGTAATGCTACAGCTGTTATAGTAGTTATAGCTAACTGTAATGCTACAGCTGTTATAGTAGTTGTAGCTAGCTGTAATGCTACAGCAGTCATAGCATTTGTAGCTCGTTTTAATGCTACAGCTGTTATAGTAGTTGTAGCTAGCTTTAATGCTACAGCTGTTATAGTAGTTATAGCTAACTGTAATGCTACAGCAGTCATAGTAGTTGTAGCTAGCTGTAATGCTACAGCTGTTATAGTAGTTGTAGCTAGCTGTAATGCTTCAGCAGTCATAGTAGTTGTAGCTAGCTGTAATGCTACAGCTGTTATAGTAGTTGTAGCTAACTGTAATGCTACAGCAGTCATAGTAGTTGTAGCTAGCTGTAATGCTACAGCTGTTATAGTAGTTGTAGCTAGCTGTAATGCTACAGCTGTTATAGTAGTTGTAGCTAACTGTAATGCTACAGCTGTTATAGTAGTTGTAGCTAGATGTAATGATACAGCAGTCATAGAAGTTGTAGCGGGCTGTAATGCTACAGCAGTCATAGAAGTTGTAGCGGGCTGTAATGCTACAGCTGTTATAGCAGGTGGGTTATTGAGAACACATTATTTGCATCCAAAATGGCACCTTACTGCCTGCAAAGTGTACTAATTAAAGTTTGACCAGAGCCCTATGGACCTCCCTGGTCTAAAGTAGTGCACTATATAGGGGATAGGGCCCTGGTCTAAAGTAGTGCACTATATAGGGAATAGGGTCCTGGTCTAAAGTAGTGCACTATATAGGGAATAGGGTGCCATTTGGAACGCAAGCATTCTCTTTTACAATAACAACCTGGCCTATCGTATGCCAACAGCTGACCTACAGTATGAAGTCAAAATACATTGGGCTTTGGGGAACAATATGTGCACTTTGTAGGCAATAAGGGGCCATTTTGGATGCAGCTAATGTGTCCTCAATAACCCACCTGGTTCAATTAAGGTAATAAATACATATTGTAGGAAATGTTTGATCTAGAAAGAACAGAAATGCTAGCTGTGACATGTAGCATTATAGCTAGCTACAACTACTATAACAGCTGCAGCATTACAGCTAGCTACAACTACTATAACAGCTGTAGCATTATAGCGAGCTACAACTACTATGACAGCTGTAGCATTATAGCTAGCTACATCTACTATAACAGCTGTAGCATTACAGCTAGCTACAACTACTATAACAGCTGTAGCATTAAAACTAGCTCCAACTACTATAACAGCTGTAGCATTATAGCTAGCTACAACTACTATAACAGCTGTAGCATTAAAACTAGCTACAACTACTATAACAGCTGTAGCATTATAGCTAGCTACAACTACTATAACAGCTGTAGCATTATAGCTAGCTACAACTACTATAACAGCTGTAGCATTATAGCTAGCTGTCCATTCCGATGGGCACGGGTGTAATATATTAAAGTGAGAGTATTCAAATTGGCATTCGGAGTACAGGCACTATTAGCGAGCCTATAACATGGTGTGGTGTGGTGTGGTGAGGTATGGTGTGGTGTGGTGAGGTATGTTGTGGTGAGGTATGGTGTGGTGTGGTGTGGTGAGGTATGGTGTGGTGAGGTGAGGTATGGTGTGGTGTGGTATGTTGTGGTGAGGTATGGTGTGGTGTGGTGTGGTGTGGTAGGTGATGTGTGTAGAGGTGTGGTAGGTGATGTGCGCTATGGTGAGGTGTGGTAGGTGATGTGTGGTGTGGTTATGTGTGGTGTGGTAGGTGAGGTGTGGTATGGTGAGGAATGATGATGTATGGTGAGGTGTGGTGTGGTATGTGAGGTGTGGTAGGTGATGTGTAGTGTGGTGTGGTGAGGGGTTGTGAAGGGTTGTCAGGTGTGGTGTGGTGTGGTATGTGAGGTGATGTGTGGTGTGGTACGCTATAGTAATATATTGAAGATACGGTATGCCTCCAGCCACAGGTCCTACCATGGCAAATCCCACGTCAGCCTTCTTCAGGGCTGGTCCATCGTTAGTCCCGTCTCCTGTCACCGCAACAACCTGTCTCTGGTCTGTCAAGCAGCTGTCTATGATGCCTAGAGGACACAACCCAACATACAGGAGTTCAGTAAGGGCAACCACACTCAGAAGAACAGGAGAAGAGCAGGGAAGGGCAGAGAAGATAAAAGAAGGGAAGAGAAGAGAAGAGCAGAGCAGGGAACAGAAGAGAAGAGAAAATTAGAGAAGAGCAGAGAAGAGCAGAGACGAGAAGAGAAAAGAAGAGAAGAGAAATTAGAGAAGGGCAGAGAAATGCAGAGAAATGCAGAGAAGAGCAGAGAACGGCAGAGAAGAGCAGAGAACGGCAGAGAAGAGCAGAGAAGAGCAGAGAAGAGCAGAGAAATGCAGAGAAATGCAGAGAAGGGCAGAGAAGAGCAGAGAAGAGCAGAGAAGAGCAGAGAACGGCAGAGAAGAGCAGAGAAATGCAGAGAAGAGCAGAGAAGAGCAGAGAAGAGCAGAGAAATGCAGAGAAGAGCAGAGAAGAGCAGAGAAGAGCAGAGAAGAGCAGAGAAGAGCAGAGAAGAGCAGAGAAATGCAGAGAAGAGCAGAGAAGATCAAAGAAATGCAGAGAAGGACAGAGAAGGGCAGAGAAATGCAGAGAAGAGCAGAGAAGGGCAGAGAAGAGAAGAGCAGAATACAATAGACTAGAATAGAATGTGTATCTTTCCACCAAAGGGAACTTCATGTTGACATGGTTCAGACAGTTGACATACACAGCAGGACAATAGTGTGGTACAGGACACGGCTAGTAGACAAACCGAGAGACCCTTTCTCGCTCACCTTTAACCAGAGTGTGTTTATCAGTAGGGGAGGATCTAGCCAGGACTCGCAGTTTAGGCCACACCTTGTCCATGCGCTCCTGCTCAACCTGTAGTAAAAGAGTAAAAAAGGGTATTTTGTGTTTGTTTTCTACGACTGTGTTTTTATTATATCTCTGTTTTTACGCGTTTTCATATTGTATTGCACGTGTATATGTTTGTAATGAAAGGGTTCATCTGTAAAAATAAAGAATTGATCTTGGTCTTAGCATGACTAGCCCACCTATAATTTAGCCCAAACAACTACCTCTTTCCCTACTGTATTTATTTATTTTGCTCCTTTGCACCCCATTATTTTTATTTCTACTTTGCACATTCTTCCACTGCAAATCTACCATTCCAGTGTTTTTACTTGCTATATTGTATTTACTTTGCCACCATGGCCTTTTTTTGCCTTTACCCCCCTTATCTCACCTCATTTGCTCACATCGTATATAGACTTGTTTATACTGTATTATTGACTGTATGTTTGTTTACTCCATGTGTAACTCTGTGTCGTTGTATGTGTCAAACTGCTTTGCTTTATCTTGGCCAGGTTGCAATTGTAAATGAGAACTTGTTCTCAACTAACCTACCTGGTTAAATAAAGGTGTTCTCAACTGACCTACCTGGTTAAATAAAGGTGTTCTCAACTGACCTACATGGTTAAATAAAGGTGTTCTCAACTGACCTACCTGGTTAAATAAAGGTGTTCTCAACTGGCCTACCTGGGTAAATAAAGGTGTTTCAAACCTACCTGGTTAAATAAAGGTGTTCTCAACTGGCCTACCTGGTTAAATAAAGGTGTTCTCAACTGGCCTACCTGGTTAAATAAAGGTGTTTCAAAGCCTACCTGGTTAAATAAAGGTGTTCTCAACTAGCCTACCTGGTTAAATAAGGGTGTTTCAACTAGCCTACCTGGTTAAATAAAGGTGTTCTCAACTAGCCTACCTGGTTAAATAAAGGTGTTCTCAACTAGCCTACCTGGTTAAATAAAGGTGTTCTCAACTAGCCTACCTGGTTAAATAAAGGTGTTCTCAACTGGCCTACCTGGTTAAATAAAGGGGTTCTCAACTGGCCTACCTGGTTAAATAAAGGTGTTCTCAACTGGCCTACCTGGTTAAAGGGAGGTGTTCTCAACTAGCCACCTGGTTAAATAAAGGTGTTCTCAACTGGCCTACCTGGTTAAATAAAGGTGTTCTCAACTAGCCTACCTGGTTAAATAAAGGTGTTCTCAACTAGCCTACCTGGTTAAATAAAGGGTTCTCAACTGGCCTACCTGGTTAAAAACGGTGTTCTCAACTGGCCTACCTGGTTCAGGTGACCTACCTGGTTAAATAAAGGTGACTCTCAACTAGCCTACCTGGGGTGTTTCAAAGCCTACCTGGTTAAATAAAGGGTTCTCAACTAGCCTACCTGGTTAAATAAAGGTGTTCTCAACTAGCCTACCTGGTTAAATAAAGGTGTTCTCAACTAGCCTACCCTGGTTAAATAAAAGGTGTTCTCAACTAGCCTACCTGGTTAAATAAAGGTGTTCTCAACTAGCCTACCTGGTTAAATAAAGGTGTTCTCAACAGCCTACCTGGAGGTGTTCTCAGGGACTAGCCTACCTGGCAGGTGTTCTCAACTGGCCTACCTGGAGGTGTTCTCCAACTAGCCTACCTGGTTAAATAAAGGGGCCTACCTGGTTCAATAAATAACCATTTCAGAGTCCTCAGGTCTTTTATCCTGTCGGGACATACAGTAGACTCCTGACAGATCAACCAGCGGGGAATGTATGTACAGCAGGGGTTTAAACCTCTCCTCAGGGACTCCTCTCCTCAGGGACTCCCTTCAGCAGGGGGTTTAAACCTCTCCTCAGGGACTCCCTACAGCAGGGGTTTAAACCTCTCCTCAGGGACTCCCTACAGCAGGGGTTTAAACCTCTCCTCAGGGACTCCCTACAGCAGGGGTTTAAACCTCTCCTCAGGGACTCCTCTCCTCAGGGACTCCCTACAGCAGGGGGTTTAAACCTCTCCTCAGGGACTCTTTACAGCAGGGGTTTAAACCTCTCCTCAGGGACTCCCTACAGCAGGGGGTTTAAACCTCTCCTCAGGGACTCCTCTCCTCAGGGACTCCCTTCAGCAGGGGTTTAAACCTCTCCTCAGGGACTCCCTACAGCAGGTGGTTTAAACCTCTCCTCAGGGACTCCCTACAGCAGGGGTTTAAACCTCTCCTCAGGGACTCCTCTCCTCAGGGACTCCCTACAGCAGGGGGTTTAAACCTCTCCTCAGGGACTCTTTACAGCAGGGGTTTAAACCTCTCCTCAGGGACTCCCTACAGCAGGGGGTTTAAACCTCTCCTCAGGGACTCCCTACAGCAGGGGTTTAAACCTCTCCTCAGGGACTCCCTACAGCAGGTGGTTTAAACCTCTCCTCAGGGACTCCTACAGCAGGGGGTTTAAACCTCTCCTCAGGGACTCTTTACAGCAGGGGGTTTAAACCTCTCCTCAGGGACTCCTTACAGCAGGGGTTTAAACCTCTCCTCAGGGACTCCCTACAGCAGGGGGTTTAAACCTCTCCTCAGGGACTCCTCTCCTCAGGGACTCCCTTCAGCAGGGGGTTTAAACCTCTCCTCAGGGACTCCCTACAGCAGGTGGTTTAAACCTCTCCTCAGGGACTCCCTACAGCAGGGGTTTAAACCTCTCCTCAGGGACTCCTCTCCTCAGGGACTCCCTACAGCAGGGGTTTAAACCTCTCCTCAGGGACTCTTTACAGCAGGGGTTTAAACCTCTCATCAGGGACTCCCTACAGCAGGGGGTTTAAACCTCTCCTCAGGGACTCCCTACAGCAGGGGTTTAAACCTCTCCTCAGGGACTCCCTACAGCAGGTGGTTTAAACCTCTCCTCAGGGACTCCCTACAGCATGGGGTTTAAACCTCTCCTCAGGGACTCTTTACAGCAGGGGTTTAAACCTCTCCTCAGGGACTCTCTCCTCAGGGACTCCTCTCCTCAGGGACTCCCTACAGCAGGGGTTTAAACCTCTCCTCAGGGACTCTTTACAGCAGGGGGTTTAAACCTCTCCTCAGGGACTCCCTACAGCAGGGGGTTTAAACCTCTCCTCAGGGACTCCCTACAGCAGGGGGTTTAAACCTCTCCCCAGGGACTCCCTACAGCAGGGGTTTAAACCTCTCCTCAGGGACTCCCTACAGCAGGGGTTTAAACCTCTCCTCAGGGACTCCCTACAGCAGGGGTTTAAACCTCTCCTCAGGGACTCCTTACAGCAGGGGTTTAAACCTCTCCTCAGGGACTCCTCTCCCCAGGGACTCCCCTTCAGCAGGGGTTTAAAGCTCTCCTCAGGGACTCCCTACAGCAGGGGGTTTAAACCTCTCCTCAGGGACTCCCTACAGCAGGGGGTTTAAACCTCTCCTCAGGGACTCCCTACAGCAGGGGTTTAAACCTCTCCTCAGGGACTCCCTACAGCAGGGGTTTAAACCTCTCCTCAGGGACTCCTTACAGCAGGGGTTTAAACCTCTCCTCAGGGACTCCCTACAGCAGGGGTTTAAACCTCTCCTCAGGGACTCCTCTCCTCAGGGACTCCTCTCCTCAGGGACTCCCTACAGCAGGGGGTTTAAACCTCTCCTCAGGGACTCCCTACAGCAGGGGGTTTAAACCTCTCCTCAGGGACTCCCTACAGCAGGGGGTTTAAACCTCTCCTCAGGGACTCCCTACAGCAGGGGGTTTAAACCTCTCCTCAGGGACTCCCTACAGCAGGGGGTTTAAACCTCTCCTCAGGGACTCCCTACAGCAGGGGGTTTAAACCTCTCCTCAGGGACTCCCTACAGCAGGGGGTTTAAACCTCTCCTCAGGGACTCCCTACAGCAGGGGGTTTAAACCTCTCCTCAGGGACTCTTTACAGCAGGGGTTTAAACCTCTCCTCAGGGACTCCTCTCCTCAGGGACTCTTTACAGCAGGGGTTTAAACCTCTCCCAGGGACTCCCTACAGCAGGGGTTTAAACCTCTCCTCAGGGACTCCTCTCCTCAGGGACTCCCTACAGCAGGGGTTTAAACCTCTCCTCAGGGACTCCCTACAGCAGGGGTTTCTCCTCAGGGACTCCCTACAGCAGGGGTTTAAACCTCTCCTCAGGGACTCCCTACAGCAGGGGTTTAAGGGACCTCTCCTCATGGACTCCCTCCCTCTCAGGGACTCCCTACAGCAGGGGTTTAAACCTCTCCTCAGGGACTCCTTTACAGCAGGGGTTTAAACCTCCCCAGGGACTCCTACAGCAGGGGGTTTAAACCTCTCCTCAGGGACTCTTTACAGCAGGGGTTTAAACCTCTCCTCAGGACTCCTACAGCAGGGGTTTAAACCTCTCCTCAGGGACTCCCTACAGCAGGGGTTTAAACCTCTCCTCAGGGACTCCCTACAGCAGGGGTTTAAACCTCTCCTCAGGGACTCCCTACAGCAGGGGTTTAAACCTCTCCTCAGGGACTCCCTACAGCAGGGGTTTAAACCTCTCCTCAGGGACTCCCTACAGCAGGGGGTTTAAACCTCTCCTCAGGGACTCCCTACAGCAGGGGTTTAAACCTCTCCTCAGGGACTCCCTACAGCAGGGGGTTTAAACCTCTCCTCAGGGACTCTTTACAGCAGGGGTTTAAACCTCTCCTCAGGGACTCCCTACAGCAGGGGTTTAAACCTCTCCTCAGGGACTCCCTACAGCAGGGGTTTAAACCTCTCCTCAGGGACTCCCTACAGCAGGGGTTTAAACCTCTCCTCAGGGACTCCCTACAGCAGGGGTTTAAACCTCTCCTCAGGGACTCCCTACAGCAGGGGTTTAAACCTCTCCTCAGGGACTCCCTACAGCAGGGGGTTTAAACCTCTCCTCAGGGACTCCTTACAGCAGGGGTTTAAACCTCTCCTCAGGGACTCCTTACAGCAGGGGTTTAAACCTCTCCTCAGGGACTCCCTACAGCAGGGGTTTAAACCTCTCCTCAGGGACTCCTTACAGCAGGGGTTTAAACCTCTCCTCAGGGACTCCCTACAGCAGGGGTTTAAACCTCTCCTCAGGGACTCCCTACAGCAGGGGTTTAAACCTCTCCTCAGGGACTCCCTACAGCAGGGGGTTTAAACCTCTCCTCAGGGACTCCTCTCCTCAGGGACTCCCTACAGCAGGGGGTTTAAACCTCTCCTCAGGGACTCCCTACAGCAGGGGTTTAAACCTCTCCTCAGGGACTCCCTACAGCAGGGGTTTAAACCTCTCCTCAGGGAGCTGGGGGTTTAAACCTCTCCTCAGGGACTCCCTACAGCTGGGGGTTTAAACCTCTCCTCAGGGACTCCCTACAGCAGGGGTTTAAACCTCTCCTCAGGGACTCCCTACAGCAGGGGGTTTAAACCTCTCCTCAGGGACTCCCTACAGCAGGGGTTTAAACCTCTCCTCAGGGACTCCCTACAGCAGGGGGTTTAAACCTCTCCTCAGGGACTCCCTACAGCAGGGGGTTTAAACCTCTCCTCAGGGACTACCAGGGGTTTAAACAGCAGCAGGGGTTTAAACCTCTCCTCAGGGACTCCCTACAGCAGGGGGTTTAAACCTCTCCTCAGGGACTCCCTACAGCAGGGGTTTAAACCTCTCCTCAGGGACTCTCCTCATGGACTCCCTACAGGGGGTTTAAACCTCTCCTCAGGGACTCCCTACAGCAGGGGTTTAAACCTCTCCTCAGGGACTCCTCTCCTCAGGGACTCCCTACAGCAGGGGTTTAAACCTCTCCCCAGGGACTCCCTACAGCAGGGGTTTAAACCTCTCCTCAGGGACTCCCTACAGCAGGGGGTTTAAACCTCTCCTCAGGGACTCCCTACAGCAGGGGTTTAAACCTCTCCTCAGGGACTCCCTACAGCAGGGGGTTTAAACCTCTCCTCAGGGACTCCCTACAGCAGGGGTTTAAACCTCTCCTCAGGGACTCCCTACAGCAGGGGTTTAAACCTCTCCTCAGGGACTCCTCTCCTCATGGACTCCCTACAGCAGGGGTTTAAACCTCTCCTCAGGGACTCCCTACAGCAGGGGTTTAAACCTCTCCTCAGGGACTCCTCTCCTCATGGACTCCCTACAGCAGGGGGTTTAAACCTCTCCTCAGGGACTCCTTACAGCAGGGGGTTTAAACCTCTCCTCAGGGACTCTTTACAGCAGGGGTTTAAACCTCTCCTCAGGGACTCCCTACAGCAGGGGTTTAAACCTCTCCTCAGGGACTCCCTACAGCAGGGGGTTTAAACCTCTCCTCAGGGACTCCCTACAGCAGGGGGTTTAAACCTCTCCTCAGGGACTCCCTACAGCAGGGGGCTTAAACCTCTCCTCAGGGACTCCCTACAGCAGGGGTTTAAACCTCTCCTCAGGGACTCCCACAGCAGGGGGTTTAAACCTCTCCTCAGGGACTCCTTACAGCAGGGGTTTAAACCTCTCCTCAGGGACTCCCTACAGCAGGGGGTTTAAACCTCTCCTCAGGGACTCCTCTCCTCAGGGACTCCCTACAGCAGGGGTTTAAAGCTCTCCTCAGGGACTCCCTACAGCAGGGGGTTTAAACCTCTCCTCAGGGACTCCTCACAGCAGGGGTTTAAACCTCTCCTCAGGGACTCCTTACAGCAGGGGTTTAAACCTCTCCTCAGGGACTCCCTACAGCAGGGGTTTAAACCTCTCCTCAGGGACTCCCTACAGCAGGGGTTTAAACCTCTCCTCAGGGACTCCCTACAGCAGGGGTTTAAACCTCTCCTCAGGGACTCCTTACAGCAGGGGTTTAAACCTCTCCTCAGGGACTCCCTACAGCAGGGGTTTAAACCTCTCCTCAGGGACTCCTTACAGCAGGGGTTTAAACCTCTCCTCAGGGACTCCCTACAGCAGGGGGTTTAAACCTCTCCTCAGGGACTCCCTACAGCAGGGGGTTTAAACCTCTCCTCAGGGACTCCTCTCCTCAGGGACTCCCTACAGCAGGGGGTTTAAACCTCTCCTCAGGGACTCCCTACAGCAGGGGGTTTAAACCTCTCCTCAGGGACTCCTTACAGCAGGGGGTTTAAACCTCTCCTCAGGGACTCCCTACAGCAGGGGGTTTAAACCTCTCCTCAGGGACTCCTCTCCTCAGGGACTCCCTACAGCAGGGGGTTTAAACCTCTCCTCAGGGACTCCTCTCCTCAGGGACTCCCTACAGCAGGGGTTTAAACCTCTCCTCAGGGACTCCCTACAGCAGGGGTTTAAACCTCTCCTCAGGGACTCTTTACAGCAGGGGTTTAAACCTCTCCTCAGGGACTCCTTACAGCAGGGGTTTAAACCTCTCCTCAGGGACTCCCTACAGCAGGGGGTTTAAACCTCTCCCCAGGGACCTCTCCTCAGGGACTCCCTACAGCAGGGGTTTAAACCTCTCCTCAGGGACTCCTCTCCTCAGGGACTCCCTACAGCAGGGGGTTTAAACCTCTCCCCAGGGACTCCTCTCCTCAGGGACTCCCTACAGCAGGGGGTTTAAACCTCTCCCCAGGGACTCCTCTCCTCAGGGACTCCCTACAGCAGGGGTTTAAACCTCTCCTCAGGGACTCCCTACAGCAGGGGTTTAAACCTCTCCTCAGGGACTCTTTACAGCAGGGGTTAAACCTCTCCTCAGGGACTCCCTACATCAGGGGTTTAAACCTCTCCTCAGGGACTCCCTACAGCAGGGGGTTTAAACCTCTCCTCAGGGACTCCCTACAGCAGGGGTTTAAACCTCTCCTCAGGGACTCCCTACAGCAGGGGGTTTAAACCTCTCCTCAGGGACTCCTCTCCTCAGGGACTCCCTACAGCAGGGGGTTTAAACCTCTCCTCAGGGACTCCCTACAGCAGGGGTTTAAACCTCTCCTCAGGGACTCCTCACAGCAGGGGTTTAAACCTCTCCTCAGGGACTCCTACAGCAGGGGTTTAAACCTCTCCTCAGGGACTCCTCTCCTCAGGGACTCCCTACAGCAGGGGTTTAAACCTCTCCTCAGGGACTCCCTACAGCAGGGGGTTTAAACCTCTCCTCAGGGACTCCTCACAGCAGGGGTTTAAACCTCTCCTCAGGGACTCCTCTCCCCAGGGACTCCCTACAGCAGGGGTTTAAACCTCTCCTCAGGGACTCCCTACAGCAGGGGTTTAAACCTCTCCTCAGGGACTCCCTACAGCAGGGGTTTAAACCTCTCCTCAGGGACTCCCTACAGCAGGGGTTTAAACCTCTCCTCAGGGACTCCCTACAGCAGGGGTTTAAACCTCTCCTCAGGGACTCCTCTCCTCATGGACTCCCTACAGCAGGGGTTTAAACCTCTCCTCAGGGACTCTTTACAGCAGGGGTTTAAACCTCTCCTCAGGGACTCCTTACAGCAGGGGGTTTAAACCTCTCCTCAGGGACTCCCTACAGCAGGGGTTTAAAAACCTCTCCTCAGGGACTCCCTACAGCAGGGGTTTAAACCTCTCCCCAGGGACTCCTCTCCTCAGGGACTCCCTACAGCAGGGGTTTAAGGGACTCCTCTCCTCAGGGACTCCCCTACAGCAGGGGGTTTAAACCTCTCCTCAGGGACTCCCTACAGCAGGGGTTAAACCTTTAGGGAAGCAGGGGTTAAACCTCTCCTCAGGGACTCCCCTCAGGGACTCCTCTACAGCTGGGGGTTTAAACCTCTCCTCAGGGACTCCCTACAGCAGGGGTTTAAACCTCTCCTCAGGGACTCCTCTCCTCAGGGACTCCCTACAGCAGGGGTTTAAACCTCTCCTCAGGGACTCCCTACAGCAGGGGTTTAAACCTCTCCTCAGGGACTCTTTACAGCAGGGGGTTTAAACCTCTCCTCAGGGACTCCCTACATCAGGGGACTCCTCAGGGACTCCCTACAGCAGGGGTTTAAACCTCTCCTCAGGGACTCTTTACAGCAGGGGTTTAAACCTCTCCTCAGGGACTCCCTACAGCAGGGGTTTAAACCTCTCCTCAGGGACTCCCTACAGCAGGGGTTTAAACCTCTCCTCAGGGACTCCCTACAGCAGGGGTTTAAACCTCTCCTCAGGGACTCCTCTCCTCATGGACTCCCTACAGCAGGGGTTTAAACCTCTCCTCAGGGACTCCCTACAGCAGGTGGTTTAAACCTCTCTACAGGGACTCCCTACAGCAGGGGTTTAAACCTCTCCTCAGGGACTCCTCTCCTCATGGACTCCCTACAGCAGGGGTTTAAACCTCTCCTCAGGGACTCCCTACAGCAGGGGTTTAAACCTCTCCTCAGGGACTCCCTACAGCAGGGGGTTTAAACCTCTCCTCAGGGACTCCCTACAGCAGGGGGTTTAAACCTCTCCTCAGGGACTCCCTACAGTAGGGGGTTTAAACCTCTCCTCAGGGAGTCCTTACAGCAGGGGTTTAAACCTCTCCTCAGGGACTCCCTACAGCAGGGGTTTAAACCTCTCCTCAGGGACTCCCTACAGCAGGGGTTTAAACCTCTCCTCAGGGACTCCCTACAGCAGGGGTTTAAACCTCTCCTCAGGGACTCTTTACAGCAGGGGGTTTAAACCTCTCCTCAGGGACTCCCTACAGCAGGGGGTTTAAACCTCTCCTCAGGGACTCCCTACAGCAGGGGTTTAAACCTCTCCTCAGGGACTCCCTACAGCAGGGGGTTTAAACCTCTCCTCAGGGACTCCCTACAGCAGGGGGTTTAAACCTCTCCTCAGGGACTCCCTACAGCAGGGGGTTTAAACCTCTCCTCAGGGACTCCTTACAGCAGGGGGTTTAAACCTCTCCTCAGGGACTCCTTACAGCAGGGGATTTAAACCTCTCCTCAGGGACTCCCTACAGCAGGGGGTTTAAACCTCTCCTCAGGGACTCCTCTCCTCAGGGACTCCCTACAGCAGGGGTTTAAAGCTCTCCTCAGGGACTCCCTACAGCAGGGGTTTAAACCTCTCCTCAGGGACTCCTCTCCTCATGGACTCCCTACAGCAGGGGGTTTAAACCTCTCCTCAGGGACTCCCTACAGCAGGGGGTTTAAACCTCTCCTCAGGGACTCCCTACAGCAGGGGTTTAAACCTCTCCTCAGGGACTCCTTACAGCAGGGGTTTAAACCTCTCCTCAGGGACTCCCTACAGCAGGGGTTTAAACCTCTCCTCAGGGACTCCTTACAGCAGGGGTTTAAACCTCTCCTCAGGGACTCCTCTCCTCAGGGACTCCCTACAGCAGGTGGTTTAAACCTCTCCTCAGGGACTCCCTACAGCAGGGGGTTTAAACCTCTCCTCAGGGACTCCTCTCCTCAGGGACTCCCTATAGCAGGGGGTTTAAACCTCTCCTCAGGGACTCCCTACAGCAGGGGGTTTAAACCTCTCCTCAGGGACTCCCTACAGCAGGGGGTTTAAACCTCTCCTCAGGGACTCCTCTCCTCAGGGACTCCCTACAGCAGGGGGTTTAAACCTCTCCTCAGGGACTCCTCTCCTCAGGGACTCCCTACAGCAGGGACTCCTCTCCTCAGGGACTCCTTACAGCAGGGGGTTTAAACCTCTCCTCAGGGACTCCCTACAGCAGGGGGTTTAAACCTCTCCTCAGGGACTCCTTACAGCAGGGGGTTTAAACCTCTCCTCAGGGACTCCCTACAGCAGGGGGTTTAAACCTCTCCTCAGGGACTCCCTACAGCAGGGGGTTTAAACCTCTCCTCAGGGACTCCTCTCCTCAGGGACTCCCTACAGCAGGGGTTTAAACCTCTCCTCAGGGACTCCCTACAGCAGGGGGTTTAAACCTCTCCTCAGGGACTCCTTACAGCAGGGGGTTTAAACCTCTCCTCAGGGACTCCCTACAGCAGGGGGTTTAAACCTCTCCTCAGGGACTCCCTACAGCAGGGGTTTAAACCTCTCCTCAGGGACTCCCTACAGCAGGGGTTTAAACCTCTCCTCAGGGACTCCCTACAGCAGGGGTTTAAACCTCTCCTCAGGGACTCTTTACAGCAGGGGTTAAACCTCTCCTCAGGGACTCCCTACATCAGGGGTTTAAATCTCTCCTCAGGGACTCCCTACAGCTGGGGGTTTAAACCTCTCCTCAGGGACTCCCTACAGCAGGGTTTAAACCTCTCCTCAGGGACTCCTCTCCTCAGGGACTCCCTACAGCAGGGGGTTTAAACCTCTCCTCAGGGACTCCTTACAGCAGGGGGTTTAAACCTCTCCTCAGGGACTCCCTACAGCAGGGGGTTTAAACCTCTCCTCAGGGACTCCCTACAGCAGGGGGTTTAAACCTCTCCTCAGGGACTCCTCTCCTCAGGGACTCCCTACAGCAGGGGGTTTAAACCTCTCCTCAGGGACTCCTCTCCTCATGGACTCCCTACAGCAGGGGGTTTAAACCTCTCCTCAGGGACTCCTCTCCTCAGGGACTCCCTACAGCAGGGGGTTTAAACCTCTCCTCAGGGACTCCCTACAGCAGGGGGTTTAAACCTCTCCTCAGGGACTCCTTACAGCAGGGGGTTAAACCTCTCCTCAGGGACTCCTTACAGCAGGGGTTTAAAACCTCTCCTCAGGGACTCCCTACAGCAGGGGTTTAAACCTCTCCTCAGGGACTCCTCTCCTCAGGGACTCCCTACAGCAGGGGTTTAAACCTCTCCTCAGGGACTCCCTACAGCAGGGGTTTAAACCTCTCCTCAGGGACTCCCTACAGCAGGGGGTTTAAACCTCTCCTCAGGGACTCCCTACAGCAGGGGTTTAAACCTCTCCTCAGGGACTCCCTACAGCAGGGGTTTAAACCTCTCCTCAGGGACTCCTTACAGCAGGGGGTTTAAACCTCTCCTCAGGGACTCCCTTACAGCAGGGGTTTAAACCTCTCCTCAGGGACTCCCTACAGCAGGGGTTTAAACCTCTCCTCAGGGACTCCCTACAGCAGGGGGTTTAAACCTCTCCTCAGGGACTCTTTACAGCAGGGGTTTAAACCTCTCCTCAGGGACTCCTCTCCTCAGGGACTCCCTACAGCAGGGGGTTTAAACCTCTCCTCAGGGACTCCCTACAGCAGGGGGTTTAAACCTCTCCTCAGGGACTCCCTACAGCAGGGGGTTTAAACCTCTCCTCAGGGACTCCTTACAGCAGGGGTTTAAACCTCTCCTCAGGGACTCCTTACAGCAGGGGGTTTAAACCTCTCCTCAGGGACTCCCTACAGCAGGGGGTTTAAACCTCTCCTCAGGGACTCCCTACAGCAGGGGGTTTAAACCTCTCCTCAGGGACTCCTCTCCTCAGGGACTCCCTACAGCAGGGGGTTTAAACCTCTCCTCAGGGACTCCCTACAGCAGGGGTTTAAACCTCTCCTCAGGGACTCCTCTCCTCAGGGACTCTTTACAGCAGGGGGGTTTAAACCTCTCCTCAGGGACTCCCTACAGCAGGGGTTTAAACCTCTCCTCAGGGACTCCTCTCCTCAGGGACTCCCTACAGCAGGGGGTTTAAACCTCTCCTCAGGGACTCCCTACAGCAGGGGGTTTAAACCTCTCCTCAGGGACTCCCTACAGCAGGGGGTTTAAACCTCTCCTCAGGGACTCCTCTCCTCAGGGACTCCCTACAGCAGGGGGTTTAAACCTCTCCTCAGGGACTCCCTACAGCAGGGGGTTTAAACCTCTCCTCAGGGACTCCCTACAGCAGGGGGTTTAAACCTCTCCTCAGGGACTCCTTACAGCAGGGGGTTTAAACCTCTCCTCAGGGACTCCCTACAGCAGGGGGTTTAAACCTCTCCTCAGGGACTCCCTACAGCAGGGGGTTTAAACCTCTCCTCAGGGACTCCCTACAGCAGGGGGTTTAAACCTCTCCTCAGGGACTCCCTACAGCAGGGGGTTTAAACCTCTCCTCAGGGACTCCCTACAGCAGGGGGTTTAAACCTCTCCTCAGGGACCAACAGATGTTTCCCAATTTTGTTGTAGACCCCCAAACGTTGTAACTTTGATGATTCATTTCCACATTAAATCAGGTGTTGTAGTTGTGGAATATACCAACGGCTGGGGGTCCCCGAGAAGAGTTTAGAAAACCTCTGTACTAGTCTACTGTCTACCCTGAACTACAACTGGCCAACCCAACCCTCTTCCTCCTAGATATCTGTCTGGGAGAAAACCCCTGTACTAGTCTACTGTCTACCCTGCACTACCATTACCACTGACTAACCCTCTTCCTCCTAGATATCTGTCTGGGAGAAACCCCTGCACTAGTCTACTGTCTACCCTGCACTACCATTACCACTGACTAACCCTCTTCCTCCTAGATATCTGTCTGGGAGAAACCCCTGCACTAGTCTACTGTCTACCATTACCACTGGCCAACCCAACCCTCTTCCTCCTAGATATCTGTCTGGGAGACAACCTCTGTACTAGTCTACTGTCTACCATTACCACTGGCCAACCCAACCCTCTTCCTCCCAGATAGCTGTCTGGCCGATAACCCCTGTA
This sequence comes from Oncorhynchus keta, assembly GCF_023373465.1. Taxonomy (NCBI): domain Eukaryota; kingdom Metazoa; phylum Chordata; class Actinopteri; order Salmoniformes; family Salmonidae; genus Oncorhynchus; species Oncorhynchus keta. The sequence continues at coordinate 54,554,593 of NC_068441.1, forward strand.
CTAGTCTACTGTCTACCCTGAACTACCATTACCACTGACTAACCCAACCCTAGCTTACCTCTCCCTTCTCGTTGCGGATCCTCCTGTTGAACTCCTTGCCGTCGATACACAGGAAGTCTTCTCCGGGGTGGATGATGCCACACTTGATGGCGATGGCCCTGGCCGTGTTGATGTTGTCACCTGTCACCATGCGCACCGTGATGCCCGCACGCTGGCACCGCACAATAGCAGAAGGCACCTGGCGGGGCAAACACACACACACACACACCACACACACACACACCACACACACACACACACACACACACACACACACACACACACACACACACACACACACACACACACACACACACACACACACACACACACACACACACACACACACACACACACACACACACACACACACACACACACACACACACACACACACACACACACACACACACACAGTCTGAGTTGAATGAGTTGAATGTGAACCAGGACACCTGCAAGGATGAGTCCCTATATACATTATCACACTGTAGAACAGAGTCCCTATATACATTATCACACTGTAGAACAGAGTCCCTATATACATTATCACACTGTAGAACAGAGTCCCTATATACATTATCACACTGTAGAACAGAGTCCCTATATACATCATCACACTGTAGAACAGAGTCCCTATATACATTATCACACTGTAGAACAGAGTCCCTATATACATTATCACAGACAATACCCTTCATACTGTAGAACAGAGTCCCTATATACATTATCACAGACAATACCCATCACACTGTAGAACAGAGTCCCTATATACAGTATCACAGACAATACCCTTCACACTGTAGAACAGAGTCCCTATATACATTATCACAGACAATACCCTTCATACTGTAGAACAGAGTCCCTATATACATTATCACAGACAATACCCATCACACTGTAGAACAGAGTCCCTATATACAGTATCACAGACAATACCCTTCACACTGTAGAACAGAGTCCCTATATACATTATCACAGACAATACCCTTCATACTGTAGAACAGAGTCCCTATATACATTATCACAGACAATACCCATCACACTGTAGAACAGAGTCCCTATATACATTATCACACTGTAGAACAGAGTCCCTATATACATTATCACAGACAATACCCTTCATACTGTAGAACAGAGTCCCTATATACATTATCACAGACAATACCCATCACACTGTAGAACAGAGTCCCTATATACAGTATCACAGACAATACCCTTCACACTGTAGAACAGAGTCCCTATATACATTATCACAGACAATACCCTTCATACTGTAGAACAGAGTCCCTATATACATTATCACAGACAATACCCTTCACACTGTAGAACAGAGTCCCTATATACATTATCACAGACAATACCCTTCATACTGTAGAACAGAGTCCCTATATACATTATCACAGACAATACCCTTCATACTGTAGAACAGAGTCCCTATATACATTATCACACTGTAGAACAGAGTCCCTATATACATTATCACACTGTAGAACAGAGTCCCTATATACATTATCACACTGTAGAACAGAGTCCCTATATACATTATCACACTGTAGAACAGAGTCCCTATATACATTATCACAGACAATACCCTTCATAGTGTAGAACAGAGTCACTATATACATTATCACAGACAATACCCTTCACTCGGCGGTCCCGTTCTGTGAGCTTGTGTGGCTGAGCCGTTGTTGCTCCTAGACGTTACCACTTCACAATAACAGCACTTACAGTTGACACGGGGGCAGCTCTAGCAGGGCAGAAATTTGACAAACTGACTTGTTGAAAAAGGTGGCATCCTATGACGGTGCCACGTTCAAAGTCACTGAGCTCTTCAGTAGGGACCTACTTCTACTGCCAGTGTTTGTCTATGGAGATTGCACGTGCTCTATTTTATACACCTGTTAAAAAACAGTCGATCAAACAGACGTATCTGTGTTTTGACTTGTAATCAATGTAAAATAAATCAGATTCGCCTCGTTGTTTGTGTGAAGTAGTTGTGTTTTGACTTGTAATCAATGTAAAATAAATCAGATTCGCCTCGTTGTTTGTGTGAAGTAGTTGTGTTTTGACTTGTAATCAATGTAAAATAAATCAGATTCGCCTCGTTGTTTGTGTGAAGTAGTTGTGTTTTGACTTGTAATCAATGTAAAATAAATCAGATTCGCCTCGTTGTTTGTGTGAAGTAGTTGTGTTTTGACTTGTAGTCAATGTAAAATAAATCCGATTCGCCTCGTTGTTTGTGTGAAGTAGTTGTGTTTTGACTTGTAGTCAATGTAAAATAAATCAGATTCGCCTCGTTGTTTGTGTGAAGTAGTTGTGTTTTGACTTGTAATCAATGTAAAATAAATCAGATTCGCCTCGTTGTTTGTGTGAAGTAGTTGTGTTTTGACTTGTAATCAATGTAAAATAAATCAGATTCGCCTCGTTGTTTGTGTGAAGTAGTTGTGTTTTGACTTGTAGTCAATGTAAAATAAATCAGATTCGCCTCGTTGTTTGTGTGAAGTAGTTGTGTTTTCTCAGTCTAAGAGCAGATCCTCTGTTGACGTAACTATGTAAAGTTTTCTCTGTTGGTATCGTGTTCTTTTTGTATGTTCGTAGTATGTTCTTCCTACTACTATAACATAGTAAAACGATTCCTCAACTTGGATGTATTTTAGTGGTTTTCCTGCTGTTATTGTTCGTATGATCTTGTTGGATTGTCGATTCCCTTGATATTCCAGGTGAATAATTAATGTCATATAGTGCTTCCATGCCAGTCATCATGTACCGGAAGCCAAAACACACAGAGCTGCGTTTATACAACAGAGTAGATCACGTCCCTGTCCATAATAGAAATACCTTTTCTAGAACATGAACCAAAATGTACAGAACTACTGTGTAAAAAAACAAACGTGAGAATTCCATATTAAAACTTAATAGGATCTCTGTGTAAATAACATGATCACAGATATACGGGACATGTTTCACTCGTGTTTCCAGTTATGAATATGAACCCAAACATAAAAAGGTGTATAGTACATGAAACGAAACCTACAGTCCTGAAGCTATTAACAAAGACACAATGCAAAAACCCCTGATGAAGGCGAATCCCGAAACGTAATTTGTCATCTTTATGCAGTTGAAATAAATCAAGTCATAATTTACCTGAACCAGTGGAGGCTCCTCAGAGGAGGAAGGGGAGGAGCATCCTCTTCAGGGAATTTTATAAAAATTTTAATTGTAAAACGTTAAAAAAGTTGTCCTTAGATAAAACTACACTAAATATAAAATCACGTGTCACCAAATAACTGATTGAAACACACTATTATGCAACGGTCTACCGTAGCCTCAGCAGCACCCTCTAGGGGTAGCACCATGGTATAGCCGGAGGACAGTTAGCTTCCATCCTCCTCTGGGCACATTGACTACAACACAAAACCTAGGATGCTCATGGTTCTCATCCCCTTCCATAGACTTACACAGTAATTATGTCAACTTCCAGTTATGACAACTTGTTGTCCACCCAATCAAAGGATCAGAGAATGAATCTAGTACTGAAAGCATAGGCTACAGCTAGCTAGCACTGCAGTGTATAACATGTGGTGAGTAGTTGACTCAAAGAGAGAGAAAGACAAATAGTTGTAACAGTTTTTAACAAATACATTTCTTACAAAATGAAGGAGAGAGCAAGAGAGAAATAGAGAGAGCGAGATTTCATAATTTATTTTTCACTTTCAGTTTATTTTACTTAGCTAGCAAATGTAGCTATGTAGCAAATGTAGCTTGTTTAGTCTACTGAAACACCCTGCAAAAACAGAAGGATGCTATGTTGCTAGTTGGCTATAACATAGGGATGCTATGTTAGCTAGCTGGCTATAACAGAGGGATGCTATGTTAGCTAGCTGGCTATAACAGAGGGATGCTATGTTAGCTAGCTGGCTATAACAGAGGGATGCTATGTTAGCTAGCTGGCTATGACTATCCAACACAACACTGGAACTCTTCCAAGTCAAGGTTAGCTTTTGGTTTTACTAATTTATTGCCGCTGGGGCCCACCGGTGTAACTGCTTACTGACTAACGTTACTGCATGATTGTAGCGGGTTTACTAACGTGTTAACGTTAATTCTATTAGCTACAGTTGACTATTTTGTTACGATGTAGGCTGTGTGGAAAGGTTTTTTCGCCTGGTCACATACAGCTGATTTGGTTGTGCATTGACGTCCACAAACGAAGGTAAGAGAAGGAATGCAACGTGGCTGTTATGAGAGTGAACTGTGTTTACGTGTGATCAGGGGTGTATTCATTCCGACCGATTCTGTTGAAAAACGTTTCTTAAACGGAAACAAACGGAACAAAACAGGGATAAACATACCTGAATTTGTCCAATAGAAACTCTTGTTTGCAACTGTTGGACTAATGATTACACCCTAGATCAGCTAGATGCAGGCAAGAGTGTATTGTAAATAATAATTTGTTCTTTAACTGACTTGCTTAGTTAAATAAAGTTTAAATAAAAAATAAATATAATATTGAATGTCATTGTCTGTGCACCTACATTGTAAACTTTCATTCATAGACCAGGTTGTAGCAACCTCATGATGGGTACAGGGAACATTAGAGTATCATTTAGTAGCCTAAACCTATCGATGTTACATTGAACTGGGTGAATGGAATATGAATGACAGTCATCCAATATGCTGTGATAGAAATAAGGCCCAGGTGGTGAGGGAAGTGAAGTACGAGGCACATCGTCAGCACAGACGGGGTTAAAACAAAACAGACAACTACAAGGTGACAGAAATCAGAACTGACGCGTCCACCGGAAGACAGAAAAGGTCTACAGAAGTTACTGGGTCTGACACACGTTTCCTAACCCAGTATATCCACGATGAAGCCAAGTCCACCAATCAGAGTGCTCCTCAGGAAGGACATGGCAGTGGCACCCAGAACAACAAGCAGCACTGGAGAGACTGAAAAAAAAGACATCTCCACTACGCCGCTGCTGAAATTCTTTTAATCCACAGGAAGAGATTGAAATACAAGCTGATGCATCCAAAGATAGACCCCGGAGCTGTTCTGATGTCATTATGGGGTATTGTGATGTCATTATGGGGTATTGTGATGTCATTATGGGGTATTGTGATGTCATGATGGGGTATTCTGATGTCATTATGGGGTAAACAGCCTTTGCATCCAGAGCTCTGTCTGGAACAGAACAAAATTATGCCCAGATAGAAAAAGTTAAATCTGACCACAAACCACTTGAGGCTATAATCGCCAAGCCTATTGGAAAGTCACCTGCCCGTCTTCAAAGGATGCTGCTTCAAATACACAAATATGACAGTCACATCGCCAGGTAAAGACATGTTCGTAGCAGACACGCTATCCAGGGCTGTACCCCAGACAACCACACATGAATAGTGTGACCTCAGTGACAAAAAAAATGTCATTTACGCAGTGTCCACACATCAGCCACTGGAGGGCGCTGCTATGCAACAGCTGAGAGCAGTCATAGATACAGCTGCTGAGGAACCTGCTGGCCAGACAAGAACAAAAGTGCACCACTGAAAATGCAACCCTACTGGCACATCAGAGGACTTCTGGTAAACAAACGTATTATCATTCCCGAAGACTTTTAGAGCTGAGGTACTGAAAAGAGGCTCCACATTACACATCAGGGCATTCAACTCTCCCTAAGCGCATGCCAGAGCTCTCATGTAATGACCAGGCCTCACTGACGATGTCCGAATGACGGTCGAATCGTGCACTTCCTGTCAAGACAAACTTGACAGATAACCCGCGATGGGCCAAACCAAAATATACAAAACTTTTACAATCACATGTATGTACAATATTGATATGAAAAAGTGTTTGTACACCAAAGAAAAACATCTAGCTATGTATCTGTAATTAAATTTTAAAAAATACACAGAATTATTATTATTATTATTATCAAATTATTAACATTCCCCTCTTGACCTGGCCCAACTTGGCGCATCATCGAGGTGAACAACATCACACTGCTACACTGAGGCCATCAGACAAGACATCAGGTACAGTCGTAGCATTACACTGCTACACTGAGGCCATCAGACAAGACATCAGGTACAGTCGTAGCATCACACTGCTACACTGAGGCCATCAGACAAGACATCAGGTACAGTCGTAGCATCACACTGCTACACTGAGGCTATCAGACAAGACATCAGGTACAGTCGTAGCATCACACTGCTACACTGAGGCCATCAGACAAGACATCAGGTACAGTCGTAGCATCACACTGCTACACTGAGGCTATCAGACAAGACATCAGGTACAGTCGTAGCATCACACTGCTACACTGAGGCTATCAGACAAGACATCAGGTACAGTCGTAGCATCACACTGCTACACTGAGGCCATCAGACAAGACATCAGGTACAGTCGTAGCATCACACTGCTACACTGAGGCTATCGGACAAGACATCAGGTACAGTCGTAGCATCACACTGCTACACTGAGGCCATCAGACAAGACATCAGGTACAGTCGTAGCATCACACTGCTACACTGAGGCCATCAGACAAGACATCAGGTACAGTCGTAGCATCACACTGCTACACTGAGGCCATCAGACAAGACATCAGGTACAGTCGTAGCATCACACTGCTACACTGAGGCCATCAGACAAGACATCAGGTACAGTCGTAGCATCACACTGCTACACTGAGGCCATCAGACAAGACATCAGGTACAGTCGTAGCATCACACTGCTACACTGAGGCCATCAGACAAGACATCAGGTACAGTCGTAGCATCACACTGCTACACTGAGGCCATCGGACAAGACATCAGGTACAGTCGTAGCATCACACTGCTACACTGAGGCTATCGGACAAGACATCAGGTACAGTCGTAGCATCACACTGCTACACTGAGGCCATCAGACAAGACATCAGGTACAGTCGTAGCATCACCCTGCTACACTGAGGCTATCAGACAAGACATCAGGTACAGTCGTAGCATCACACTGCTACACTGAGGCCATCGGACAAGACATCAGGTACAGTCGTAGCATCACACTGCTACACTGAGGCTATCGGACAAGACATCAGGTACAGTCGTAGCATCACACTGCTACACTGAGGCTATCAGACAAGACATCAGGTACAGTCGTAGCATCACATTGCTACACTGAGGCCATCGGACAAGACATCAGGTACAGTCGTAGCACAGTTTAAAGCTGTGTTTGTAGCCTTTGCAAGTACTGAGATGGTTCAGTTTGCAAAAGAGATGCCGTTTTCAATATGATTCATTCTAGTCCAGGGTTTTCCCCAGTCAAAGGGAATGGCTGAGAGAGGACCATTCAGTCAGTGGAAAACCACATGCTCAAGGCGACAACACAGACAGGTGTTGACCCTCACACAGTTCTCCTGAACCTGAGAAACACACCTGTCCCCGGGTCTGCTACTCATGGGACTTGTTCCTACTCTCCAACCTACCCTCAAGTAAAACAGCCCTTCAGCCCGTTACTCCCCCCTCCAAAAAAATCCAGAGTGGCTTGAAACGCAGAAGACAAGCTATGACAAAACCGGCGTCACCACTTCCTTGATTTCGGGAGGGAGAGAAAGAGTGTTCATGGATCCAGCATCAGTGGTGAGAATCAGAGATTCTGAACCGAGAAACAGAAAACATCTCAGACCTGAAAGAACAACCAGGTACAGGGACAATGAAGAAGAAGTCACAATCACTGTCACTCACACTCACTGTCACTCACACTCACTCTGATTCAGACCAGGAGGTCGCACACGCTTTTCAGTTCTACCCACAGATTTTCTGTAGAATTGAGGTCAGGGCTTTGTGATGACCACTCCAATACCTTGACTTTGTTGTCCTTAAGCCATTTTGCCACAACTTTGGAAGTATGCTTGGGGTCATTGTCCATTTGGAAGACCCATTTGCGACCAAGCTTTAACTTCCTGACTGATGTCTTGAGATGTTGCTTCAATATATCCACATAATGTTCCTCCTCATGATGCCATCTATTCTGTGAAGTGCACCAGTTCCTCCTGCAGCAAAGCACCCCCACAACATGATGCTGCCACCCCCGTGCTTCACAGTTGGGATGATGTTCTTCGGCTTGAAAGCCTCCCCTTTTTCCTCCAAACATAACGATGGCCATTATGGCCAAACAGTTCTAGTTTTGTTTCATTAGACCAGAGGACATTTCTCCAAAAAGTACAATCTTTGTCGCCATGTGCAGTTGCAAACCGTAGTCAATTTTTTTAATGGTGGTTTTGGAGCAGTGGCTTCTTCCTTGTTGAGCGGACTTTCAGGTTATGTCGATATAGGACCCATTTTACTGTGGATATAGATACTTTTGTACCTGTTTCCTCCAGCATCTTCGCAAGGCTGTTTTGCACTTTTCGCACCAAAGTACATTTTTAAGTGGAAATACCAAACTTTACATGCCTTTTTAAACCTCGATTTCACTACAAGTTTGCATTTTCTGCTGTGCAACAACAGGATGACCAAATTAAGATAGAGCATCTGTACCTATTCAAATCCCCCCTCCATTCAACACAATTATCCTCGACAAATATAGACTTTCAGTGCAGATGTTGAATGAATCCTAATTTGCTTTGAGGGTGATTTAGGTACGCATGATGAAATGGAGCATAAAGGACAATTAGAGGAGAGGAGAGATCAACCCCCCCCCCCTCATGAGGAGAGGAGAGGAGACGAGAGGAGAGGAGAGGAGGAGAGGAGAGGAGAGGAGAGGAGAGGGAGGAGAGGAGAGGAGAGGAGAGGAGGGAGGAGGAGAGGAGAGGAGTGGAGAGGAGAGGAGGGAGGGGAGAGATCACCCCCCTCATGAGGAGACGAGAGGGAGAGGAGAGGAGAGGAGAGGAGAGGAGTGGAGAGGAGAGGAGAGATCAACCCCCCTCATGAGGAGAGGAGAGGAGACGAGACGAGACGAGAGGAGAGGAGAGAGGAGGGGAGAGGAGAGGAGAGATCAACCCCCCATGAGGAGAGGAGAGGGAGAGGAGAGGAGAGGGAGAGGAGAGGAGAGGAGAGGAGAGGAGAGGGAGAGGAGAGGAGAGGAGAGGAGGAGGAGAGGAGAGGGAGGAGAGGAGAGGGAGAGAGGGAGTGGAGAGGGAGAGGAGAGATCAACCCCCGCCTCCTCCCCATCTCTACTCTGAAGTACTGACACTGTCAAATATAAAGAGAATCTACCCAGGACTGTCACTCATTCTCCTGGAGCATGATTCTAGATAGATAGATATAGAATCTATGAAATACCTTCTGTGACATTCATTCTTGTTCCATGATCAACAATGGGATATGCATTAGTAAATTATTATTGTGTCTGAACACAATATTGTATTTCAGTTATATTCCCAAAGCTAGTTAATTAATCCATCAAATTTTAGTAGTACATTCTGAAAATGAAGCTGATTTCCTATTCGATGTTGCTTGGTTCTTTATTTGACAGTTTGTTATTCTGATCTTTTATTCTCAGGAAGATGTAGCTCTCCTGGAGTAGCCTAGTCTGACAATTACACAGCAAGGCCCTGGAGAGAGAGTGAGGGAGAGAGAGAGAGAGAACGAGATAACGAGAGAGAGAGAGCGAGAGAGAGAAAGAACGAGAGAGAGAGAGAGAGAGAGAACGAGACAACAAGAGAGAGAGAGAGAGAGAACGAGACAACGAGAGAGAGAGAGAGAGAGAGAGAGAGAGAGAGAGAGAAAGAACGAGAGAGAGAGTCAACGAGACAACGAGAGAGAGTGAGGGAGAGTGAGGGAGAGAGAGAGCGAGAGAACGAGAGAGAGAGAACGAGAGAGAGAGAGAGAAAGAACGAGAGAGAGAGAATGAGACAACGAGAGTGAGAGAGAACGAGAGAGAGAGACTGGTCCTGGGGCTCTGTTCACAAACACAAACACACCCTACAGAGCCCCAGGACAACAGCACAATTAGACCCAACCAAATCATGAGAAAACAAAAAGATAATTACTTTACACATTGGAAAGAATTAACAAAAAAACAGAGCAAACTAGAATGCTATTTGGCCCTACACAGAGAGTACACAGCGGCAGAATACCTGACCACTGTGACTGACCCAAAATTAAGGAAAGCTTTGACTATGTACAGACTCAGTGAGCATAGCCTTGCTATTGAGAAAGGAATCATAGGCAGACATGGCTCTCAGAGAAGACAGGCTATGTGCTCACTGCCCTACAAAATGAGGTGGAAATTGAGCTGCACTTCCTAACCTCCTGCCCAATGTATGACCATATTAGAGACACATTTCCCCCAGATCACACAGATCCACAAAGAATTCGAAAACATACCAATTTTGAAAAACTCCCATACCTACAGTGCCATCACAGCAGCAAGATTTGTGACCTGTTACCACGAGAAAAGGGTTACCAGTGAAGAACAAACACCATTGTAAATACAACCCATATTTATGCTTATTTATTTTATCTTGTGTCCTTTAATTATTTGTACATTGTGTATATATATATATATATATATATATATATATATATATATATATATATATATATATATATATATATATATATATATATATAATATGACATTTGTAATGTCTTTACTGTTTTGAAACCATTCACTGTTGTATGTGTAATGTTTACTGTTAATTTTTGTTGTTTTCACTTTATATATTCATTTGTATGTTGTCTACCTCCTTGCTTTGGCAATGTTAACACATGTTTCCCCTACCAATAAAGCCCTTGAATTGAAAGTGAATTGAATTGAGAGAACGAGAGAGAAAGAACCAGAGAGAGACCTAGAAATTCGAGTCACGAGAACGAGAGACCTACCATTCAGTTACCTACCAGAGAGTTACCTACCATTCGAGTTAGAGAGACCAGAGGTTACCGAACAGAGAGTTACCTACCATTCAGAGAGAGAACGAGAGAGAGAGAGACCTAGAGAGAGTTACCGAGAGAGAGAGAACGAGAGAGAAATTCGAGAGAGAGACCTACCATTCGAGAGAGAGAGAGGAGAACCGATAGAGAGAGAGAGAGAGCTAGAGAGAGAGAGAGAAGAGAGAGAGAGGGAGAGAGAGAGAGAGAGAGAGAACGAGAGAGAGAGAGAGAGAGAGAGAGAGAGAGAGAGAGAGAGAGAGAGAGAGAGAGATTGAGTATTGTATAATGGAGAGAATTTCTTAGGGAAGAAAACGAGAGAGAGGGAGGCGAGGACAAAGAGAGAGCGAGAGAGAGAGAGCGAGAGAGAGAACGAGAGAGAGAGAGCGAGAGAGAGAGAAAACTCTACCAGCAGCAGTGAATCTCTTCTTATTCTCATGTTGTTTTGAATCATTCAACTACCTTACACCGGTTACCGACCTACCATTCAGTTACCTACCATTTGGTTACCGACCTACCATTCAGTTACCTACAATTTGGTTACCGACCTACCATTCAGTTACCTACCATTTGGTTACCGACCTACCATTCAGTTACCTACCATTTGGTTACCGACCTACCATTCAGTTACCTACCATTCAGTTACCGACCTACCATTCAGTTACCTACCATTTGGTTACCGACCTACCATTCAGTTACCTACCTACCATTCAGTTACCTACCATTTGGTTACCGACCTACCATTCAGTTACCTACCATTCAGTTACCGACCTACCATTCAGTTACCGACCTACCATTCAGTTACCTACCATTCAGTTACCGACCTACCATTCAGTTACCTACCTACCATTCAGTTACCTACCTACCATTCAGTTACCTACCATTCAGTTACCGACCTACCATTCAGTTACCTACCTACCATTCAGTTACCTACCTACCATTCAGTTACCTACCATTTGGTTACCGACCTACCACTCAGTTACCTACCTACCATTCAGTTACCTACCTACCATTCAGTTACCTACCATTCGGTTACCGACCTACCATTCAGTTACCTACCATTCGGTTACCTACCTACCATTCAGTTACCTACCATTCGGTTACCTAGCTACCATTCAGTTACCTACCATTCGGTTACCGACCTACCATTCAGTTACCTACCATTCAGTTACCTAACTACCTATATTTTATTTGCACCGATCATATTGATTGCTATATATTGTGGATTGGTATTGTATAATGGAGTAATTTCTTAGAAACTTACTTATCCTATCCCATACCTGTCAATCATCCTTATCAATAAAATAACAAATACTTATCCTATCCCATACCTGTCAATCATCCTTATCAATAAAATAACAAATACTTATCCTATCCCATACCTGTCAATCATCCTTATCAATAGCATAACAAATACTTATCCTATCCCATACCTGTCAATCATCCTTATCAATAGCATAACAAATACTTGATGAGTTCCTACATATGAGAAGCCTTCACATCTGGTCTGACGGGGTCCTCTATGTCGACTGCGCAGACAGAGGTCAGCTCACTGACACACACACCACATACACACACACTACACACTACACACACACACAGTCCACCCTACCTACCTCTGGTCTGACAGGGTCCTCTATGTCGACTGCGCAGACAGAGGTCAGCTCACTGACACACACACCACATACACACACACTACACACTACACACACACACAGTCCACCCTACCTACCTCTGGTCTGACAGGGTCCTCTATGCCGACCACGCAGACAGCCGTCAGCTCATTGAGGATGTCGTTCTCGTTGTCCCAGAGGGGTTCTGGGTCGGCAGGGAAGTCACGGTACGCCACGCAGATAGTCCGCAGCCCGTCACACGCCATAGGCTCGATCACCTTCTTCACCATCTCGTCCTTGTCCCGGGGACGGAACACCCGCGGCTCGCCTTCCTGGTTCAGGATCTTAGTGCACCTGGGGGGTGTGTGGGGGGGGGCAGAGGATAGAGGTCAGGGGTCAGAGGTTAGAGATCAAGGCCTTGGTAGTCTCATTGTTAGTACCACTATACCAAAGCCTGGCGAGCAGGGCTAAAGCCTTGAGGAGATCAGTGATGAACATCCTAAATCACCCATCAATCCCCCAAAATCAAGCTGTAGTTCCTGTAGGCCCTCTGAGAATGATCTGAGAGAATCTTATCTAAGATCTCTACAGGTGACTAGGAGGTAGAAGCTAGGGGTTTCTTTCCTTTCTGGATTGGGTGCCGGAAACTGAAGTTGGAACCAAGATCCATCATGGACTCCATCATAGCCTCTATGGCATCAGACCTAGCTGTAAAACCACTCACTTCTTGAGGACGATCTCGGAGGCTCCTTTGCTGTACATCCTGAAGGAGCCGTCTGGTAGTTTGATGACCGTGGACATGGACTTCCTGACCGAGTTGAAGGTGTACACCTGGTAGAATTAATGATTAGAATTCTCAATTAGAATTCAGAATTAGAATCATTGGAATTCAAAATATAACAACTTTATCGTTCACACAATGGGGAAATGTGTCTATGGCTTCGTTACACAATGATTGACATAAAGAATAACATGAAAACACCACCATCGCCGTCATCATCATCATCATCATCATCATCATCATCATCATCATCATCATCATCACGACAGAAACAACATGATAGAGGACTACAATGATAAAGGTGTGTAGACCTTGTAGAGTTTCTCCTCTGGGATCTGGTTGCGGACGGGTTGGTAGTCTCTCTTAAGGTCCAGCACCAGGCCAAGCAGGCCACACTCTGTCTTGTTGCCCACCTGCATGGGCAGACCACCCTCCTTGGTGGCAGGCTGGGGAGATGGAGAGACAGCCAACAGCTTCAGATACACACGTCTCAATTTACATCAACAACAGGAAGTAGGAAGCTCTCTCATCCATTTATATATATATTGATACAGTCTTATACTCAGTTGGCCCCTCCACAGACTTTGTGTTAATCCCTCTACAACAAAGCTTGCTTAGTGTCCAACAAGCTTTCTCTGCCCTTAACCTTGTTCTGAACACCTCCAAAACAAAGGTCATGTGGTTTGGTAAGAAGAATGCCCCTCTCCGCATCAGGTGTGATTACTACCTCTGAGGGTTTAGAGCTTGAGGTAGTCACCTCATACCAGTACTTGGGAGTATTGCAAGACTCTCAGCACATATCAAAGCTGCAGGCTAAAGTTAAATCTCGACTTGGTTTCCTCTATCACAATTGCTCCTCTTTCACCACAGCTTCCAAACTAACCTTGATGACCATCCTACCCATGCAAGATTACAGAGACATAATTTACAGATCGGCAGGTAAGGGTGCTCTCTAGCGGCTAGATGTTCTTTACCATTCAGCCATCAGATTTTCCACCAATGCTCCTTATAGGACACATCACTGCTCTCTATACTCCTCTGTAAACTGGTCATCTCTGTATATCCGTCGCAAGACCCACTGGTTGATGCTTATTTATAAAACCCTTTTAGGCCTCACTCCCCCCTATCTGAGATACCTACTGCAGCCCTCATCCTCCACATACAACACCTGTTCTGCCAGTCACATTCTGTTAAAAATCCCCAAAGCACACACATCCCTGGGTCGCTCCTCTTTTCAGTTCACTGCGATTGGAACGAGCTGCAACAAACACTCAACCTGGACAGTTTAATCTCCATCTCTTCATTCAAAGACTCAATCATGGACACTATTACTGACAGTTGTGGCTGCTTTGTGTGATGTATTGTTGTCTCTACCTTCTTGCCCTTTGTGCCGTTGTCTGGGCCCAATAATGTTTGTACCCTGTTTTGTGTTGCTACAATGCTGCTACCATGTTGTGTTGCTACCATGTTGTTGCCATATTGTGTTGCTACCATGTTATGTTGCTACCATGTTGTTGCCATGTTGTGTTGCTACCATGTTGTTGCCATGTTGTGATGTCTACCATGTTGCACCAATGTTTGTTGCTACCTGTTGTTGCCATGTTGTGTTGCTACCATGTTGTTAAATGTAAATGCTAATGTTGTGTTGCTACCATGTTGTTGCCATGTTGTGTTGCTACCATGTTGTTGCCATATTGTGTTGCTACCATGTTGTGTTGCTACCATGTTGTTGCCATGTTGTGTTGCTACCATGTTGTTGCCATGTTGTGTTGCTACCATGTTATGTTGCTACCATGTTGTTGCCATGTTGTGTTGCTACCATGTTGTTGCCATGTTGTGTTGCTACCATGTTGTTGCCATGTTGTGTTGCTACCATGTTATGTTGCTACCATGTTGTTGCCATGTTGTGTTGCTACCATGTTGTGTTGCTACCATGTTGTTGCCATGTTGTGTTGCTACCATGTTGTTGCCATGTTGTTGCTACCATGTTGTGTTGCTACCATGTTGTGTTGCTACCATGTTGTTGCCATGTTGTGATGTCATGGGTGTATGCACCATTTGTTGTGCTCTGGATAAGAGCGTCTGCTAAATGACTTAAATGTAAATGTAAATGTGTTGCTACCATGTTGTTGCCATGTTGTGTTGCTACCATGTTATGTTGCTACCATGTTGTTGCCATGTTGTGTTGCTACCATGTTGTGTTGCTACCATGTTGTTGCCATGTTGTGATGTCATTGTATACCATTTGTTGCCTGGATGTTGCTAAATGTAAATGCTACCATGTTGTGTTGCTACCATGTTGTTGCCATGTTGTGTTGCTACCATGTTGTTGCCATGTTGTTACCATGTTATGTTGCTACCATGTTGTTGCCATGTTGTGTTGCTACCATGTTGTGTTGCTACCATGTTGTTGCCATGTTGTGTTGCTACCATGTTGTGTTGTCATGTGTTGCTGCCTTGCTATGTTGTTGTCTTAGGTCTCTCTTTATGTAGTGTTGTGTTGTCTTAGGTCTCTCTTTATGTAGTGTTGTGTTGTCTCTCTTGTCGTGATGTGTGTTGTATATATATGTATATATATTTTATACCAGGCCCCGGTCCCCGCAGGAGGCCTTTTGCCTTTTGGTAGGCCGTCATTGTCAATAAGAATTAGTTCTTAACTGACTTGCCTAAGGTTAAACAAAGGTTAAATAAAAAAAGCTGTTAGGAAAGGAAGGACTGTGTAACCTGACCTGCATTGTTTAGCTTGTTGTTACCACATCCAGTAAAAAGCATCACTAGTATGTATACATACATATATATACTATGGGTATATGGTTGATATACTGTGGGTATACGGTTGATATACTGTGGGTATATGGTTGATATACTGTGGGTATACGGTTGATATACTGTGGGTATACGGTTGATATACTATGGGTATACGGTTGATATACTGTGGGTATACTGTGGGTTACGGTTGATATACTGTGGGTATACGGTTGATATACTGTGGGTATACGGTTGATATACTGTGGGTATACGGTTGATATACTGTGGGTATACGGTTGATATACTGTGGGTATACGGTTGATATACTGTGGGTATATGGTTGATATACTGGGTATACGGTTGATATACTGTGGGTATACGGTTGATATACTGGGTATATGGTTGATATACTGTGGGTATACGGTTGATATACTGTGGGTATACGGTTGATATACTATGGGTATATGGTTGATATACTGTGGGTATACGGTTGATATACTGGGTATATGGTTGATATACTGTGGGTATACGGTTGATATACTGTGGGTATACGGTTGATATACTGTGGGTATACGGTTGATATACTGTGGGTATATGGTTGATATACTGGGTATACGGTTGATATACTGTGGGTATATGGTTGATATACTGGGTATACGGTTGATATACTGGGTATACAGTTGATATACTGTGGGTATACGGTTGATATACTGTGGGTATACGGTTGATATACTGTGGGTATACGGTTGATATACTGTGGGTATACGGTTGATATACTGTGGGTATACGGTTGATATACTGTGGGTATACGGTTGATATACTATGGGTAGATGGTTGATATACTGTGGGTATACGGTTGATATACTGGGTATATGGTTGATATACTGTGGGTATACGGTTGATATACTGTGGGTATATGGTTGATATACTGTGGGTATACGGTTGATATACTGTGGGTATATGGTTGATATACTGTGGGTATACGGTTGATATACTGTGGGTATATGGTTGATATACTATGGGTATACGGTTGATATACTGTGGGTATACGGTTGATATACTGGGTATATGGTTGATATACTGGGTATACAGTTGATATACTGTGGGTATACTGTGGGTATACGGTTGATATACTGTGGGTATACGGTTGATATACTGTGGGTATACGGTTGATATACTGTGGGTATACGGTTGATATACTGTGGGTATACGGTTGATATACTGTGGGTATACGGTTGATATACTGGGTATATGGTTGATATACTGTGGGTATACGGTTGATATACTGTGGGTATACGGTTGATATACTATGGGTATACGGTTGATATACTGGGTATACGGTTGATATACTGTGGGTATACGGTTGATATACTGGGTATATGGTTGATATACTGGGTATACAGTTGATATACTGTGGGTATACTGTGGGTATACGGTTGATATACTGTGGGTATACGGTTGATATACTGTGGGTATACGGTTGATATACTGTGGGTATACGGTTGATATACTGTGGGTATACGGTTGATATACTGTGGGTTTACGGTTGATATACTGTGGGTATACGGTTGATATACTGTGGGTATACGGTTGATATACTGTGGGTATACGGTTGATATACTGTGGGTATACGGTTGATATACTGTGGGTATACGGTTGATATACTGGGTATATGGTTGATATACTGTGGGTATACGGTTGATATACTGGGTATACGGTTGATATACTGTGGGTATACGGTTGATATACTGGGTATATGGTTGATATACTGTGGGTATACGGTTGATATACTGTGGGTATACGGTTGATATACTGTGGGTATACGGTTGATATACTGTGGGTATACGGTTGATATACTGGGTATACGGTTGATATACTGGGTATACGGTTGATATACTGGGTATACGGTTGATATACTGGGTATATGGTTGATATACTGGGTATACGGTTGATATACTGTGGGTATACGGTTGATATACTGGGTATACGGTTGATATACTGTGGGTATACGGTTGATATACTGGGTATACGGTTGATATACTGTGGGTATACGGTTGATATACTGGGTATACGGTTGATATACTGGGTATACGGTTGATATACTGGGTATACGGTTGATATACTGGGTATACGGTTGATATACTGGGTATACGGTTGATATACTGTGGGTATACGGTTGATATACTGTGGGTATATGGTTGATATACTGTGGGTATACGGTTGATATACTGGGTATACGGTTGATATACTGTGGGTATACGGTTGATATACTGGGTATACGGTTGATATACTGGGTATACGGTTGATATACTGTGGGTATACGGTTGATATACTGTGGGTATACGGTTGATATACTGTGGGTATACGGTTGATATACTGTGGGTATACGGTTGATATACTGTGGGTATACGGTTGATATACTGGGTATACGGTTGATATACTGTGGGTAGATGGTTGATATACTGTGGGTATACGGTTGATATACTGGGTATATGGTTGATATACTGTGGGTATACGGTTGATATACTGTGGGTATATGGTTGATATACTGTGGGTATATGGTTGATATACTGTGGGTATACGGTTGATATACTGTGGGTATACGGTTGATATACTGTGGGTATACGGTTGATATACTGTGGGTATACGGTTGATATACTGTGGGTATACGGTTGATATACTGGGTATATGGTTGATATACTGGGTATACAGTTGATATACTGTGGGTATACTGTGGGTATACGGTTGATATACTGTGGGTATACGGTTGATATACTGTGGGTATACGGTTGATATACTGTGGGTATACGGTTGATATACTGTGGGTATACGGTTGATATACTGTGGGTATACGGTTGATATACTGGGTATACGGTTGATATACTGTGGGTATACGGTTGATATACTGTGGGTATACGGTTGATATACTATGGGTATACGGTTGATATACTGGGTATACGGTTGATATACTGTGGGTATACGGTTGATATACTGGGTATATGGTTGATATACTGGGTATACAGTTGATATACTGTGGGTATACTGTGGGTATACGGTTGATATACTGTGGGTATACGGTTGATATACTGTGGGTATACGGTTGATATACTGTGGGTATACGGTTGATATACTGTGGGTATACGGTTGATATACTGTGGGTATACGGTTGATATACTGGGTATACGGTTGATATACTGTGGGTATACGGTTGATATACTGTGGGTATACGGTTGATATACTGTGGGTATACGGTTGATATACTGGGTATACGGTTGATATACTGGGTATATGGTTGATATACTGTGGGTATACGGTTGATATACTGGGTATACGGTTGATATACTGTGGGTATACGGTTGATATACTGGGTATACGGTTGATATACTGTGGGTATACGGTTGATATACTGTGGGTATACGGTTGATATACTGTGGGTATACGGTTGATATACTGTGGGTATACGGTTGATATACTGGGTATACGGTTGATATACTGTGGGTATACGGTTGATATACTGGGCATACGGTTGATATACTGGGTATACGGTTGATATACTGGGTATACGGTTGATATACTGTGGGTATACGGTTGATATACTGGGTATACGGTTGATATACTGTGGGTATACGGTTGATATACTGTGGGTATACGGTTGATATACTGTGGGTATACGGTTGATATACTGTGGGTATACGGTTGATATACTGTGGGTATACGGTTGATATACTGGGTATACGGTTGATATACTGTGGGTATACGGTTGATATACTGTGGGTATACGGTTGATATACTGTGGGTATACGGTTGATATACTGTGGGTATACGGTTGATATACTGTGGGTATACGGTTGATATACTGTGGGTATACGGTTGATATACTGGGTATACGGTTGATATACTGTGGGTATACGGTTGATATACTGTGGGTATACGGTTGATATACTGTGGGTATACGGTTGATATACTGGGTATACGGTTGATATACTGGGTATACGGTTGATATACTGGGTATACGGTTGATATACTGGGTATATGGTTGATATACTGTGGGTATACGGTTGATATACTGTGGGTATACGGTTGATATACTGGGTATACGGTTGATATACTGGGTATACGGTTGATATACTGTGGGTATACGGTTGATATACTGTGGGTATACGGTTGATATACTGTGGGTATACGGTTGATATACTGTGGGTATACGGTTGATATACTGTGGGTATACGGTTGATATACTGTGGGTATACGGTTGATATACTGTGGGTATACGGTTGATATACTGTGGGTATACGGTTGATATACTGGGTATACGGTTGATATACTGTGGGTATACGGTTGATATACTGTGGGTATACGGTTGATATACTGTGGGTATACGGTTGATATACTGTGGGTATACGGTTGATATACTGTGGGTATATGGTTGATATACTGGGTATACGGTTGATATACTGGGTATACGGTTGATATACTGTGGGTATACGGTTGATATACTGTGGGTATTCGGTTGATATACTGTGGGTATACGGTTGATACACTGGGTATACGGTTGATATACTGTGGGTATACGGTTGATATACTGGGTATACGGTTGATATACTGGGTATACGGTTGATATACTGTGGGTATACGGTTGATATACTGTGGGTATACGGTTGATATACTGTGGGTTTACGGTTGATATACTGGGTATACGGTTGATATACTGTGGGTATACGGTTGATATACTGTGGGTATACGGTTGATATACTGGGTATCACGGTTGATATACTGTGGGTATACAGTTGATATACTGTGGGTATACGGTTGATATACTGTGGGTATACTGGTTGATATACTGCTGGGTATACGGTTGATATACTGTGGGTATACGGTTGATATACTGTGGGTATACGGTTGATATACTGTGGGTATCAAGGTTGATATACTGGGATACGGTTGATATACTGTGGGTATACGGTTGATATACTGGGTATAGGCGGTTGATATACTGTGGGTATATGGTTGATATACTGGGTATCGGTTGATATACTGTGGGTATACGGTTGATATACTGTGGGTATATGGTTGATATACTGTTGTACGGTTGATATACTGCTGGGTATACGGTTGATATACTGTGGGTAGACGGTTGATATTGTGGGTCCCACGGTTGATATACTGGGATACGGTTGATATCCCTCTAGTAGGCTGGTTGATATACTGTGGGTATACGGTTGATATGCTGGGATACGGTTGATATACTGTGGGTATGGTTGATATTGTGGGTCCCACGGTTGATATACTGTGGGATACGGTTGATATACTGGGTATAGAGGCTGGGATACGGTTGATATACTGTGGGTATACGGTTGATATACTGTGGGTATCCGGTTGAGGCTGGGATACGGTTGATATACTCCCATACGGTTGATATACTGGGATACGGTTGATATACTGGGTATATGGTTGATATACTACTGTGGGTATACGGTTGATATACTATGGGTATATGGTTGATATACTGGGTATACGGTTGATATACTGGGTAAACGGTTGATATACTGTGGGTATACGGTTGATATACTGTGGGTAGACGGTTGATATACTGTGGGTATACGGTTGTCCTCCCATACGGTTGATATACTGGGATACGGTTGATATACTGTGGGTATACGGTTGATATACTGTGGGTGGGATCGGTTGATATACTGTGGGTATACGGTTGATACACTGGGTATACGGTTGATATACTGTGGGTATACGGTTGATATACTGGGAACGGTTGATATACTGTGGGATACGGTTGATATACTGTGGAGGCTACGGTTGATATACTGAGGCTGTATATGGTAGATATAGGCTGGGATACGGTTGATATACTGGGTATACGGTTGATATACTGTGGGTATACGGTTGATATACTGTGGGTATTCGGTTGATATACTGTGGGTATACGGTTGATACACTGGGTATACGGTTGATATACTGTGGGTATACGGTTGATATACTGGGCGGTTGATATACTGGGTATCGGTTGATATACTGTGGGTATACGGTTGATATACTGTGGGTATACGGTTGATATACTGTGGGTTTACGGTTGATATACTGGGATACGGTTGATATACTGTGGGTAGACGGTTGATATACTGTGGGTATACGGTTGATATACTGGGATACGGTTGATATACTGTGGGTATACAGTTGATATACTGTGGGTATACGGTTGATATACTGTGGGTATCCCAGTTGATATACTGTGGGATACGGTTGATATACTAGAGGCTGGGATACGGTTGATATCCCTCTAGGGCCTGGTTGATATACTGTGGGTATACGGTTGATATACTGGGATACGGTTGATATACTGTGGGCGGTTGATATACTGGGTATACGTTTGATATACTGTGGGTATATGGTTGATATACTGGGTATACGGTTGATATACTGTGGGTATACAGTTGATATACTGTGGGTATACGGTTGATATACTGTAGGGTATACAGTTGATATACTGTGGATATACGGATGATATACTGTGGGTATAGAGGTTGATATACTGTCCTACCATATAGGCTGGGATACGGTTGATATACTGGGTATACGGTTGATATACTGGGTATATGGTTGATATACTGTGGGTATACGGTTGATATACTGTGGGTATACTGCTGGGATACGGTTGATATACTGGGCTGGTTGATATACTGTGGGTATACGGTTGATATACTGGGTATACGGTTGATATACTGAGGCTACGGTTGATATACTGGGTATACGGTTGATATACTGTGGGTATACGGTTGATATAGGCTGGGTATACGGTTGATATACTGTGGGTAGAGGTTGATATACTGTGGGTATACGGTTGATATACTGTGGGATGTTGATACACTCCCACGGTTGATTGACTGGGATACGGTTGATATACTGTGGGTATACGGTTGATATACTGTGGGTATACGGTTGATATACTGTGGGTATATGGTTGATATACTGGGTATACGGTTGATTGACTGGGTATACGGTTGATATACTGTGGGTATACGGTTGATATACTGTGGGCTACGGTTGATATACTGTGGGTATACGGTTGATATACTGTGGGTATGGGGTTGATACACTGGGTATACGGTTGATATAGGCTGGGTATACGGTTGATATACTGTGGGTATACGGTTGATATACTGGGTATACGGTTGATATACTGGGTATACGGTTGATACACTGGGTATACGGTTGATATACTGTGGGTATACGGTTGATACACTGGGTATACGGTTGATATACTGTGGGTATACGGTTGATATACTGTGGGTATACGGTTGATATACTGTGGGTATACGGTTGATATACTGGGTATACGGTTGATATACTGTGGGTAGGCTGGGATGTTGATATACTGGGTATACGGTTGATATACTGGGCATACGGTTGATATACTGTGGGCATACGGTTGATATACTGTGGGTATACGGTTGATATACTGTGGGTATACGGTTGATATACTGTGGGTATACGGTTGATATACTGGGCTACGGTTGATATACTGTGGGTATACGGTTGATATACTGGGATACGGTTGATATACTGTCCCGGTTGATATACTGGGTATACGGTTGATATACTGTGGGTTTTGGTTGATATACTGTGGGTATACGGTTGATATACTGTGGGTATACGGTTGATATACTGTGGGTATACGGTTGATATCCTGTGGGTTTACGGTTGATATACTGGTCCTACGGTTGATATACTGTGGGTATGGTTGATATACTGTGGGGATACGGTTGATATACTGCTGGGTATACGGTTGATATACTGGGTATACGGTTGATATACTGGAGTATACAGTTGATATACTCCCTGGGTATAGAGTTGCTGGGTATACGGTTGATATACTGTGGGTATAGAGGTTGATGTTGTCCTATACTGTGGGTATACGGTTGATATACTGTGGGTTTACGGTTGATACACTGGGATGGTTGATATACTGTGGGTATCGGTTGATATACTGGGCATACGGTTGATATACTGTGGGTATACGGTTGATATACTGGGTATACGGTTGCTGGGATACGGTTGATACACTGGGTCTACGGTTGATATACTGTGGGTATACGGTTGATATACTGTGGGTATACGGTTGATATAGACGGTTGCTGGGATACGGTTGATATACTCCCACTATGGTTGATATACTGTGGGTATACGGTTGATATACTGTGAGGCTACGGTTGATATACTGTGGGTCCTATCTAGAGGCTGGGGTTGATATACTGCTGGGTATACGGTTGATATAGGCTGTGATACGGTTGATATCCTCCCAATAGAGGCTGGGTATACGGTTGATATACTAGAGGCTGGGATGTTGGTTCCGGTTGATAGGCTGGGATGTTGTCCTATAGAGGCTGGGATGTTGATAGAGGCTGGGTATACGGTTGATATACTGGGTATACGGTTGATACACTGGGTCCCTCTACGGTTGATAGCCTGGGTATATGGTTGATATACTAGGGCTACGGTTGATATACTGTGGTCCTACGGTTGATATACTGTGGGTATACGGTTGATAGAGGCTGTGATAGACGGTTGATCCTCCCACTGGGTATACGGGCTGATATACTGGGTATACGGTTGATCCTCCCACTAGAGGCTGGGATGTTGACCACGGCTGGGAGGGATCCTCGATAATCTTTCCTAGAGGCTGTGATGCTTCCTTCCCCTAGAGGCTGTGATGTTGTCCTCCGTTAGAGGCTGGGTGTTGCAGCCGATGAACCTCTCTGCAGACCGGACAATGTGTTGCAGTTTACCCTCGCAGACCCAAACCAGACGGTAATGGAGAAAGTGAGGATGGACTCAAATCGATTCATGAGTCAAACCGGATCAGGATTGACTGGGAGATGTAGTTTTTCCAGCTGCCACATGTAGTACATCGTCTGGTGAGCCTTCTGGGTCACCGCTGGGATGTTGTCCTCCCACTAGAGGCTGGGATGTCGTCCTCCCATTAGAGGCTGAGATGTTGTCCTCCCTCAAGAGGCTGGGATGTTGTCCTCCCTCTAGAGGCTGGGATGTTGTCCTCCCACTAGAGGCTGGGATGTTGTCCTCCCACTAGAGGCTGGAATGTTGTCCTCCCACTAGAGGCTGGGATATTGTCCTCCCACTAGAGCCTGGGATATTGTCCTCCCACTAGAGGCTGGGATGTTGTCCTCCCTCTAGAGGCTGGGATGTTGCCCTCCCACTAGATGCTGGGATGTTGTCCTCCCACTAGAGGCTGGGATGTTGTCCTCCCTCTAGAGGCTGGGATGTTGTCCTCCCACTAGAGGCTGGGATGTTGTCCTCCCACTAGAGGCTGTGATGTTGTCCTCCCACTAGAGGCTGGGATGTTGTCCTCCCAATAGAGACTGGGATGTTGTCCTCCCTCTAGAGGCAGGAATGTTGTCCTCCCACTAGAGTCTGGGATGTTGTCCTCCCACTAGAGGCTGGGATGTTGTCCTCCCTCTAGAGGCTGGGATGTTGTCCTCCCAATAGAGGCTGGGATGTTGTCCTCCCACTAGAGGCTGGGATATTGTCCTCCCTCTAGAGGCTGGGATGTTGTCCTCCCACTAGAGCCTGGGATGTTGTCCTCCCACTAGAGGCTGGGATGATGTCCTCCCAATAGAGGCTGGGATGTTGTCCTCCCACTAGAGGCTGGGATGTTGTCCTCCCTCTAGAGGCTGCGATGTTGTCCTCCCAATAGAGGCTGTGATGTTGTCCTCCCTCTAGAGGCTGCGATGTTGTCCTCCCACTAGAGGCTGCGATGTTGTCCTCCCAATAGAGGCTGGGATGTTGTCCTCCCTCTAGAGGCTGGGATGTTGTCCTACCAATAGAGGCTGGGATGTTGTCCTCCCACTAGAGGCTGTGATGTTGTCCTCCCACTAGAGGCTGTGATGTTGTCCTCCCAATAGAGGCTGTGATGTTGTCCTCCCACTAGAGGCTGGGATGTTGTCCTCCCACTAGAGCCTGGGATATTGTCCTCCCACTAGAGGCTGGGATATCGTCCTCCCTCTAGAGTCTGGGATGTTGTCCCCCCAATAGAGGCTGGGATGTTGTCCTCCCACTAGAGGCTGTGATGTTGTCCTCCCACTAGAGGCTGGGATGTTGTTCTCCCACTAGAGGCTGGGATGTTGTCCTCCCTCTAGAGGCTGGGATGTTGTCCTCCCTCTAGAGGCTGGGATGTTGTCCTCCCACTAGAGGCTGGGATGTTGTCCTCCCACTAGAGGCTGGGATGTTGTCCTCCCACTAGAGGCTGGGATGTTGTCCTCCCACTAGAGGCTGGGATGTTGTCCTCCCACTAGAGGCTGGGATGTTGTCCTCCCAATAGAGGCTGGGATGTTGTCCTCCCAATAGAGGCTGGGATGTTGTCCTCCCACTAGAGGCTGGGATGTTGTCCTCCCACTAGAGGCTGTGATGTTGTCCTCCCACTAGAGGCTGGGATGTTGTCCTCCCAATAGAGGCTGGGATGTTGGCCTCCCACTAGAGGCTGTGATGTTGTCCTCCCACTAGAGGCTGGGATGTTGTCCTCCCACTAGAGGCTGGGATGTTGTTCTCCCTCTAGAGGCTGGGATGTTGTCCTCCCACTAGAGGCTGGGATGTTGTACTCCCACTAGAGGCTGGGATATCGTCCTCCCACTAGAGTCTGGGATGGTGTCCCCCCAATAGAGGCTGGGATGTTGTCCTCCCACTAGAGGCTGGGATGTTGTTCTCCCACTAGAGGCTGGGATGTTGTCCTCCCTCTAGAGGCTGGATGTTGTTCTCCCACTAGAGGCTGGGATGTTGTCCTCCCACTAGAGGCTGGGATGTTGTCCTCCCTCTAGAGGCTGGGATGTTGTCCTCCCACTAGAGGCTGTGATGTTGTCCTCCCTCTAGAGGCTGGGATGTTGTCCTCCCTCTAGAGGCTGGGAAGTTGTCCTCCCATTAGAGGCTGGGATGTTGTCCTCCCAATAGAGGCTGGGATGTTGTCCTCCCACTAGAGGCTGGGATGTTGTCCTCCCACTAGATGCTGGGATGTTGTCCTCCCACTAGAGGCTGTGATGTTGTCCTCCCTCTAGAGGCTGTGATGTTGTCCTCCCTCTAGAGGCTGGGATGTTGTCCTCCCTCTAGAGGCTGGGAAGTTGTCCTCCCATTAGAGGCTGGGATGTTGTCCTCCCAATAGAGGCTGGGATGTTGTCCTCCCACTAGAGGCTGGGAAGTTGTCCTCCCTCTAGAGGCTGGGAAGTTGTCCTCCCATTAGAGGCTGGGATGTTGTCCTCCCAATAGAGGCTGGGATGTTGTCCTCCCACTAGAGGCTGGGAAGTTGTCCTCCCTCTAGAGGCTGGGAAGTTGTCCTCCCATTAGAGGCTGGGATGTTGTCCTCCCAATAGAGGCTGGGATGTTGTCCTCCCACTAGAGGCTGGGATGTTGTCCCCCCCACTAGAGGCTGGGATGTTGTCCTCCCACTAGAGGCTGGGATGTTGTCCTCCCACTAGAGGCTGGGATGTTGTCCTCCCACTAGAGGCTGGGATGTTGTCCTCCCACTAGAGGCTGGGATGTTGTCCTCCCCCTAGAGGCTGGGAAGTTGTACTCTCTTTAGAGGCTGGGATGTTGTCCCCCCACTAGAGGCTGGGATGTTGTCCCCCCACTAGAGGCTGGGATGTTGTCTTCCCCACTAGAGGCTGGGATGTTGTCCCCCCACTAGAGGCTGGGATGTTGTCCCCCCACTAGAGGCTGGGATGTTGTCCTCCCTCTAGAGGCTGGGATGTTGTCCTCCCACTAGAGGCTGGGATGTTGTCCCCCCCCACTAGAGGCTGGGATGTTGTCCCCCCCCACTAGAGGCTGGGATGTTGTCCTCCCACTAGAGGCTGGGATGTTGTCCTCCCCCACTAGAGGCTGGGAAGTTGTACTCTCTTTAGAGGTTGTGGCAAACGATGGTCCCCAGGAATTTGAATGATTCAGCCGTGCTAACATCTGAGCCATCCATCTTGAAGGGGACAGATGGTGGGGGTTCGTTTTCAGAAGTCAACCACCATTTCCACGGTTTTGTCTGTGTTGAGTTGCAGTTTATTGCGACTGCACCGGGCCACTAGCCCGGTCGACCTCTCTACGGCACACGGACTCATCACCATCGGCGAAGAGACCGACCAGAGTGGTGGGTCATCTGTGGTCCTTCTGTAGCTCAGTTGGTAGAGCATGGCGCTTGTAACGCCAGGGTAGTGGGTTCGATTCCCGGGACCACCCATACGTAGAATGTATGCACACATGACTGTAAGTCGCTTTGGATAAAAGCGTCTGCTAAATGGCATATATTTTATATTCATCTGGAAACTGGAGGAGTTTGACACAAAGCGTTGTTGGACAGTCATTGGCGTAGAGGTGTGAGCACGTATCCCTGCTGGTGCTGAGGGATACATTTGCCATCAACAAATTATTTGTCATAATGCTTCACCTCCACCACCACCACCCCCCCCCCCACCCCCTCCCCCACCACCCCAGTGACCATCCGCGCCAGAAAAAAATCGTCCCGTGGCAGAATCTAGTTGATAATCCCTGCTTTATGGGATATGGTTAGCCTTGTGGTCAGAGCGTTGGGAACAGTAACCAAAAAGTTGCTGGATCAAATCCCCCCGAGCTGAAGAGGTAAAAAATCTGTCTTTCTCCCCCCTGAACGAGGCAGTTTAACCCCACTGTTCCCCAGGTAGACCGTCATTGTAAATAAGAACCGGTTCTTTAACCCGACTTGCCTAGTTAAAGTTCAGTCCTTCAGGGGTGCCTGTTGTAGGGTGTCAGGGGAACTCAAACCTAGTGACAGAGGTCATTCCACCGTACACTACATTGTCACGGTAATAGTAACAGTTTGTGGCGTATGGTTGAAGTGTAAATTTCAGTCCTCGGCTGACCCCCTACCTCGACTTTTTACTCTTATTGCAGGAGAAGCGGAGCTAAAATTGGTGTGGAGAAGAGAGGAGCTGGCCAGAGCTGGTCTGGGTGTGTCGGGGTAACAGCTGTCCTCTCTCTGGTCTCTCCATGGTCGCTGGAGCGGTGCTAAGGCGTCCTGTGGGTAGCAACATATGTCGAGGGGGGAGCTGGCACACTCCATTTCCTCTTAGACCTGGGTGGTGGAGGGTGAGTTTTTCACAGCTACATCTGCTCTCCTCTCTACCCTTCGTCCCTCCCACGGGTGCCACTCTCTCCTCTCTACCCCTCTCTTCCCCTTCCTAGGTGTCTCTCTCTCTCTCTCTCTTCTCTTTCCCCCTCTTCCCTCTCCTAGGTGTCTCTCTCTCTCTCTCTTCTCTTTCCCCCTCTTCCCTCTCCTAGGTGTCTCTCTCTCTCCTCTACCCCTCTTCCCTCTCCTAGGTGTCTCTCTCTCTTCTCTTTCCCCCTCTTCCCTCTCCTAGGTCTCTCTCTCTCTCTTCTCTTTCCCCCTCTTCCCTCTCCTAGGTGTCTCTCTCTCTCCTCTCTCCTCCTCTTCCCTCTCCTAGGTGTCTCTCTCTCTCCTCTACCCCTCTTCCCTCTCGTAGGTCTCTTTCTTTCTCCTCTCTACTTTCTCTTCTATATCTGCTTTTTAGTCTCTACCGTTCCTCCCTCTCCATAGACACCACTCTCTCCTTTCTCTCCCTCTCCCTCCCCTGTGCTCTCTTCTCTCCTCTCTGTCCCTCTTCTGGACTTCCTTCTCTCTCTCCCTCTCCTGGGCTCCCTTCTCTCTCATCTCTCCCTCTGTAGGGGAATCTATGGACAGAGGACAGACTGGGACACTGTGATGCTAGCTGTAGTATTGTACTGCAGTAAAACCAGGGATACGGACAGGGGTCAGACTGGGAGACCTTGAGGTGATAGGACAGGGGTCAAACTGGGAGACCATGAGGTGATAGGACAGGGGTCAGACTGGGGTCAGACTGGGAGACCATGAGGTGATAGGACAGGGGTCAAACTGGGAGACCCTGAGGTGATAGGACAGGGGTCAGACTGAGAGACCATGAGGCGATAGGACAGGGGTCAGACTGGGAGACCCTGAGGTGATAGGACAGGGGTCAGACTGAGAGACCATGAGGCGATAGGACAGGGGTCAGACTGGAAGACCATGAGGTGATAGGACAGGGGTCAGACTGAGAGACCATGAGGCGATAGGACAGGGGTCAGACTGGGAGACCCTGAGGTGATAGGACAGGGGTCAGACTGAGAGACCATGAGGCGATAGGACAGGGGTCAGACTGGGAGACCATGAGGTCACTGACAGTCACTCAATTAGCCATGTCAGCTAACACGTTGTAGATTGGTAGTTAGTCATGCGGGCCAGCTATCTAAAATTGTAGTAACCATCATCAAATTACTAACCTGGGGGGCCCCAATTGATTTTGTCAGTCACTCTGACTCAGATATCATATTCTAAAACTTACTCTAAAACTAAAACATTTACCAGCAGCATACCACCCTGCATCCCACTGCTGGCTTGCTTCTGAAGCTAAGCAGGGTTGTCCCTGGTTGGTCCCTGGATGGGAGACCAGATGCTGCTGGCTTGCTGCTGAAGCTAAGCAGGGTTGGTACTGGTTGGTCCCTGGATGGGAGACCAGATGCTGCTGGAAGTGGTGTTGGAGGGCCAGTAGGGGCCAGTCTTTCATCTGGTCTTAAGGAGCTCCGGTCTCCCGAGTGGAGCAGCGGTCTAAGGCAGTGCATTACAGACCCGAGTTTCATCCTAGGCTATGTCGCAGCCGGCCGTGACCGGAGAGACCCATGAAGTGTGGCACAATTGTCCCAGCGTTGTCCGGGTTAGGGGACTGTTTGGGCGACCAGGATTTCCATGTCCCGTCGTGCTCGAGCAACTCCTTGTGGATGGGCGAGCGTGTGCAGGCTGACATCGGTCTCCAGCTGGACGGTGTGTTTTGGCTTCCGGGTTAAGCGAGCAGTGAGTCAAGAAGCGCATGGCTTGGCAGGGTCATGTTTTGGAGGAAGCATGGCTCTCGACCTTCGCTTCTCCCGAATCTGTAGGGGAGTTGCAGCGATGGGACAAGACTGTAACTACCAATTGGATGTCATGAACAAGGAGATCCGAGTGCCCCAGGGCATCGAAGGGGACATTGCTGTACATACAGTCTTTTGGATGGGACGTTAAACAGACCTCCTACCCCTATCATTAGCTAGCTATAACAAAGGGAAGTGACAAGCCTCCTTATCCTACTATTAGCTAGCTATAACAAAGACAAGCCTCCTTATCCTACTATTAGCTAGCTATAACAAAGACAAGCCATCTTATCCTACCATTAGCTAGCTATAACAAGGACAAGCCTTATCCTATCATTAGCTAGCTATAACAAAGACAAGCCTTATCCTATCATTAGCTAGCTATAACAAGGACAAGCCTTATCCTATAATTAGCTAGCTATAACAAAGACAAGCCTCCTTATCCTACCATTAGCTAGCTATAACAAAGACAAGCCCCCTTATCCTACCATTAGCTAGCTATAACAAAGACAAGCCTTATCCTATCATTAGCTAGCTATAACAAGGACAAGCCTTATCGTATCATTAGCTAGCT
This sequence comes from Oncorhynchus keta, assembly GCF_023373465.1. NCBI lineage: Eukaryota > Metazoa > Chordata > Actinopteri > Salmoniformes > Salmonidae > Oncorhynchus > Oncorhynchus keta. The sequence continues at coordinate 54,586,154 of NC_068441.1, forward strand.
ATAACAAAGACAAGCCTCCTTATCCTATCATTAGCTAGCTATAACAAAGACAAGCCTTATCCTATCATTAGCTAGCTATAACATTTACATTTACATTTAAGTCATTTAGCAGACGCTCTTATCCAGAGCGACTTACAAGACAAGCCTCCTTATCCTATAATTAGCCAGCTATAACAAAGACAAGCCTTATCCTATCATTAGCTAGCTATAACAAAGACAAGCCTTATCCTATCATTAGCTAGCTATAACAAAGACAAGCCTCCTTATCCTATAACAAAGACAAGCCTTATCCTATCATTAGCTAGCTATAACAAAGACAAGCCTTATCCTATCATTAGCTAGCTATAACAAAGACAAGCCTCCTTATCCTATCATTAGCTAGCTATAACAAAGACAAGCCTCCTTATCCTATCATTAGCTAGCTATAACAAAGACAAGCCTTATCCTATCATTAGCTAGCTATAACAAAGACAAGCCTCCTTATCCTACCATTAGCTAGCTATAATAAAGACAAGCCTCCTTATCCTATAGTTAGCTAGCTATAACAAAGACATGCTGCCTCATCCCACCATTAGCTAGCTATAACAAAGACAGGCCTCCTTATCCTACCATTAGCTACCTATAACAAAGACAAGCCTCCTTATCCTACCATTAGCTAGCTATAACAAAGACAAGCTTCCTTATGAAATCATTAGATAGCTATAACAAAGACAAGCCTCCCTATCCTACCATTAGCTAGCTATAACAAAGACAAGTCTCCTTATCCTATAGTGAGCTAGCTATAACAAAGACATGCTGCCTTATCCTATCATTAGCTACCTATAACAAAGACAAGCCTCCTTATCCTATCATTAGCTAGCTATTACAAGGACAAGCCTCCTTATCCTATCATTAGCTAGCTATAACAAGGACAAGCTACATCTCAGTCCTCCAGACTGTTCTGATCTCTACTTCTGTATAGCCTCACTGTCTGTGTGTGTGTGTGTGTGTGTGTGTGTGTGTGTGTGTGTGTGTGTGTGTGTGTGTGTGTGTGTGTGTGTGTGTGTGTGTGTGTGTGTGTGTGTGTGTGTGTGTGTGTGTGTGTGTGTGATGTGAATGTGTAATGTCATTCTAATGTGAATAGGGAGCTTCTGGTTGTGTCGTCTCCAGCCATTATCAGCAGTACTGTCTATCAGTGAGAAGCCGCTGTCAAAGATGACACAATCCTCTGCATTGTGATGAAACAGTCTTTCTCTATGCCCTCGTCTGTCTGTCTCTAAAGAACCATTCTTCACCTTTAAAAGCCTTCGTCAATCATAGTGCCCGAGCTGCTGTGCTCATTCTAGAACCCATTTGAAATGTGGGTTCTTTACTGTGTCTTTAATTAGGCTACACTAACTGTGGACTTCCAAGTCCCTCTTCCTCACTTCTTTGCTTGAAACAAGCATGCAGGCTCCGGTTGACAGCTAGATACACACAGACAGACAGACAGACAGACAGACAGACAGACAGACAGACAGACAGACAGACAGACAGACAGACAGACAGACAGACAGGTAGGCAGACAGGTAGGCAGACAGGTAGGCAGGCAGGTAGACAGGTAGACAGACAAGCAGGCAGGCAGGCAGGTAGACAGGCAGGCAGACAGGCAGACATGCAGGCAGACAGGCAGATAGACAGGCAGGCAGGCAGGCAGGTAGACAGGCAGGAAGGCAGGTAGACAGACAGGCAGGCTACCTTCAATCTCAGAAATAAAGGTTATGGGCAGGAAACATTACTGTTCCCTGGGGTACAAACTAACAAACTAATAAAGCTATACCATGGTGCTGCCCCTAGAGGGTGCTGTTGAGGCTACAGTAGACCACTGCATAATAGTGTGTTTTAATCAGTTATTTGGTGACGTGACTATATTTAGTATCATTTTGATGACATTCACTGAGGAGGATGTTCCTCCACTTCCTCCCCTGATAGAAATGTACCTGGCTAAAATGTACCTGGTTAAATGTACCTGGTTAAATGTACCTGGCTAAAATGTACCTGGCTAAAATGTACCTGGCTAAAATGTACCTGGTTAAATGTACCTGGTTAAATGTACCTGGCTAAAATGTACCTGGCTAAAATGTACCTGGCTAAAATGTACCTGGCTAAAATGTACCTGGCTAAAATGTACCTGGCTAAAATGTACCTGGTTAAATGTACCTGGTTAAAGTGTACCTGGCTAAAATGTACCTGGTTAAATGTACCTGGTTAAAGTGTACCTGGCTAAAATGTACCTGGTTAAATGTACCTGGTTCCTGTTAGAACTCTAGGGGCAGTATTTCATTTTTGGATAAAAAGACGTGCCCGTTTTTAGCGCGATATTTTGTCACGAAAAGATGCTCGACTATGCTTGGAATTGATAGTTTTGGAAAGAAGACACTCTGACGTTTCCAGAACTGCAAAGATTTTCACTGTGAGTGCCATAGAACAATATCTACAGGCAAAACCAAGATGTTTGAGTCACCAGGAAATCAACAGGATTTCTGAAGGCACGTTTTCCAAGATCTCCTTATATGGCTGTGAATGGCACAGGAATCAACGGACACTTCCTATCGTTTCCCCCAGGTGTCTGCAGCATTGTGACGTATTTGTAGGCATATCATTGGAAGATTGGCCATAAGAGCCTACAATTACCATGTGTCCCGCATGGTGTCTGCGTGGAAGTTGGTGCGCAAAAGTCAGGTCCCAGTATTTTTCCATCCGAATCAGAGAAGAATGCACGTGTCTAGGACTGGCATTTCAATGAAGAGATATATGACCAAACACCTTGAGGATTGATTCAAACAACGTTTTCCATGTTTCAGTCGATATTATGGAGTTAATTCGGAAAAAAGTTCGACGTTTAGGTGACTGAATTTTCGGTTAGTTTCGGTAGCCAAATGCATAGTAACAAAACGGAACGTTGTGTCCTACACAAGCATCTTTCAGGAAAAACTGGACATCTGCTATGTAACTGAGAGTCTCCTCATTGAAACATCTGAAGTTCTTCAAAGGTAAATTATTTTATTTGATCCCTTTGCTGGTTTTTGTGAATGTTGCGTGCTAAATGCTAACGCTAAATGCTAAGCTAGCTATCACCACTCTTACACAAATTATTGATTTTCTCTGGTTCTAAAGCATATTTTGAAAATCTGAGACGACAGGATTGTTAAGAAAAGGATAAGCTTGAGGACAGGCATATTTATTTCATTTATTTTGCAATTTTCAGAAATCGCTAATGTTGCGTTATGGTAATGAGCTTGAGGCTGTAGTCACGATCCCGTATGCGGGATGGGGCGGCCTATGTACCTGGCTAAAATGTACCTGGCTAAAATGTACCTGGTTAAATGTACCTGGCTAAAATGTACCTGGCTAAAATGTACCTGGCTAAAATATACCTGGCTAAAATGTACCTGGTTAAATATACCTGGCTAAAATATACCTGGCTAAAATGTACCTGGTTAAATATACCTGGTTAATAAAATATACCTGGCTAAAATGTACCTGGTTAAATATACCTGGCTAAAATGTACCTGGCTAAAATGTACGTGGTTAAATGTACCTGGCTAAAATGTACCTGGTTAAAATGTACCTGGCTAAAATGTACCTGGTTAAAATGTACCTGGTTAAATGTACCTGGCTAAAATGTACCTGGCTAAAATGTACCTGGTTAAAATGTACCTGGCTAAAATGTACCTGGCTAAAATGTACCTGGTTAAATATACCTGGCTAAAATGTACCTGGTTAAATATACCTGGCTAGAATGCACCTGGCTAAAATGTACATGGCTAAAATGTACCTGGTTAAAATGTACCTGGCTAAAATGTACCTGGTTAAATGTACCTGGTTAAATGTACCTGGCTAAAATGTACCTGGCTAAAATGTACCTGGCTAAAATGTACCTGGTTAAATATACCTGGTTAAAATATACCTGGCTAAATATACCTGGCTAAAATATACCTGGTTAAAATGTACCTGGCTAAAATGTACCTGGCTAAAATGTACCTGGTTAAATATACCTGGTTAAAATATACCTGGCTAAATATACCTGGCTAAAATGTACCTGGTTAAAATGTACCTGGCTAAAATGTACCTGGCTAAAATGTACCTGGTTAAATATACCTGGTTAAAATATACCTGGCTAAATATACCTGGCTAAAATGTACCTGGCTAAAATGTACCTGGTTAAATATACCTGGCTAAAATGTACCTGGCTAAAATGTACCTGGTTAAATATACCTGGCTAAAATGTACCTGGTTAAATATACCTGGCTAGAATGCACCTGGCTAAAATGTACCTGGTTAAATGTACCTGGCTAAAATGTACCTGGCTAAAATATACCTGGCTAAAATATACCTGGTTAAAATATACCTGGCTAAATATACCTGGCTAAAATATACCTGGCTAAATATACCTGGCTAAAATATACCTGGCTAAATATACCTGGCTAAAATATACCTGGTTAAATATACCTGGTTAAATATACCTGGCTAAATATACCTGGCTAAATATACCTGGCTAAAATGTACCTGGTTAAAATGACGTAACACTTACGTATAACCTGTTATCCCGAGTTGAACTCAAATCAAAATCATCAAATCACATTTTAGTGGTCGATCTATCTAGCAGATGCTTTTCCGGGTTTGGCGAATTGCTTGTGTTCCTAGCTCCAACAGTGCAGTAATAATGGGACCTATATTTAATTTAACCTTTATTTAACCAGGAAGGGCTCATTGAGATTAAAATCTATTTTTTCATGAGCGCCCTGGCCAAGATAGGCAGCACCAAGTCATTACAAAAAATCATTACAGACAGACAACATGAAAAACTACAAGTAATCTAGTAAAAACCATAGAATTCACAAAATCATAAAACAGCTAATTAAAACCATTGACAGGTCAGGGAATCAGCCTCAACATCCTTCATCAGTGATTTAAAAACACCAACCGGGACAAGTTCTTCCAGTTTAAAAGTATTTTGTAAGGTACATAAAAGCCCTTTTACCAAATTCAGTTGGGACATTTGGAACAGTTAGCAGGATAAAGTCCAGCGAACGAAGAGACGACCCACCACATTTCTGAACAATAAAAATACCCAAATAAAAAGGTAGTAAACCCAAAATGGCTTTGTAAATAAAAGTATACCAGTGACTAAGCCTACGAGTGACTAGAGAAGGCCAGCCAACCCTGGTATACAAAGTGCAGTGCTGGGTAAGGGTTTTGCAGTTTAAAATATATCTCAAAGTGCCATGGGTGTCAATTGATCTCAAACACTGAGCGGAAGCATTCATATATAAAATATCCCCATAGTCTAGTAAAGGCTATAGACATTATGAGCAATATATGGATAACATATATGTAGTGTATCTGAAGAATACATGGATAGAATAGTATATATACAGCAATAGTTTTAAAAAAAAATGTATTTTATTTGTTAACCTTGACTAGAATATTGTGTATAAGATGCCTTTGGAAAGTATTCAGACCCCTTGACTTTTTCCACATTTTGTTATGTATGGCAACTGCACTGCCCTCAACCGCAGTGAGATGGTGGTGCGGTCTGCCCAACACATCACCGGAAGCACTACCGGCCCTCAAGGACATCAACCAAATCAAATCAAATCAAATTGTATTGATCACACACACATGGTTAGCAGATGTTATTGCGAGAGTAGTGAAATGCTTGTGCTTCTAGTTCCAACAGTGTAGCAATATCTAACAAGTAATCTAACAATTCCACAATATCCCAAAATGACTAAACAAAAAACAGGTTTGTTTAGACATTTTTGCAAATGTTTGAAGGTGAACCTTAGCCGCAGTCTAAGGTCCTGAGCGCTCTGGAGCAGGTTTTCATCAAGGATCTCTCCGTTCATCTTTGCCTCGATCCTGACTAGTCTCCCAGTCCCTGAAAAACATCCCCACAGCATGATGCTGCCACCACCATGCTTCACCGTAGGGATGGTGCCAGGTTTCCTCCAGATGTGACGCTTGTCATTCAGGCTAAAGAGTTCAATCTTGGTTTCATCAGACCAGAGAATCTTGTTTCTCATGGTCAGAGAGTCTTTAGGCGTCTTTTGGCAAACTCCAAGCGGGCTGTCATGTGCCTTTTACTGAGGAGTGGTTAGGCCAGGTGGTCAGCTCCAGGAAGAGTCTTGGTGGTTCCAAACTTCTTCAATTCCAGAAGGATGGAGGCTACTGTGCTCTTGGGAACCTTCAATGCTGCAGACAGTTTTTGGTACCCTTCCCCAGATCTGTGGGGAAGGGTACAATTCTGTCTCTGAGCTCTAGGGACAATTCCTTCGACCTCGTGGCTTGGTTTTTGCTCTGACATGCACTGTCAACTGTGGAACCTTATATAGACAGGTGTGTGCCTTTCCAAATCATGTCCAATCAATTGAATTTACCGCAAGGGGACTCCAGTCAAGTTCTATAATCATCAAGGATGATCAATGGAAACAGGATGCACCTGAGCTCCATTTCTAGTCTCATAGCAAAGTACTTATGAGTATGTATGTAAAGTATGTAGTATGAGTACTTCTGTAAATAAAGTATTTCTGTTTTTAAATTTGATAAATAATCTAACATTTCTACAAACCTGTTTTTGCATTGTCATTATGGGGTATTGTGTGTAGATTGATGTGGAATTTTGTTTATTTAATCCATTTTAGAATAAGGTAACAAAATGTGGAACATGTCAAGGGGTATGAATACTTTCCGAATGCACTGTACATATGAAATGGGTAAACATATTTAAAGTGACCCGAGTTCCATTATTAAAGTGACCAGTGTTCCATTATTAAAGTGACCAGTGTTCCATTATTAAAGTGACCAGTGTTCCATTATTAAAGTGACCAGTGTTCCATTATTAAAGTGACCAGTGTTCCATTATTAAAGTGACCAGTGTTCCATTATTAAAGTGACCAGTGTTCCATTATTAAAGTGACCAGTGTTCCATTATTAAAGTGACCAGTGTTCCATTATTAAAGTGACCTGTGTTCCATTATTAAAGTGACCTGTGTTCCATTATTAAAGTGACCAGTGTTCCATTATTAAAGTGACCAGTGTTCCATTATTAAAGTGACCTGTTTCATTATTAAAGTGACCAGTGTTCCATTATTAAAGTGACCAGTGTTCCATTATTAAAGTGACCAGTGTTCCATTATTAAAGTGACCAGTGTTCCATTATTAAAGTGACCAGTGTTCCATTATTAAAGTGACCAGTGTTCCATTATTAAAGTGACCAGTGTTCCATTATTAAAGTGACCAGTGTTCCATTATTAAAGTGACCAGTGTTCCATGATTAAAGTGACCAGTGTTCCATTATTAAAGTGACTAGTGTTCCATTATTGAAGTGACCAGTGTTCCATTATTAAAGTGACTAGTGTTCCATTATTGAAGTGACCAGTGTTCCATTACTTAAGTGACCAGTGTTCCATTACTTAAGTGACCAGTGTTCCATTATTATAGTGACCAGTGTTCCATTATTAAAGTGACCAGTGTTCCATTATTAAAGTGACCAGTGTTCCATTATTAAAGTGACCAGTGTTCCATTATTAAAGTGACCAGTGTTCCATTATTAAAGTGACCAGTGTTCCATTACTTAAGTGACCAGTGTTCCATTACTTAAGTGACCAGTGTTCCATGACATAGGGCATGGTAGAGTAACCGGGTAGTAGCTGACAAGTGGCAGTGACTAAAGTTTAGGGCACGGTCCTGATGGCCTTGAGATAGATGCTGTTTTTCCAGTCTCTCGGTCCCGGCTTTGATGCACCTGTACTGACCTCGCCTTCTGGATGATACCGGGGTGAACAGGCAGTGGCTCAGCTGGTTCTTGATTTGTGGTGGTACCCTAAAAAGGCAAATGTGTACCTTTACTATCTGCCCCCTATGGTATCCTATTGGCTCTTTTAAGGTATATGTGGCTCTTTCTATCGCTTTCCGTCCCTTCAGTGGGAAATTATGTACTGTACCTATAACTAAAGGTACAAATGACAAGTGTTTGTATCCCTTTAAGAACTAAACTTTCATTTCTGAGACACAGCAATTATATAAAGATACAAAATTAGTACTTCAATCAGCTGTGGTTCTCTTGATTTTTATTTGTGTCTGCTCTGACTTGCCGCGGAGAGAACGTGTGAAGGGAGAGTTTACAGTCCATATCACACCACTGGTGTTGGCCGACAACTTTAATGTATTATATAACTCCCTCTCCCTCCCTCCCTCCCTCCCTCCCTCCCTCCCTCCCTCCCTCTCCCTCCCTCCCTCCCTCCCTCCCTCCCTCCCTCCCTCCCTCCCTCTCTCCCTCTCTCTCTCCCTCCCTCCCTCCCTCTCCCTCCCTCCCTCCCTCCCTCCCTCTCTCCCTCCCCTCCCTCCCTCCCTCCCTCTCTCTCCCCTCCCTCCCTCCTCTCTCTCCCCTCCCTCCCTCCCTCCCTCTCTCCTTCAGTCCTCTCTCCAATTACAGATTATGTAAAATCTCTTGCCAAAACCATCCCTTTCTAATGAGATAAAGATGTCAGATTAACGTCCAATTTAAATTGATATTTAATTGGGTTGTCAACAAACACAAATCCAACTTGAAACAAAACCCTTTGGAAATACCCTATAGTTGATATGTGGTCGACAATATTTTGATGTCAGCTCCTTACGGTAAGCACTATCCCCAACACACCTAGCGTGAGATCTAGAACGAGTTTCACAAAAGCACAAGCTTCCTTTCTTCACCTGGGAAAATGGCCAGGAAGCAAAGGACCAGCTCGTGGGTTCTCTTCCCACTAGAAGACGACCAGCTCACCATAAATGGTGTACAATGTGTATGATAAGTATGTGTATGATAAGTATGTGTATGATAAGTATGTGTATGATAAGTATGTGTATGATAAGTATGTGTATGATAAGTATGTGTATGATAAGTATGTGTATGATAAGTATGTGTATGATAAGTATGTGTATGATAAGGGTAACGGTGTATTGTACTTATTTTCCACCATAATTTGCAAATAAATTCATTAAAATTCCTACAATCTGATTTCCTGGATTTTTTTTTTCTTCTCATTTTGTCTGTCATTATTGAGGTTTACCTATGATGAAAATTACAGGCCTCTCTCATCTTTTTAAGTGGGAGAACTTGCACAATTGGTGGCTGACTAAATACTTTTTTTTGCCCCACTGTGTGTGTGTGTGTGTGTGTGTGTGTGTGTGTGTGTGTGTGTGTGTGTGTGTGTGTGTGTGTGTGTGTGTGTGTGTGTGTGTGTGTGTGTGTGTGTGTGTGTGTGTGTGTGTGTGTGTGTGTGTGTGTGTGTGTGTGTGTGTGTGTGTGTGTGTGTGTGTGTGTGTGTGTGTGTGTGTGTGTGTGTGTGTGACCAATAACATTTGATTTGACGTTGAGTGTGTAATATACAGTGTCTATTTTGTATACAGCAGTGTCTAAGATCATTTCCCTGTTGGGTTGTAAAGTTCATCATATCCTATCCTACCGATGGCATTTTATCATTGACGCGTCGTCGTTCACGTAAGAGACCAACAAGAACATATTCATGACACATCTCTCTCCGGGGAATCAGCTGGTCTGCTCTCTCTTGATGTGACTCCCTCTGCTGCTTCTGACAGTCTGTCTGGTATGGATGTAGTGACAGCACTGAGACAGTCTGTCTGAATGTAGTGACAGCACTGAGACAGTCTGTCTGGTATGGATGTAGTGACAGCACTGAGACAGTCTGTCTGGTATGGATGTAGTGACAGCACTGAGACAGTCTGTCTGAATGTAGTGACAGCACTGAGACAGTCTGTCTGGTATGGATGTAGTGACAGCACTGAGATAGTCTGTCTGGATGTAGTGACAGCACTGAGACAGTCTGTCTGGTATGGATGTAGTGACAGCACTGAGACAGTCTGTCTGAATGTAGTGACAGCACTGAGACAGTCTGTCTGAATGTAGTGACAGCACTGAGACAGTCTGTCTGGTATGGATGTAGTGACAGCACTGAGACAGTCTGTCTGGTATGGATGTAGTGACAGCACTGAGACAGTCTGTCTGGTATGGATGTAGTGACAGCACTGAGACAGCCTGTCTGGTATGGATGTAGTGACAGCACTGAGACAGTCTGTATGGTATGGATGTAGTGACAGCACTGAGACAGTCTGTCTGGTATGGATGTAGTGACAGCACTGAGACAGTCTGTCTGAATGTAGTGACAGCACTGAGACAGTCTGTCTGGTATGGATGTAGTGACAGCACTGAGACAGTCTGTCTGGTATGGATGTAGTGACAGCACTGAGACAGTCTGTCTGAATGTAGTGACAGCACTGAGACAGTCTGTCTGAATGTAGTGACAGCACTGCACTGAGACAGTCTGTCTGAATGTAGTGACAGCACTGAGACAGTCTGTCTGGTATGGATGTAGTCACAGCACTGAGACAGTCTGTCTGAATGTAGTGACAGCACTGAGACAGTCTGTCTGAATGTAGTGACAGCACTGAGACAGTCTGTCTGGTATGGATGTAGTGACAGCACTGAGACAGTCTGCCTGGTATGGATGTAGTGACAGCACTGAGACAGCCTGTCTGGTATGGATGTAGTGACAGCACTGAGACAGTCTGTCTGAATGTAGTGACAGCACTGAGACAGTCTGTCTGAATGTAGTGACAGCACTGAGACAGTCTGTCTGAATGTAGTGACAGCACTGAGACAGTCTGTCTGGTATGGATGTAGTGACAGCACTGAGACAGTCTGCCTGGTATGGATGTAGTGACAGCACTGAGACAGCCTGTCTGGTATGGATGTAGTGACAGCACTGAGACAGCCTGTCTGGTATGGATGTAGTGACAGCACTGAGACAGCCTGTCTGGTATGGATGTAGTCACAGCACTGAGACAGCCTGTCTGGTATGGATGTAGTGACAGCACTGAGACAGTCTGTCTGAATGTAGTGACAGCACTGAGACAGTCTGTCTGGTATGGATGTAGTGACAGCACTGAGACAGTCTGTCTGGATGTAGTGACAGCACTGAGACAGTCTGTCTGGTATGGATGTAGTGACAGCACTGAGACAGTCTGTCTGAATGTAGTGACAGCACTGAGACAGTCTGTCTGGTATGGATGTAGTGACAGCACTGAGACAGTCTGTCTGGATGTAGTGACAGCACTGAGACAGTCTGTCTGGTATGGATGTAGTGACAGCACTGAGACAGTCTGTCTGGTATGGATGTAGTGACAGCACTGAGACAGTCTGTCTGGTATGGATGTAGTCAGAGCTCAATAGAGGACAACAGAGTTTCAGTATACCACCTAGAACAATACAGGACAACAAGAGTCTACATCCCAAATGCAATCCCATTCTCTATATAGTGCACTACTATAGACCAGAGCCCCATTCCCTATATAGTGCACTACTATAGACCAGAGTCCCATTCCCTATATAGTGCACTACTATAGACCAGGGCCCTATTCCCTATATAGTGCACTACTATAGACCAGGGACCTATTCCCTATGTAGACCAGAGCCCTATTCCCTATATAGTGCACTACTTTAGACCAGAGCCCTATTCCCTATATAGTGCACTACTTTAGACCAGAGCCCTATTCCCTATATAGTGCACTACTTTAGACCAGGCCCTATTCCCTATATAGTGCACTACTTTAGACCAGAGCCCTATTCCCTATTCAGTGCACTACTTTTAACCAGGGCTCATAATAAGGCTGATAAAAATGTAAGGCAACGTCCCACGATGAGAGGATGTTTTTTTCTGAGGAATACTTTACTGTATTTCTTTAATTATATATTATAATTATATAATAATTACCAGTATCTTGGTGGTGTAATTATAATTATATATATATTTTTAATTAGTTGAGATATTTGGGACGTGGGAAGGACGTACGTAATCTACTTATCAATCACCACTCACAACTTTCCTCCAGCTGATTTTGAAGGTATTTTAAGTCATATTGATGAGTCCCAACACACCAGGAATTACATAATATCCTATTATAAAGATGGTCTTCCTGTAGTGCTGGCTAGGTTGAGGGAAAGCAGACGCTTCTGGGGGATGGAATTGTATGAAAGGACATAACAGAACAGAGCAACAGAGGCCTCTTGGGGGATGGATATCTGGTTCCGGAGAAGCAAGGGCTTCTGGGGGATGCAGTTTCCACAGAACACAAGCGATGCCTCTGAGGGATGGAATACTCCTGTTGTTTGGGAAGCAGAGGCTTCTGGAGGGTGGAATCGGATTGAAGGAACAGAACAGAACAGAGGCCTATGGGGGATGGAGTCCTACTGGTGCTGAGCAGGCAGGGGGAAGCATAGACTTCTGGGGGATGGAGTCATTTTATGTGCGTACTGAACAATAGTTAGGTCCCTGCTGACTGATGCCTGTCGCCGTTCGTTGACTAGGAGGGAAAATAATACAGATATCAAAGCCTTCTCTGGCAGTCCAGGAAGACTAGAGCTGTTATGCAAGTTGAGATATTTATTTCACAGCTCAGAGAGACAGTTTGAATGGAGAGGACGCCACAGAGGGCTTGCAGTATGACGTTCTGAAGCTGAGGACGTCCTAAAACGTACACCATGCTAGCCGAGTTTTAAGATGCAAAGTTCAAAGGCCTAGTAGAACTGCAGCTTGGAGTTCTGAGGCTCCTAGATTATTTTTGGTATTTAACTAGGCAAGTCAGTTAAAAACAAATTCTTACTTTCAATGACAGCCTAGGAACAGTGGGTTAACTGCCTTGTTCAGGGGCAGAATGACAGATTTTTTACATTGTCAACTCGGGGATTTGATCTTGCATCCTTTCGGTTACTAGTCCAACACTCTAACCACTAGGCTACCTGCCGCCCCTCTAACCACTAGGCTACCTGCCTCCCCCTCTAACCACTAGGCTACCTGCCGCCCCTCTAACCACTAGGCTACCTGCCTCCCCCCTCTAACCACTAGGCTACCTGCCTCCCCTCTAACCACTAGGCCACCTGCCTCCCCCCTCTAACCACTAGGTTACCTGCCTCCCCCTATAACCACTAGGCCACCTGCCTCCCCCCTCTAACCACTAGGTTACCTGCCTCCCCCTCTAACCACTAGGCTACCTGCCTCCCCTCTAACCACTAGGCTACCTGCCTCCCCTCTAACCACTAGGCCACCTGCCTCCCCCCTCTAACCACTAGGTTACCTGCCTCCCCCTCTAACCACTAGGCTACCTGCCTCCCCTCTAACCACTAGGCTACCTGCCGCCCCTCTAACCACTAGGCCACCTGCCTCCCCCCTCTAACCACTAGGTTACCTGCCTCCCCCTCTAACCACTAGGCTACCTGCCTCCCCTCTAACCACTAGGCTACCTGCCTCCCCCTCTAACCACTAGGCTACCTGCCTCCCCTCTAACCACTAGGCTACCTGCCTCCCCTCTAACCACTAGGCTACCTGCCTCCCCTCTAACCACTAGGCTACCTGCCTCCCCCTCTAACCACTAGGCTACCTGCCTCCCCCCTCTAACCACTAGGCTACCTGCCGCCCCTCTAACCACTAGGCTACCTGCCTCCCCTCTAACCACTAGGCTACCTGCCTCCCCTCTAACCACTAGGCTACCTGCCTCCCCCTCTAACCACTAGGCTACCTGCCTCCCCCTCTAACCACTAGGCTACCTGCCGCCCCTCTAACCACTAGGCCACCTGCCTCCCCTCTAACCACTAGGCTACCTGCCGCCCCTCTAACCACTAGGCCACCTGCCTCCCCTCTAACCACTAGGCTACCTGCCTCCCCTCTAACCACTAGGCTACCTGCTCTAACCACTAGGCTACCTGCCTCCCCTCTAACCACTAGGCTACCTGCTCTAACCACTAGGCCACCTGCCTCCCCTCTAACCACTAGGCTACCTGCCGCCCCTCTAACCACTAGGCCACCTGCCTCCCCTCTAACCACTAGGCTACCTGCCGCCCCTCTAACCACTAGGCTACCTGCCTCCCCTCTAACCACTAGGTTACCTGCCTCCCCCTCTAACCACTAGGCTACCTGCCTCCCCTCTAACCACTAGGCTACCTGCCGCCCCTCTAACCACTAGGCCACCTGCCTCCCCTCTAACCACTAGGTTACCTGCCTCCCCCTCTAACCACTAGGCTACCTGCCTCCCCTCTAACCACTAGGCTACCTGCCGCCCCTCTAACCACTAGGCCACCTGCCTCCCCCTCTAACCACTAGGCTACCTGCCGCCCTCTAACCACTAGGCCACCTGCCTCCCCCTCTAACCACTAGGCTACCTGCCTCCCCTCTAACCACTAGGCTACCTGCCCCTCTAACCACTAGGCTACCTGCCTCCCCTCTAACCACTAGGCTACCTGCTCTAACCACTAGGCCACCTGCCTCCCCTCTAACCACTAGGCTACCTGCCGCCCCTCTAACCACTAGGCCACCTGCCTCCCCTCTAACCACTAGGCTACCTGCCGCCCCTCTAACCACTAGGCTACCTGCCTCCCCTCTAACCACTAGGTTACCTGCCTCCCCCTCTAACCACTAGGCTACCTGCCTCCCCTCTAACCACTAGGCTACCTGCCCCCCCTCTAACCACTAGGTTACCTGCCTCCCCCTCTAACCACTAGGCTACCTGCCTCCCCTCTAACCACTAGGTTACCTGCCTCCCCCTCTAACCACTAGGCTACCTGCCTCCCCTCTAACCACTAGGCTACCTGCCGCCCCTCTAACCACTAGGCCACCTGCCTCCCCCCTCTAACCACTAGGTTACCTGCCTCCCCCTCTAACCACTAGGCTACCTGCCTCCCCTCTAACCACTAGGTTACCTGCCTCCCCTCTAACCACTAGGCTACCTGCCTCCCCCTCTAACCACTAGGCTACCTGCCTCCCCTCTAACCACTAGGCTACCTGCCTCCCCCTCTAACCACTAGGCTACCTGCCGCCCCTCTAACCACTAGGCTACCTGCCTCCTCTAACCACTAGGCCACCTGCCTCCCCTCTAACCACTAGGCTACCTGCCTCCCCCTCTAACCACTAGGCTACCTGCCTCCCCCTCTAACCACTAGGCTACCTGCCGCCCCTCTAACCACTAGGCCACCTGCCGCCCCTCTAACCACTAGGCTGCCTGCCGCCACGCTAACCACTAGGCTACCTGCCTCCCCTCTAACCACTAGGCTACCTGCCTCCCCTCTAACCACTAGGCTACCTGCCGCCCCGCTAACCACTAGGCTACCTGCCTCCCCTCTAACCACTAGGCTACCTGCCTCCCCTCTAACCACTAGGCTACCTGCTGCCCCGCTAACCACTAGGCTACCTGCCTCCCTCCTCTAACCACTAGGCTACCTGCCTCCCCCCTCTAACCACTAGGCTACCTGCCTCCCCCTCTAACCACTAGGTGTAATATCTCAGTATGTAGTTGGTGTAATATCTCAGTATCTCAGTATGTAGTTGGTGTAATATCTCAGTATCTCAGTATGTAGTTGGTGTAATATCTCAGTGTGTTGTTGGTGTAATATCTCAGTATGTAGTTGGTGTAATATCTCAGTATCTCAGTATGTAGTTGGTGTAATATCTCAGTATGTAGTTGGTGTAATATCTCAGTATGTAAGTCGCTTTGGATAAAAGCGTCTGCTAAATGGCATATATTATTATTATTATTATTAGTTGGTGTAATATCTCAGTATCTCAGTATGTAGTTGGTGTAATATCTTAGTATGTAGTTGGTGTAATATCTCAGTGTGTTGTTGGTGTAATATCTCAGTATGTAGTTGGTGTAATATCTCAGTATCTCAGTATGTAGTTGGTGTAATATCTCAGTATCTCAGTATGTAGTTGGTGTAATATCTCAGTATGTAGTTGGTGTAATATCTCAGTATGTAGTTGGTGTAATATCTCAGTATCTCAGTATGTAGTTGGTGTAATATCTCAGTATCTCAGTATGTAGTTGGTGTAATATCTCAGTATGTTGTTGGTGTAATATCTCAGTATGTTGTTGGTGTAATATCTCAGTATCTCAGTATGTAGTTGGTGTAATATCTCAGTATGTAGTTGGTGTAATATCTCAGTATGTAGTTGGTGTAATATCTCAGTATCTCAATATGTAGTTGGTGTAATATCTCAGTATCTCAGTATGTAGTTGGTGTAATATCTCAGTATGTAGTTGGTGTAATATCTCAGTATGTAGTTGGTGTAATATCTCAGTATCTCAGTATCTCAGTATGTAGTTGGTGTAATATCTCAGTATGTAGTTGGTGTAATATCTCAGTATCTCAGTATGTAGTTGGTGTAATATCTCAGTATGTAGTTGGTGTAATATCTCAGTATGTAGTTGGTGTAATATCTCAGTATCTCAGTATGTAGTTGGTGTAATATCTCAGTATGTAGTTGGTGTAATATCTCAGTATCTCAGTATGTAGTTGGTGTAATATCTCAGTATCTCAGTATGTAGTTGGTGTAATATCTCAGTATGTAGTTGGTGTAATATCTCAGTATGTAGTTGGTGTAATATCTCAGTATCTCAGTATGTAGTTGGTGTAATTTCTCAGTATGTAGTTGGTGTAATATCTCAGTATCTCAGTATGTAGTTGGTGTAATTTCTCAGTATGTAGTTGGTGTAATATCTCAGTATGTAGTTGGTGTAATATCTCAGTATCTCAGTATGTAGTTGGTGTAATATCTCAGTATGTTGTTGGTGTAATATCTCACTCAGTATCTTACCAGTATCCTGTTAGTGTAGTATATAGCGTGGTAGGTTCTTACCAGTATCTTGGTGGTGTAGTATATAGCGTGGTAGGTTCTCACCAGTATCTTGGTGGTGTAGTATATAGCGTGGTAGGTTCTTGCCAGTATCTTGGTGGTGTAGTATATAGCGTGGTAGGTTCTTACCAGTATCTTGGTGGTGTAGTATATAGCGTGGTAGGTTTTCACCAGTATCTTGGTGGTGTAGTATATAGCGTGGTAGGTTCTTACCAGTATCTTGGTGGTGTAGTATATAGCGTGGTAGGTTCTTGCCAGTATCTTGGTGGTGTAGTATATAGCGTGGTAGGTTCTTACCAGTATCTTGGTGGTGTACGCGCTGTTGAGGGAGATGGCGTTGACAAGGATGTCCAGAGACTTAACAGACAGAAGTCCAGGCTCTGGTATCTCCTTGTAGTGGACATCCCCCACGTAGCACGCCACGGCAGTCATGCGGTTGGTGGTCAACGTGCCGGTCTTGTCGGAGCAGATGGCCGTGGCGTTACCCATCGTCTCACACGCATCCAGGTGGCGAACCAGGTTATTATCTTTCATCATTTTCTGAGGATGAAACCGTGTTGTTGGATGTTTCAGCCTTGTTTCAATTCAATATTAAATATTAATATTAAAATATTAAAATATTATTATTTTTATCCCATCAGAGGCAATTAAGGAAGGCACAGACAGCACTAGAAAGATAATTTGCAAAATGGAGCGCTGCAACACATTAGATACTAGTTATTAGAGCTGCAACACATTATATACTAGTTATTAGAGCTGCAACACATTAGATACTAGTTATTAGAGCTGCAACACATTAGATACTAGTAGAGCTGCAACACATTAGATACTAGTTATTAGAGCTGCAACACATTGGATACTAGTTATTAGAGCTGCAAAACATTAGATACTAGTTATTAGAGCTGCAACACATTAGATACTAGTTATTAGAGCTGCAACACATTAGATACTAGTTATTAGAGCTGCAACACATTAGATACTAGTTATTAGAGCTGCAACACATTAGATACTAGTTATTAGAGCTGCAACACATTAGATACTAGTTATTAGAGCTGCAAAACATTCAGATACTAGTTATTAGAGCTGCAACACATTAGATACTAGTTATTAGAGCTGCAACACATTAGATACTAGTTATTAGAGCTGCAACACATTAGATACTAGTTATTAGAGCTGCAACACATTAGATACTAGTTATTAGAGCTGCAACACATTAGATACTAGTTATTAGAGCTGCAACACATTAGATACTAGTTATTAGAGCTGCAACACATTAGATACTAGTTATTAGAGCTGCAAAACATTAGATACTAGTTATTAGAGCTGCAACACATTAGATACTAGTTATTAGAGCTGCAACACATTAGATACTAGTTATTAGAGCTGCAACACATTAGATACTAGTTATTAGAGCTGCAACACATTAGATACTAGTTATTAGAGCTGCAACACATTAGATACTAGTTATTAGAGCTGCAACACATTAGATACTAGTTATTAGAGCTGCAACACATTAGATACTAGTTATTAGAGCTGCAACAGATCAGATACTAGTTATTAGAGCTGCAACAGATCAGATACTAGTTATTAGAGCTGCAACACATTAGATACTAGTTATTAGAGCTGCAACACATTAGATACTAGTTATTAGAGCTGCAACACATTAGATACTAGTTATTAGAGCTGCAACACATTAGATACTAGTTATTAGAGCTGCAACAGATCAGATACTAGTTATTAGAGCTGCAACAGATCAGATACTAGTTATTAGAGCTGCAACACATTAGATACTAGTTATTAGAGCTGCAAACATTAGATACTAGTTATTAGAGCTGCAAAACATTAGATACTAGTTATTAGAGCTGCAACACATTAGATACTAGTTATTAGAGCTGCAACACATTAGATACT
Source organism: Oncorhynchus keta (assembly GCF_023373465.1). Classification (NCBI taxonomy): domain Eukaryota; kingdom Metazoa; phylum Chordata; class Actinopteri; order Salmoniformes; family Salmonidae; genus Oncorhynchus; species Oncorhynchus keta. The sequence continues at coordinate 54,604,768 of NC_068441.1, forward strand.
AGTTATTAGAGCTGCAACAGATCAGATACTAGTTATTAGAGCTGCAACACATTAGATACTAGTTATTAGAGCTGCAAAACATTATATACTAGTTATTAGAGCTGCAACATCAGATACTAGTTATTAGAGCTGCAACACATTAGATACTAGTTATTAGAGCTGCAAAACATTATATACTAGTTATTAGAGCTGCAAAACATTATATACTAGTTATTAGAGCTGCAACAGATCAGATACTAGTTATTAGAGCTGCAACACATTAGATACTAGTTATTAGAGCTGCAAAACATTAGATACTAGTTATTAGAGCTGCAAAACATTAGATACTAGTTATTAGAGCTGCAACACATTAGATACTAGTTATTAGAGCTGCAACACATTAGATACTAGTTATTAGAGCTGCAACAGATCAGATACTAGTTATTAGAGCTGCAACACATTAGATACTAGTTATTAGAGCTGCAACACATTAGATACTAGTTATTAGAGCTGCAACACATTAGATACTAGTTATTAGAGCTGCAACACATTAGATACTAGTTATTAGAGCTGCAACACATTAGATACTAGTTATTAGAGCTGCAACACATTAGATACTAGTTATTAGAGCTGCAACACATTAGATACTAGTTATTAGAGCTGCAACACATCAGATACTAGTTATTAGAGCTGCAACACATTAGATACTAGTTATTAGAGCTGCAAAACATTAGATACTAGTTATTAGAGCTGCAACATTAGATACATTAGATACTAGTTATTAGAGCTGCAACACATCAGATACTAGTTATTAGAGCTGCAACAGATCATATACTAGTTATTAGAGCTGCAACACATTAGATACTAGTTATTAGAACTGCAACACATTAGATACTAGTTATTAGAGCTGCAACACATTAGATACTAGTTATTAGAGCTGCAACACATTAGATACTAGTTATTAGAGCTGCAAAACATTAGATACTAGTTATTAGAGCTGCAACACATTAGATACTAGTTATTAGAGCTGCAAAACATTAGATACTAGTTATTAGAGCTGCAACACATTGGATACTAGTTATTAGAGCTGCAACACATTCGATACTAGTTATTAGAGCTGCAACACATTAGATACCAGTTATTAGAGCTGCAACACATTAGATACTAGTTATTAGAGCTGCAACACATTATATACTAGTTATTAGAGCTGCAACAGATCAGATACTAGTTATTAGAGCTGCAACAGATCAGATACTAGTTATTAGAGCTACAACAGATCAGATACTAGTTATTAGAGCTGCAACAGATCAGATACTAGTTATTAGAGCTGCAACAGATCAGATACTAATTATTAGAGCTGCAACAGATCAGATACTAGTTATTAGAGCTGCAACAGATCAGATACTAGTTATTAGAGCTGCAACAGATCAGATACTAGTTATTAGAGCTGCAACAGATCAGATACTAGTTATTAGAGCTGCAACAGATCAGATACTAGTTATTAGAGCTGCAACATATTAGATACTAGTTATTAGAGCTGCAACAGATCAAATACTAGTTATTAGAGCTGCAACAGATCAGATACTAGTTATTAGAGCTGCAACAGATCAGATACTAGTTATTAGAGCTGCAACACATTAGATACTAGTTATTAGAGCTGCAACAGATCAGATACTAGTTATTAGAGCTGCAACATATTAGATACTAGTTATTAGAGCTGCAACAGATCAAATACTAGTTATTAGAGCTGCAACAGATCAGATACTAGTTATTAGAGCTGCAACAGATCAGATACTAGTTATTAGAGCTGCAACACATTAGATACTAGTTATTAGAGCTGCAACACATTAGATACTAGTTATTAGAGCTGCAACACATTGGATACTAGTTATTAGAGCTGCAACACATTAGATACTAGTTATTAGAGCTGCAACACATTAGATACTAGTTATTAGAGCTGCAACACATTCGATACTAGTTATTAGAGCTGCAACACATTAGATACTAGTTATTAGAGCTGCAACACATTGGATACTAGTTATTAGAGCTGCAAAACATTAGATACTAGTTATTAGAGCTGCAACACATTAGATACTAGTTATTAGAGCTGCAACACATTAGATACTAGTTATTAGAGCTGCAAAACATTAGATACTAGTTATTAGAGCTGCAACACATTAGATACTAGTTATTAGAGCTGCAACACATTAGATACTAGTTATTAGAGCTGCAACACATTAGATACTAGTTATTAGAGCTGCAAAACATTAGATACTAGTTATTAGAGCTGCAACAGATCAGATACTAGTTATTAGAGCTGCAACAGAGCTGCAACACATTATATACTAGTTATTAGAGCTGCAACAGATCAGATACTAGTTATTAGAGCTGCAACAGATCAGATACTAGTTATTAGAGCTACAACAGATCAGATACTAGTTATTAGAGCTGCAACAGATCAGATACTAGTTATTAGAGCTGCAACAGATCAGATACTAATTATTAGAGCTGCAACAGATCAGATACTAGTTATTAGAGCTGCAACAGATCAGATACTAGTTATTAGAGCTGCAACAGATCAGATACTAGTTATTAGAGCTGCAACAGATCAGATACTAGTTATTAGAGCTGCAACTATATTAGATACTAGTTAGTTATTAGCTGCAACAGATCAAATACTAGTTATTAGAGCTGCAACAGATCAGATACTAGTTATTAGAGCTGCAACACATTAGATACTAGTTATTAGAGCTGCAACACATTGGATACTAGTTATTAGAGCTGCAACACATTGGATACTAGTTATTAGAGCTGCAACACATTAGATACTAGTTATTAGAGCTGCAACACATTAGATACTAGTTATTAGAGCTGCAACAGATCAGATACTAGTTATTAGAGCTGCAACACATTCGGTACTAGTTATTAGAGCTGCAACACATTAGATACTAGTTATTAGAGCTGCAACACATTAGATACTAGTTATTAGAGCTGCAACACATTAGATACTAGTTATTAGAGCTGCAACACATTAGATACTAGTTATTAGAGCTGCAACACATTAGATACTAGTTATTAGAGCTGCAACACATTAGATACTAGTTATTAGAGCTGCAACACATTAGATACTAGTTATTAGAGCTGCAACACATTAGATACTAGTTATTAGAGCTGCAACACATTAGATACTAGTTATTAGAGCTGAAACACATTGGATACTAGTTATTAGAGCTGCAACACATTAGATACTAGTTATTAGAGCTGCAACACATTAGATACTAGTTATTAGAGCTGCAACACATTAGATACTAGTTATTAGAGCTGCAACACATTAGATACTAGTTATTAGAGCTGCAACACATTAGATACTAGTTATTAGAGCTGCAACACATTAGATACTAGTTATTAGAGCTGCAAAACATTAGATACTAGTTATTAGAGCTGCAACAGATCAGATACTAGTTATTAGAGCTGCAACAGAGCTGCAACACATTATATACTAGTTATTAGAGCTGCAACAGATCAGATACTAGTTATTAGAGCTGCAACAGATCAGATACTAGTTATTAGAGCTGCAACAGATCAGATACTAGTTATTAGAGCTGCAACAGATCAGATACTAGTTATTAGAGCTGCAACAGATCAGATACTAGTTATTAGAGCTGCAACAGATCAGATACTAGTTATTAGAGCTGCAACAGATCAGATACTAGTTATTAGAGCTGCAACAGATCAGATACTAGTTATTAGAGCTGCAACAGATCAGATACTAGTTATTAGAGCTGCAACATATTAGATACTAGTTATTAGAGCTGCAACAGATCAAATACTAGTTATTAGAGCTGCAACAGATCAGATACTAGTTATTAGAGCTGCAACACATTAGATACTAGTTATTAGAGCTGCAACAGATTAGATACTAGTTATTAGAGCTGCAACACATTAGATACTAGTTATTAGAGCTGCAACAGATCACATTGGATACTAGTTATTAGAGCTGCAACAGATCAGATACTAGTTATTAGAGCTGCAACAGATCAGATACTAGTTATTAGAGCTGCAACACATTAGATACTAGTTATTAGAGCTGCAACAGATTAGATACTAGTTATTAGAGCTGCAACAGATCAGATACTAGTTATTAGAGCTGAAAAACATTAGATACTAGTTATTAGAGCTGCAACAGATCAGATACTAGTTATTAGAGCTGCAACACATTAGATACTAGTTATTAGAGCTGCAACAGATTAGATACTAGTTATTAGAGCTGCAACAGATTAGATACTAGTTATTAGAGCTGCAACACATTAGATACTAGTTATTAGAGCTGCAACAGATCAGATACTAGTTATTAGAGCTGCAACAGATCAGATACTAGTTATTAGAGCTGCAACAGATCAGATACTAGTTATTAGAGCTGCAACAGATCAGATACTAGTTATTAGAGCTGCAACACATTAGATACTAGTTATTAGAGCTGCAACAGATCAGACACTAGTTATTAGAGCTGCAACACTTTAGATAATATATTTTTTAAATAATATACTTTGACAGAGTAGTAGTAGAAGTTTGCCCCAAAAATATATATTTTATTTTCTATATAATGATAAATAGCTTGATTTTCTTTCTCTACCTTGACAGAGTTGGAGATGGAGCCGACCAGTGTGTGTGTGTGTGTGTGTGTGTGTGTGTGTGTGTGTGTGTGTGTGTGTGTGTGTGTGTGTGTGTGTGTGTGTGTGTGTGTGTGTGTGTGTGTGTGTGTGTGTGTGTGTGTGTGTGTGTGTGTGTGTGTGTGTGTGTGTGTGTGTGTGTGTGTGTGTGTGTGTGTGTGTGTGTGTGTGTGTGTGTGTGTGTGTGTGTACCTTGACAGAGTAGGCCAGGGAGATGGTGACGGCCAGGGGCAGCCCCTCGGGTACAGCCACCACCAGCACGGTGACACCGATGATGAAGAACTTGACAAAGTACTGGACGTAGATGGGGGTACACTCCGTCAGCCACGGCCTCTTCTGCAGGACAAAGTTGTCCACAGCAAAGTACAGCACCAGGATGATCACTGTGATGGCTGACATCACCAGACCTGGACAAGGAAATGGCTGCTTTTTACTTTACTTGTGAACAGATGAGATAAGTGCGAGATGGCCTGGCTTGTTTTGACTCATATGATAGCAAATATTTATTTAAACTTTTATCTTTAGAAATCAACAGCACAGCAGCAACTACTTGTGAACAACACATTTATTTATGTGATTTGATTTCTTGCATTCCATATCCACTTCTAAATTTCCTTCTGTGATCTGGTAATCTCCATATTCCATCATCAGAACGTCATAATCTCCATATTCCATCATCAGAACGTCATAATCTCCATATTCCATCATCAGAACGTCATAATCTCCATATTCCATCATCAGAACGTCATAATCTCCATATTCCATCATCAGAACGTCATAATCTCCATATTCCATCATCAGAACGTCATAATCTCCATATTCCATCATCAGAACGTCATAATCTCCATATTCCATCATCAGAATGTCATAATCTCCATATTCCATCATCAGAATGTCATAATCTCCATATTCCATCATCAGAATGTCATAATCTCCATATTCCATCATCAGAACGTCATAATCTCCATATTCCATCATCAGAATGTCATAATCTCCATATTCCATCATCAGAACGTCATAATCTCCATATTCCATCATCAGAACGTCATAATCTCCATATTCCATCATCAGAATGTCATAATCTCCATATTCCATCATCAGAACGTCATAATCTCCATATTCCATCATCAGAACGTCATAATCTCCATATTCCGTCTCAGAACGTCAGCGTGATCTGGTAATCTCCCATATTCTCTCAGAACGTCATAATCTCCCATATTCTCTCAGAACGTCATAATCTCCCATATTCCGTCTCAGAACATCATAATCTCCATTATATCTGGCACATAGAGATATGTTATGGATCATATATACAGTGTGTTCGGAAAGTATTGACATTTTAGCATATTTATAAAAAATAACATTTAAAAAAGACCCTTTACTCAGTACTTTGGCAGGGATTACAGCCGTGAGTCTTCTTAACACTACAAGCTTGGCACACCTGTATTTGGGGAGTTTCTCCCATTCTTCACTACAGATCCTCTCAAGCTCTGTCAGGTTAGATGGGGAGGGTCGCTGCACAGCTTTTTTCAGGTCTCTCCAGAGATGTTCGATCGGGTTCAAGTCCAGGCTCTGGCTGGGCCACTCAAGGACATTCAGAGACTTGTCCAAAGCCACACCTGCATTGTCTTGGCTGTGTACTTAGAGGCGTTGTCCGGTTGGAAAGGGAATCTTCGCCCCAGTCTGAGGTCCTGAGAGCTCTGGAGCAGGGTTTCATCAAGGATCTCTCTGTACTTTGCTTCGTTCATCTTTCCCTTGATCCTGACTAGTCTCCCAGTCCCTGCCACTGAAAAACATCCTCAGAGCATGATGCTGCCACCACCATGCTTCACCATAGGGATGGTGGAAAACATCCCCAGAGCATGATGCTACCACCACCATGCTTCACCATAGGGATGGGGCAAGGTTTCCTCCAGATGTGACATTTGGCATTCAGGCTAAAGAGTTCAACATTGGTTTCATCAGACCAGAGAATCTTGTTTTTCATGGTCTGAGAGTCCTTTGGGTGCCTTTTGGCAAACTCCAAGCGGGCTGTCATGTGCCTTTTACTGAGGAGTGGCTTCTGTCTGGCCACTCTACCATAAAGACCTGATTGGTGGAGTGCTGCAGAGATGGTTGTCCTTCTGGAAGGTTCTCCCATCGGGTTCATGGTCACCTCCCTGACCAAGGCCCTATCAAGTGATTTGACACTCGATATATATATATATAAATCAAATATATATATACATGATTTAATCATATTGATTGATCTTCCGTACCTGCTTTGCCAATCTGAACAGCCAGCTTGGTCAGTTTCCCCTGGAGGACAGACTTCTCCTTCTTGGAGACGTTTGCTTTCTTCTTCTCCTCCTTCTCCTCCATCTCTCCTCCCTCGGCGCTCTTCAAAGGCTGCATCTCCATAGCAGCCGCTCCGTCCTGTTTCTTCACTGAAACAACCACAGGAACACAAAGACAGGAGATTATTATGGGATGTCCCTGGGGTCTGTTCTATTTAGCAAGGACCCCAACTTAGATCGAGTCCTGTTGGCCTATGCTTTAGGAAAGACCCCAACTTAGATCGCGTCCTGTTGGCCTATGCTTTAGGAAAGACCCCAACTTAGATCGAGTCCTGTGGCCTATGCTTTAGGAAAGACCCCAACTTAGATCGCGTCCTGTGGCCTATGCTTTAGGAAAGACACCAACTTAGGTCAATTACATCCATTGAAGTAAAACACGTTATGGAAACCAGTGATGCTCTAAGCGCTGCCCAACAGAGACAGTGGTTGGTACGTTTATTCTCTTCGATACACATTGATATTTTCAACCAGCTTTTAACCTCTCACAAGATGAACACTATTTTAACAAAGAAAAGAAAAGAAAGAAAGAAAGAAAGAAAGAAAGAAAGAAAGAAAGAAAGAAAGAAAGAAAGAAAGAAAGAAAGAAAGAAAGAAAGAAAGAAAGAAAGAAAGAGAGAGCAAGAGAAATTTGAGAGAGAAAGAGAGCAAGAGAAATTTGAGAGAGAGCAAGAGAGAGCTAGAGAGATTTGAGAGAGAGCAAGAGAAATTTGAGAGAGAGCAAGAGAAATTTGAGAGAGAGCAAGAGAGATTTGAGAGAGAGAAAGAGAGAGAGAGAGAGAGAGAGAGCAAGAGAGAGAGAGAGAAAGAAATTTGAGAGAGAGAGAGAGAGAGAGAGAGAGAGAGAGAGAGATGAGAGAGAGAGAGAGAGAGAGAGAGAGAGAGAGAGAGAGAGAGAGACAAAGACAGAGCAAGAGAGATGAGAGAGAGAGACCTTGAGACATGCTCATATAGAGCTGAGACAACACTGGGGACACAACACTGCAGCCCGTGACAACAACACTGGGGACACAACACTGCAGCCCGTGACAACAACACTGGGGACACAACACTGCAGCCCGTGACAACAACACTGGGGACACAACACTGCAGCCCGTGACAACAACACTGGGGACACAACACTGCAGCCCGTGACAACAACACTGGGGACACAACACTGCAGCCCGTGACAACAACACTGGGGACACAACACTGCAGCCCGTGACAACAACACTGGGGACACAACACTGCAGCCCGTGACAACAACACTGGGGACACAACACTGCAGCCCGTGACAACAACACTGGGAACACAACACTGCAGCCCGTGACAACAACACTGGGGACACAACACTGCAGCCCGTGACAACGACACTGGGGACACAAGACGTACATGAGGCTGAACGGACGTTTACATATCAGAAATATGTTAGAGACGTTAAGGGAATGTTAGAGGATCGTTAGAGCTGGGGTTGCAAAATGATGATAACTTTCCCCAAATTCCCAAATTCCAGGTTTTCCAGGAAATGAATATTCCCAGAATCAGAAGGGAATATTCTGGAAAAGCTGGGATTTTTTTGGGGGGGAGTTACCGGAAATTTGCTTCGCTAATTAGAGCACAAACCAAAACTATGGGGGGAGGGGAAAGTTGAAAATAGGTTACCTTTAGTCTGGTTGTTCTCCATATTGTCATCCTGTATTTTACCTACGATGGAGACATACGAGACACAGAACAATAAGAACCGACAATAAAACAAAAACACACAATCAAACGCCAGGACATTACAGTGAAATAAAAACTGAAAAGGAAGACAGAAAAAGAATGAATATTTATTTAACATCGTCATGACAGTCACATACACATATACAGAAAAGCTGCTGCTTAATGAGGTGAAGCTCTACTGCAGGGGATGCTAATTTCTCATTTACAAGCTAACGAAATGTTGCGTTTTCGCCCGGGCTTGCTAGTGACTATTAGAAATAATGTCAATCAAAATAGATCATTGATAATAAAACTAGATTTTGCAAATAATGTGACTATGTAGTAAATATTTATCCTAGCGCTTGTGCTAAACGATGAACTGACATTTGAGTTTTTTTGAGAGAGGAGGAGGGGGGGGGGTTATTAAACAACTAATTGAGTGACGTCAATTCGTTTACTTGAATTCCACGTATCTATTGTGAGCCCAATGCGCTGTTTCTCTGGAGAGATGAGAAATCCAATCATTCACGACATAAATCAAATCAACATCTTTGTGGGATGCTGGGCTGTCGTTTTCATGAAGCAAATATTCAACCTGGTTCAGCGCGGAAACGTGGTAATTAACTACACTGACAATAATCCATTGTACTGTAGTTTTCCCCCCAGATCAGCTCAGACGAATCAGAGAGGAAGAGGCGAAGCGAAAGGTTTTATTCTCGTCAAAAATCTGTCCAAAACAAGCCCGATGCGTTTTTCCATGGGTTTATTTTGGACCGAAACTTGTTGCCTGCCTTTGGAACAACGACTCATTGTTGGGGCGAAGCCATGAGTACCTAGTGGGGTAGCCTAGTGGTTAGAGCGTTGGGACTAGTAACCGGGAGGTTGCAAGTTCAAACCCCCGAGCCGACAAGGTACAAATCTGTCATTCTGCCCCTGAACAGGCAGTTAACCCACTGTTCCTAGGCCGTTATTGAAAATAAGAATTTGTTCTTAACTGACTTGAATAAAGGTTAAAATATATACAGATCTCTGGACTGATAGACTTTTACACCTGCTACGTTAGGCTACAGACCAGATAGACCGCATGACAGCGGAACCTAGAGCACAAGAAATGTAAATAATAAACAGAATTTTTTTTTTTTTCTAAAAATAAATCCTATAATTGCAATTTTTTAATATATTTTTTTAAAACCATATAAAACGTTATGTTTGCTGTTTTTGTCTGTAGCTGTGTTGGATGGAAACAGTCCCATATAGACTTTTTCTGGTTACTTCTATGATCTGTCGACAGTGATTTGAGCAAAATGCAACCATTGTTATTATTCGGTTATGATGAAACGAATGTTATTGTGTTTTAAGATGCTTTGCTTGACACGATCACATGACATGTTCTACCGTACTTGAGTTACAACTACGAGACCTACGCTATCTCTGCTGCTCAGATTTCCTCGCTATCCGATCGGTTGTGGGTGCTTCGTTTTGAAGAGTGACTGCACAGACTTACAGGAAGTGACATACTCACAGACTACAGGAAGTGACAAACTCACACACAGACTACAGGGAATTCCACACATCAACAGAACAAGAAAAGCCATTCAGATATTTCACGAGGTGTCAAGAAACAGATGCAGAGAATCACAGCGTTTAACACACAACACGAGGTAAAGGAGAAACAACCGACACAGAGCATGCAGTGTTACAGTAAAGTCAGAAAGATCAGAGGTCAGACTGAGGGAGGAAAGGAATTGAACGCTGGAGAGAAAAATACTACTTGACTACCTGCCATCCAGAGGCCTGATAGACTACAGGGGTCTGATAGACTACTGGACTACAGGGGCCTGATAGACTACAGAGGCCTGATAGACTACAGGGGTCTGATAGACTACAGGACTACAGGGGTCTGATAGACTACTGGACTACAGGGGTCTGATAGACTACTGGACTACAGGGGTCTGATAGACTACTGGACTACAGGGGTCTGATAGACTACAGGGGTCTGATAGACTACTGGACAACAGGGGTCTGATAGACTACAGGACTACAGGGGTCTGATAGACTACAGGGGTCTGATAGACTACTGGACAACAGGGGTCTGATAGACTACTGGACTACAGGGGCCTGATAGACTACAGGGTCTGATAGACTACTGGACAACAGGGTCTGATAGACTACTGGACTACAGGGTCTGATAGACTACAGGGTCTGATAGACTACTGGACAACAGGGGCCTGATAGACTACTGGACTACAGGGGTCTGATAGACTACACGGGGCCTGATAGATTACAGGGTCTGATAGACTACTGGACTACAGGGGTCTGATAGACTACAGGGTCTGATAGACTACTGGACAACAGGGTCTGATAGACTACTGGACTACAGGGGCCTGATAGACTACAGGGGTCTGATAGACTACTGGACTACAGGGGCCTGATAGACTACAGAGGCCTGATAGACTACAGAGGCCTGATAGACTACAGGACTACAGGGGTCTGATAGACTACAGGGGTCTGATAGAGTACAGAGGCCTGATAGACTACTGGACTACAGGGGTCTGATAGACTACAGGACTACAGGGGTCTGATAGACTACAGGGGTCTGATAGACTACAGGGGCCTGATAGACTACAGGGGCCTGATAGACTACAGGGGTCTGATAGACTACTGGACTACAGGGGCCTGATAGACTACAGGGGTCTGATAGACTACTGGACTACAGGGTCTGATAGACTACAGGGTCTGATAGACTACTGGACTACAGGGTCTGATAGACTACAGGGGTCTGATAGACTACTGGACAACAGGGGTCTGATTGACTACAGGACTACAGGGTCTGATAGACTACAGGGTCTGATAGACTACTGGACAACAGGGGCCTGATAGACTACTGGACTACAGGGGCCTGATAGACTACAGGGTCTGATAGACTACTGGACTACAGGGGCCTGATAGACTACATGGGTCTGATAGACTACTGGACTACAGGGGTCTGATAGACTACAGGGTCTGATAGACTACAGGGGTCTGATAGACTACTGGACTACAGGGTCTGATAGACTACTGGACTACAGGGGTCTGATAGACTACAGGGGTCTGATAGACTACTGGACTACAGGGTCTGATAGACTACTGGACTACAGGGGTCTGATAGACTACAGGGGTCTGATAGACTACTGGACTACAGGGGCCTGATAGACTACAGGGGTCTGATAGACTACTGGACTACAGGGGTCTGATAGACTACAGGGGTCTGATAGACTACTGGACTACAGGGTCTGATAGACTACAGGGTCTGATAGACTACTGGACAACAGGGGCCTGATAGACTACTGGACTACAGAGGCCTGATAGACTACAGGGTCTGATAGACTACTGGACTACAGGGGCCTGATAGACTACATGGGTCTGATAGACTACTGGACTACAGGGGTCTGATAGACTACAGGGTCTGATAGACTACTGGACTACAGGGTCTGATAGACTACAGGGGTCTGATAGACTACTGGACTACAGGGTCTGATAGACTACAGGGTCTGATAGACTACTGGACTACAGGGTCTGATAGACTACAGGGTCTGATAGACTACTGGACTACAGGGGTCTGATAGACTACAGGGTCTGATAGACTACTGGACTACAGGGGCCTGATAGACTACAGGGTCTGATAGACTACAGGGGTCTGATAGACTACTGGACAACAGGGTCTGATAGACTACTGGACTACAGGGGCCTGATAGACTACAGGGTCTGATAGACTACTGGACTACAGGGGCCTGATAGACTACAGGACTACAGGGGTCTGATAGACTACAGGGTCTGATAGACTACTGGACTACAGGGGCCTGATAGACTACATGGGTCTGATAGACTACTGGACTACAGGGGTCTGATAGACTACAGGGTCTGATAGACTACTGGACTACAGGGTCTGATAGACTACAGGGTCTGATAGACTACTGGACTACAGGGGCCTGATAGACTACATGGGTCTGATAGACTACAGGGATCTGATAGACTACTGGACAACAGGGGTCTGATAGACTACTGGACTACAGGGGTCTGATAGACTACAGGGGTCTGATAGACTACTGGACAACAGGGGTCTGATAGACTACTGGACTACAGGGGTCTGATAGACTACAGGGGTCTGATAGACTACAGGGGTCTGATAGACTACTGGACTACAGGGGTCTGATAGACTACAGGGGTCTGATAGACTACTGGACTACAGGGGTCTGATAGACTACAGGGGTCTGATAGACTACTGGACTACAGGGGTCTGATAGACTACTGGACTACAGGGGTCTGATAGACTACTGGACAACAGGGGTCTGATAGACTACTGGACTACAGGGGTCTGATAGACTACAGGGGTCTGATAGACTACTGGACAACAGGGGTCTGATAGACTACTGGACTACAGGGGTCTGATAGACTACTGGACAACAGGGGTCTGATAGACTACTGGACAACAGGGGTCTGATAGACTACTGGACTACAGGGGTCTGATAGACTACTGGACTACAGGGGTCTGATAGACTACAGGGGTCTGATAGACTACTGGACAACAGGGGTCTGATAGACTACTGGACTACAGGGGTCTGATAGACTACTGGACTACAGGGGTCTGATAGACTACAGGGGTCTGATAGACTACTGGACAACAGGGGTCTGATAGACTACTGGACTACAGGGGCCTGATAGACTACTGGGGTCTGATAGACTACAGGGTCTGATAGAATACTGGACTACAGGGGCTGATAGACTACTGGGGTCTGATAGACTACAGGGGTCTGATAGAATACTGGACTACAGGGGCTGATAGACTACTGGACTACAGGGGTCTGATAGACTACTGGACTACAGGGGTCTGATAGACTACTGGACTACAGGGGCCTGATAGACTACTGGACTACAGGGGTCTGATAGACTACTGGACTACAGGGGCCTGATAGACTACAGGGGTCTGATAGACTACTGGACAACAGGGGTCTGATAGACTACTGGACTACAGGGGTCTGATAGACTACTGGACTACAGGGTCTGATAGACTACTGGACTACAGGGGTCTGATAGACTACTGGACTACAGGGGCCTGATAGACTACAGGGGTCTGATAGACTACAGGACTACAGGGGTCTGATAGACTAGTGGACTACAGGGGTCTGATAGACTACTGGACTACAGGGGCTGATAGACTACAGGGGTCTGATAGACTACAGGACTACAGGGGTCTGATAGACTACTGGACTACAGGGGTCTGATAGACTACTGGACTACAGGGGCTGATAGACTACAGGGGTCTGATAGACTACAGGACTACAGGGGTCTGATAGACTACTGGACTACAGGGGTCTGATAGACTACAGGACTACAGGGGTCTGATAGACTAGTGGACATTTACATTTACATTTAAGTCATTTGGGGTCTGATAGACTACTGGACTACAGGGGCTGATAGACTACAGGGGTCTGATAGACTACAGGGGTCTGATAGACTACTGGACTACAGGGGTCTGATAGACTACAGGGGTCTGATAGACTACAGGGGTCTGATGGACTACAGGACTACAGGGGTCTGATAGACTACTGGACTACAGGGGTCTGATAGACTACAGGGGCCTGATAGACTACAGGGGTCTGAGAGACTACAGGACTACATGGGTCTGATAGACTACAGGGGTCTGATAGACTACAGGGGTCTGATAGACTACAGGGGTCTGATAGACTACAGGACTACATGGGTCTGATAGACTACAGGTCTACAGGGGTCTGATAGACTACAGGGTCTGATAGACTACAGGGATCTGATAGACTACTGGACTATAGGGGTCTGATAGACTACAGGACTACATGGGTCTGATAGTCTACATTTAAGTCATTTGGGGTCTGATAGACTACTGGACTACAGGGGCTGATAGACTACAGGGGTCTGATAGACTACAGGGGCCTGATAGACTACTGGACTACAGGGGTCTGATAGACTACAGGGGCCTGATAGACTACAGGACTACAGGGGTCTGATAGACTACTGACTCCAGGGGTCTGATAGACTACTGGACTACAGGGTCTGATAGACTACAGGGGCCTGATAGACTACAGGGTCTGAGAGACTACAGGACTACATGGGTCTGATAGACTACAGGACTACAGGGTCTGATAGACTACAGGGGTCTGATAGACTACAGGGGTCTGAGAGACTACAGGACTACATGGGTCTGATAGACTACAGGACTACAGGGTCTGATAGACTACAGGGTCTGATAGACTACAGGGATCTGATAGACTACTGGACTACAGGGTCTGATAGACTACAGGGGCCTGATAGACTACAGGGTCTGAGAGACTACAGGACTACATGGGTCTGATAGACTACAGGACTACAGGGTCTGATAGACTACAGGGGTCTGATAGACTACAGGGGTCTGATAGACTACAGGGGTCTGATAGACTACAGGACTACATGGGTCTGATAGACTACAGGTCTACAGGGGTCTGATAGACTACAGGACTACCATTAAAACCACTAGATCTTAAACACATACACATGTCATTTTTATATCTCATGTGAATTAATTTATTACAGGTCATTTATTTTTACCCTTTTAATTTCAAGGTACACTTTACCACCAAATTATTGCACCAAAACTATCTGTCCAAATGTAAACATTGAATACCTTGGTGCATATTACTAAAAGGGGAAAAAATCTTATCAAGTGAGCATCTTCCTGCGGGCGGCAGGGTAGCCTAGTGGTTAGAGTGTAGAGGTGGCAGGGTAGCCTAGTGGTTAGAGGGTAGAGGCGGCAGGGTAGCCTAGTGGTTAGAGTGTAGAGGCGGCAGGGTAGCCTAGTGGTTAGAGGGTAGAGGCGGCAGGGTAGCCTAGTGGTTAGAGGGTAGAGGCGGCAGGGTAGCCTAGTGGTTAGAGGGTAGAGGCGGCAGGGTAGCCTAGTGGTTAGAGTGTAGAGGCGGCAGGGTAGCCTAGTGGTTAGAGGGTAGAGTAGCCTATTGGTTAGAGGGTAGAGGTGGCAGGGTAGCCTAGTGGTTAGAGTGTAGGCAGGGTAGTCTAGTGGTTAGAGTGTAGAGGCGGCAGGGTAGCCTAGTGGTTGATAGAGAGGGTAGCCTAGTGGTTAGAGTGTAGGGCGGCAGGGTAGCCTAGTGGTTAGAGGGTAGAGTAGCCTATTGGTTAGATGGTAGAGGCGGCAGGTTAGCCTAGTGGTTAGAAGGTAGAGGCGGCAGGGTATCCTAGTGGTTCTAGATAGGGAGCCTAGTGGTTAGAGGGTAGAGGCGGTAGGGTAGCCTAGTGGTTAGAGGGTAGAGGCGGCAGGGTAGCCTATTGGTTTAACAGGGTATTCTAGTGGTTAGAGGGTAGAGGCGGCAGGGTAGCCTAGTGGTTAGAGTGTAGAGGCGGCAGGGTAGCCTAGTGGTTAGAGGGTAGAGGCGGCAGGGTAGCCTAGTGGTTAGAGGGTAGAGGCGGCAGGGTAGCCTAGTGGTTAGAGTGTCCAGAGGCGGCAGGGTAGCCTAGTGGTTAGAGGGTAGAGTACTATTGGTTAGAGTGTAGAGGTGGCAGGGTAGCCTAGTGGTTAGAGTGTAGAGGCGGCAGGGTAGTCTAGTGGTTAGAGTGTAGAGGCGGCAGGGTAGCCTAGTGGTTAGAGTGTAGAGGTGGCAGGGTAGCCTAGTGGTTAGAGTGTAGAGGCGGCAGGGTAGCCTAGTGGTTAGAGGGTTACAGGTTAGCCTAGTGGTTAGAAGGTAGGCGGCAGGGTATCCTAGTGGTTAGAGTGTAGAGGCTTTTAGCCTAGTGGTTAGAGGGTAGAGGCGGTAGGGGCCTAGTGGTTAGAGTGTAGACCAGCCTCGTGGTTAGAGGGTAGAGTAGCCTATTGGTTAGAGTGTAGACAGGGTAGCCTAGTGGTTAGAGTGTAGAGGCGGCATAGCCTGTAGCCAAATGGTTAAGGGTAGAGGCGGCAGGTTAGCCTAGTGGTTAGAGGGTAGAGGCGGCAGGGTAGCCTAGTGGTTAGAAGGTAGAGGCGGCAGGGTATCCTAGTGGTTAGAGTGTAGAGGCGGCAGGGTAGCCTAGTGGTTAGAGTGCAGGCGGCAGGTTAGCCTAGTGGTTAGAGTGTAGAGGCGGCAGGGTAGCCTAGTGGTTAGAGTGTAGAGGCGGCAGGGTAGCCTAGTGGTTAGAGGGTAGAGGCGGCAGGGTAGCCTAGTGGTTAGAGTGTAGAGGCGGCAGGGTAGCCTAGTGGTTAGAGGCCTTATTGGTTAGAGGGTAGAGGCGGCAGGGTAGCCTAGTGGTTAGAAGGTAGAGGCGGCAGGGTAGTGGCCTAGTGGCAGGGTATTAGTGGTTAGAGTGTAGAGGCGGCAGGGTAAGTGGTTAGAGTGTAGAGGCGGCAGGTTAGCCTAGTGGTTAGAGTGTAGAGGCGGCAGGGTAGCCTAGTGGTTAGAGTGTAGAGGCGGCAGGGTAGCCTAGTGGTTAGAGGGTAGAGTAGCCTAGTGGTTAGAGTGTAGAGGCGGCAGGGTAGCCTAGTGGTTAGAGGGTAGAGGCGGCAGGGTAGCCTAGTGGTTAGAAGGTAGAGGCGGCAGGGTATCCTAGTGGTTAGAAGGTAGAGGCGGCAGGGTATGGTTAGAGCTCTGGTTAGAGTGTAGAGGCAGCAGGGTAGCCTAGTGGTTAGAGGGTAGAGGCGGCAGGGTAGCCTAGTGGTTAGAGGGGAGAGGCGGCAGGGTAGCCTAGTGGTTAGAGGGGAGAGGTGGCAGGGTAGCCTAGTGGTTAGAGGGTAGAGTAGCCTATTGGTTAGAGGGTAGAGGTGGCAGGGTAGCCTAGTGGTTAGAGTAGTTGGACTAGTAACCGGAAGGTTGCAAGTTCAAACCCCCGAGCTGACAAGGTACAAATCTGTCGTTCTGCCCCTGAACAGGCAGTTAACCCACTGTTCCCAGGCCGTCATTGAAAATAAGAATTTGTTCTTAACTGACTTGCCTAGTTAAATAAAGGTCACATTTTTTTTTTATAAATAAAAATATCTATAACCATCTGTATCAAACTGTTTCTTTCTCAGTCGGTATAATGGCCATGTCTATTCAGTTCATTTCAACGACAATAGCAGATCCACTTCCCTTCCAGAGGACACAACGAGGCAGCTGAAATTGGACAATTGACCTCATTCAGTGCAGAGAGACAGGTCAGGACCGCAGTGTGAGAGATAGACAGTCTTCCAAAAGGCAGCCTATTCCCTATATGGTGCACTACTAGGTTTCCCTAAGGGTCCTGTTCAAAAGTAGTGCACTATATAGAGAATAGGGTGGTATTTAGGATGTAGATACCGGGGAGAGGGGGGTAGATTAATCTACTTCTAATATCAGTCACAGAAAACTAGTAATCGACTATGTCACCTGTCCTGAGAACAACTAGTAATCATTTCCGAGGGACATTTAGACCCCACACCTTCCATGATAATAATGACATGCTCGTCGTGACTGGCAAACAGCAAACCCCCCCCAACCTTCTTCAACACATATCTCCCACCGAGAACACTTACAGAACGTCTCTGTATTAAACCCATGTCCCACCTCCAACGCAACCGGATCATCCCTCACTACCTACTTACTAAATCATTTAGATTTTCTATTGAACTTTTTCAATATTTTGGATGTATTGTGGCATTACTACTCAGTCATTCAACCCAAACAAACTGAAAGCAAGAAAAGGAGGAAGACAGGAAAGGAAATGAAGACTGTTCCTCAGGAAAAGAAGAAACATGCATTTAAAGGAGAGAAGGTGAAAGGTACAGGAACAAGAGAGTGGGAATATAGGGAGGAGGAGGAGGAGGAAAAGGAGGTGGAGGAGGAGGAGGTGGAGGAGGTGGAAGAGGAGGAGGTGGAGGTGGAGGGTACAGGAACAAGAGAGTGGGCATATAGGGAGGAGGAGGTGGAGGAGGAGGAGGAGGAGGAGGAGGAGGAGGAGGAGGAAAAGGAGGTGGAGGAGGATGAGGTGGAAGAGGAGGAGGTGGAGGAGGAGGGAGGAGGTGGAGGGTACAGGAACAAGAGAGTGGGAATATAAGGAGGTGGAGGAGGAGGAGGTGGAGGTGGAAGAGGAGGAGGTGATGGAGGAGGTGGAAGAGGAGGAGGTGGAAGAGGAGAAGGTGGTGGAGGAGGTGGAAGAGGAGGAGGTGGAGGAGGTGGAAGAGGAGGAGGTGGAAGAGGAGGAGGTGGTGGAGGAGGAGGTGGAAGAGGAGGAGGTGGAAGAGGAGGAGGAGGAGGAGGAGGAGGAGGAGGTGGAGGTAGAGGAGGAGGATGTCGAAGAAGAGGAGGTGGAGGAGGACGAGGAGGTGGAGGAGGAAGAGGAGGAGATGGAGGAGGAGGTGGGGGAGGAGGAGGTGGAGGAGGGAGGAGAGTGGGCATATAGGGAGGAGGTGGAAGAGGGAGGAGGCAGTTGTACCCAGTGGGAGGGAGCAGGACAGGAAGGAGGTTCTGGTCAACCTACCATTGACTAGGCTGGCATTGCCAGGTGCAAAACCACCTGCAGCACCATCGGTGGCTATAGTTGCGATGGGGTGGGCAGAGGGATGGGGGCAGTCTAGCAAGTAAATCATGGGTAAAAAAAAGACGAGCAACAGTGAACCAAAAGAACATGGTTAAGAGCTTGAATAACAGGACCATCAGTTGGTGTTGCTACAGTTCCTATCAGGGTTTGGGGACAATCCCATTTCAAGTACACTGACATTTGAATTCCAATTCCGTTTCTCTGCTATTTCTCTGCTATTGGAATTTGGTTCACTTTCTGAATTGACTGGAATTGAAATGGAATTGAGCCCAACACTCTGTTGTTTAAAACAGAGGAGGAATGGTACCCTTCAGGCAGAGCATTACAATTCTAACGCAATATACTGTAAAACAGGGTATAACAACACAATAATAATGGAGAAACCAAATGAAAGGCACATAGAAGACAATAATAATGGAGAAACCAAATGAAAGGCACATAGAAGACAATAATAATGGAGAAACCAAATGAAAGGCACATAGAAGACAATAATAATGGAGAAACCAAATGAAAGGCACATAGAAGACAATAATAATGGAGAAACCAAATGAAAGGCACATAGAACACAATAATAATGGAGAAACCAAATGAAAGGCACATAGAAGACAATAATAATGGATAATTATAATTATTATTCTAACGGATGAGTAAGAGGTTTGACTAATTTCCCTCAACGAAAACCTCAAACACGTGAATAGAAAAAAGGCTTGAGATCTAATCTGTCAGGTGTTTCTTTTTTTAACCAATAAGGTACGAGGAGGTTTGTGTGCATTGGGCCAATATACTAACGGCTAAAGGCTGTTCTAATGAACGACGCAACACAGAGTACAGCCTGAATAACACAGCCCTTAGCCGTGGGATATTGACCACATACCACAAACCTCCCGAGGTGCCTTATTGCTCTTATAAACTGGTTAAAAATAGAGCAGTATAATTAGAGCAGTAAACAAGTAATTTTGTGTCATACCCATGGTATACGGTCTGATATACCACTGCTGTCAGCCAATCAGCATTCAGGGCTCGAACGACCCGGTTTATAAGGTACTATTCACGGAGTATAACAAACATTAGGAACACCTTCGTAATATAGAGTCGGATTTCGGGGCTAATCAATCAATACGATCAATCAATCTCAACCATGTTATTCATGTCATGTTATTGAGCAGCACATAAGTAATAAAATAAGTGTTTGAGCAGAAGAGCATTGTGGTTAAACTGCTTGAATCAGGGTTGGGCTCAATTCCATCTCAATTCAGAATGTAAACCGAATTCCCAATTCTACATTTTCCCAATTGAAAAGCATTGAAGATAATTGGAATTTCAATGAAATTCTTCCCGAATTGACAGACATTTAAATTGAATTGACCCCAAACCCTTGAATGTCAAATTCCAACAACGGTCAACATTCATCCAGACAGACATCTGTTGGAGGGAGAGGGGGGGAAAAAAGCACAATTTAACGACTTCATCGATAACTTACTCAGTGGTGGAATTGGGAGGAGAGCTGAAAGAAAAAGTTTTTTTTTTTAAATACTCAATATTGTAAAAATGGGTTTTTTAAATTTTTCTTCTTCAATTCCACTCCTGCGCATAAAGCATCTGGATATATTATATTATATTACATATTACAAACTGAATACTGCACACTTCACAGTCCACATGGCCATACAGAGTCCAAATGGCCCTGTTACCAGTAGTTACTACCTCCGTACAGGGTCCACATGGCCCTGTGACCAGTAGTTACTATCTCCGTACAGAGTCCACATGGCCCTGTGACCAGTAGTTACTATCTCCGTACAGGGTCCACATGGCCCTGTTACCAGTAGTTACTACCTCCGTACAGAGTCCACATGGCCCTGTGACCAGTAGTTACTACCTCCGTACAGAGTCCACATGGCCCTGTTACCAGTAGTTACTATCTCCGTACAGGGTCCACATGGCCCTGTTACCAGTAGTTACTATCTCCGTACAGGGTCCACATGGCCCTGTTACCAGTAGTTACTACCTCCGTACAGAGTCCACATGGCCCTGTGACCAGTAGTTACTATCTCCGTACAGGGTCCACATGGCCCTGTTACCAGTAGTTACTACCTCCGTACAGAGTCCAAATGGCCCTGTTACCAGTAGTTACTACCTCCGTACAGAGTCCACATGGCCCTGTTACCAGTAGTTACTATCTCCGTACAGGGTCCACATGGCCCTGTTACCAGTAGTTACTATCTCCGTACAGGGTCCACATGGCCCTGTTACCAGTAGTTACTACCTCCGTACAGAGTCCACATGGCCCTGTGACCAGTAGTTACTACCTCCGTACAGAGTCCACATGGCCCTGTGACCAGTAGTTACTACCTCCGTACAGAGATGGCCCTGTTACCAGTAGTTACTACCTCCGTACAGAGTCCACATGGCCCTGTTACCAGTAGTTACTACCTCCGTACAGAGTCCACATGGCCCTGTGACCAGTAGTTACTACCTCCGTACAGAGTCCACATGGCCCTGTTACCAGTAGTTACTACCTCCGTACAGAGTCCACATGGCCCTGTGACCAGTAGTTACTACCTCCGTACAGAGTCCACATGGCCCTGTGACCAGTAGTTACTACCTCCGTACAGAGTCCACATGGCCCTGTGACCAGTAGTTACTACCTCCGTACAGAGTCCACATGGCCCTGTTACCAGTAGTTACTACCTCCGTACAGAGTCCACATGGCCCTGTTACCAGTAGTTACTACCTCCGTACAGAGTCCACATGGCCCTGTTACCAGTAGTTACTACCTCCGTACAGAGTCCACATGGCCCTGTGACCAGTAGTTACTACCTCCGTACAGAGATGGCCCTGTTACCAGTAGTTACTACCTCCGTACAGAGTCCACATGGCCCTGTTACCAGTAGTTACTACCTCCGTACAGAGTCCACATGGCCCTGTGACCAGTAGTTACTACCTCCGTACAGAGTCCACATGGCCCTGTTACCAGTAGTTACTACCTCCGTACAGAGTCCACATGGCCCTGTGACCAGTAGTTACTACCTCCGTACAGAGTCCACATGGCCCTGTGACCAGTAGTTACTACCTCCGTACAGAGTCCACATGGCCCTGTTACCAGTAGTTACTACCTCCGTACAGAGTCCACATGGCCCTGTTACCAGTAGTTACTACCTCCGTACAGAGTCCACATGGCCCTGTTACCAGTAGTTACTACCTCCGTACAGAGTCCACATGGCCCTGTTACCAGTAGTTACTACCTCCGTACAGAGTCCAAATGGCCCTGTTACCAGTAGTTATTACCTCCGTACAGAGTCCACATGGCCCTGTTACCAGTAGTTACTACCTCCGTACAGAGTCCACATGGCCCTGTTATCAGTAGTTACTACCCCGTACAGAGTCCAAATGGCCCTGTTACCAGTAGTTACTACCTCCGTACAGAGTCCAAATGGCCCTGTTACCAGTAGTTACTACCTCCGTACAGAGTCCAAATGGCCCTGTTACCAGTAGTTACTACCTCCGTACAGGGTTTAAATATTGTACACTTCACTGAGCCCAGGCAACGTGTACTCTATAGGAGAGTGTAAGCAGAGACATTACATTAGTAGAATACCTTCAGGCTATGGTCAAACCCTTCACCCCAACTCGAGCACTCTGTTCTGCCTCCTCTGGTCTCTTGGTCCTCCCACCCCTATGGAAGGGCAGTTCCTGCTCAGCCCAATCCAAGCTCTTCTCTTGGTCCTCCCACCACTATGGAAGGGCAGTTCTTGCTCAGCCCAATCCAAGCTCTTCTCTTGGTCCTCCCACCACTATGGAAGGGCAGTTCCTGCTCAGCCCAATCCAAGCTCTTCACTTGGTCCTCCCACCAATATGGAAGGGCAGTTCCTGCTCAGCCCAATCCAATCTCTTCTCTTGGTCCTCCCACCCCTATGGAAGGGCAGTTCCTGCTCAGCCCAATCCAAGCTCTTCTCTTGGTCCTCCCACCACTATGGAAGGGCAGTTCCTGCTCAGCCCAATCCAAGCTCTTCTCTTGGTCCTCCCACCACTATGGAAGGGCAGTTCCTGCTCAGCCCAATCCAAGCTCTTCTCTTGGTCCTCCCACCACTATGGAAGGGCAGTTCCTGCTCAGCCCAATCCAAGCTCTTCTCTTGGTCCTCCCACCACTATGGAAGGGCAGTTCCTGCTCAGTCCAATCCAAGCTCTTCTCTGTCCTGGCACCCCCCAATGGTGGAACCAGATTCCCCCTGATGCTAGGAGAGCAGAGTCCCTGTCCATCTTCTCCCTGAAACTAGGACAGCAGAGGCCCTGTCCATCTTCCCCCTGATGCTAGGACAGCAGAGTCCCTGTCCATCTTCCCCCTGAAGCTAGGACAACAGAGTCCATGCCCATCTTCCTGAAAAGACCTGAAACCCTACCTCTTCAAAGAGTATCTTAAATAATCTCCCCCCGAAAAAAAAAAATACTTTCCTGAACCAACACTTGCACCTCTAACCACCTTTAGTGGCAGCAGTGTAGCCTAGTGGTTAGAGTGTTGGACTAGTAACCGGAAGGTTGCAAGATCGAATCCCTGAGCTGACAAGGTAAAAATCTGTCGTTCTGCCCCTGAACAAGGCAGTTAACCCACTGTTCCCCGGGAGGCCATCATTGAAAATAAGAATTTATTCTTAACTGACTTGCCGAGTTAAATACAGGTTAAAGAAATATTGAGGGGAAGTGTACATACTGTAGCTGTCTTCAGATGAATGTACTTAACTGTAAGTCTCTCTCAGAGCCACTAGAGTACGGTTCAGGGTCCTGTAGAATATACCCAAGCCACTAGAGTACGGTTCAGTGTCCTGTAGAATATACCCGAGCCACTAGAGTACGGTTCAGTGTCCTGTAGAATATACCCGAGCCACTAGAGTGCGGTTCAGTGTCTGGTAGAATATACCCGAGCCACTAGAGTACGGTTCAGGGTCCTGTAGAATATACCCGAGCCACTAGAGTACGGTTCGGTGTCCTGTAGAATATACCCGAGCCACTAGAGTACGGTTCAGTGTCCTGTAGAATATACCCGAGCCACTAGAGTACGGTTCAGTGTCCTGTAGAATATACCCGAGCCACTAGAGTACGGTTCAGTGTCCTGTAGAATATACCCGAGCCACTAGAGTACGGTTCAGTGTCCTGTAGAATATACCCGAGCCACTAGAGTACGGTTCAGTGTCCTGTAGAATATACCCGAGCCACTAGAGTACGGTTCAGTGTCCTGTAGAATATACCCGAGCCACTAGAGTACGGTTCACGGTCCTGTAGTGTGTGTAGAACCCACCAGTCATATAGTACAGGCTGTGTGGTTGGCATGTAGTTATTATTAAGACATAGTACTTTATAGTCACAGAGATTAAAACCTAGTTATCCAAAGAATGTACTTCAAAACAAGAAGAACTGCCACCACTCAGTCTATAGTTGGAACAGTTTAAACCAACAACCCAAACGGTAAGACTGGTTGAAATGACATCATCACCACCAGCATAGCCTACTGGGTAGGACATACTGTAAAGGCCTAGCCTACTGGGTAGGACATACTGTAAAGGCATAGTCTACTGGGTAGGACATACTGTAAAGGCCTAGCCTACTGGGTAGGACATACTGTAAAGGCATAGCCTACTGTAACGGCTAAACAGTAACGATTGAATCTTATTTGTCCAGGATGGCTAATCGACCTCAAACAAGAAGTACCCGTTCGCCTTCACTCTGTGGTTTTATAGTCCTTTATGGTTGGAGTATAAAGGACCCCCCACCCCCACCCCCACCCCACCCACTCAGTAAACTAAGAGGTTTGAAAAGGAATCATTCATTACTACAAACCAGTAGAAGATTTGCTATGCTCTGGTACAACTGAATACTATATATAGTGGGGAGAACAAGTATTTGATACACTGATGATTTTGCAGGTTTCCCTACTTACAAAGCATGTAGAGGTCTGTAATTTTTATCATAGGTACACTTCAACTGTGAGAGACGGAATCAAAAAAATCCAGAAAATCACATTGTTTGATTTTTAAGTAATTAATTTACATTTTATTGCATGGCATAAGTATTTGATACATCAGAAAAGCAGAATATTTGGTACAGAAACCTTTGTTTGCAATTACAGAGATCATACGTTTCCTGTAGTTCTTGACCAGGTTTGCACACACTGCAGCAGGGTTTTTGGCCCACTCCTCCATACAGAGCTTCTCCAGGTCTTTCAGGTTTTGGGGCTGTCGCTGGGCAATACGGACTTTCAGCTCCCTCCAAAGATTTTCTATTAGGTTCAGGTCTGGAGACTGGCTAGGCCACTCCAGGACCTTGAGATGCTTCTTACGGAGACACTCCTTTAGTTGCCCTGGCTGTGTGTTTCGGGTCGTTGTCATGCTGGACGACCCAACCACAAACCATCTTCAATGCTTTTACTGAGGGAAGGAGGTTGTTGGCCAAGATCTCGCGATACATGGCCCCATCCATCCTCCCCTCAATACGGTGCAGTCGTCCTGTCCCCTTTGCAGAAAAGCATCCCGAAAGAATGATGTTTCCACCTCCATACTTCACAGTTGGGATGGTGTTCTTGGGGTTGTACTCATCCTTCTTCTTCCTCCAAACACGGCGAGTGGAGTTTAGACCAAAAAGCTCTATTTTTCTCTCATCAGACCACATGACCGTCTCCCATTCCTCCTCTGGATCATCCAGATGGTCATTGGCAAACTTCAGACTGGCCTGGACATGCGCTGGCTTGAGCAGGGGGACCTTGCGTGCGCTGCAGGATTTTAATCCATAAGGGTGAAGTGTGTTATAAATGGTTTTCTTTGAGACTGTGGTCCCAGCTCTCTTCAGGTCATTGACCAGGTCCTGCCATGTAGTTCTGGGCTGATACCTTCCTCATGATCATTGATGCCCCACAAGGTGAGATCTTGCATGGAGCCCCAGACCGAGGGTGATTGACCGTCATCTTGAACTTCTTCCATTTTCTAATAATTGAGCAAACAGTAGTTGCCTTCTCACCAAGCTGCTTGCCTATTGTCCTGTAGCCCATCCCAGCCTTGTGCAGGTCTACAATTTTATCCCTGATGTCCTTACACAGCTCTCTAGTCTTGGCCATTGTGGAGAGGTTGGAGTCTGTTTGATTGAGTGTGTGGACAGGTGTCTTTTATACAGGTAACGAGTTCAAACAGGTGCAGTTAATACAGGAGAACAGGAGGGCTTCTTAAAGAAAAACTAACATGTCTGTGAGAGCCAGAATTCTTACTGGTTGGTAGGTGATCAAATACTTGTCATGGAATAAAATGCAAATTAATTACTTAAAAATCATACAATGTGATTTTCTGGATTTTTTTTTTAGATTCCCTCTCTCAGAGTTGAAGTGTACCTATGATACAAATTACAGACCTCTACATGCTTTGTAAGTAGGAAAACCTGCAAAAACAGCAGTGTATCAAATACTTGTTCTCCCCACTGTATATCCACTGTCTATCTGTGAATCACAGTTTAAAACTGTTGTGGGTGAGATATCACTGCAATGACATTCTGTTATTGTGGAACTACACATCGAGACTACTGTCTACAGTAGTGTGGCATCACTGAAACAAGGTGCAAGGTTATATTATACAGCATTCAGATAACAGAGCACACATTTACAACTAAATAAGTAGAGTGTGGATTGTCATTTGGATTGGACAATGCAGTAGAAAAGGGTACAGTAATTTACTCCAGAACCCGTTTGATTGGACAATACAGAAGAAAAGGGTACAGTAATTTACTCCAGAACCCGTTTGATTGGACAATACAGAAGAAAAGGGTACAGTAATTTACTCCAGAACCCGTTTGATTGGACAATACAGAAGAAAAGGGTACAGTAATTTACTCCAGAACCCGTTTGATTGGACAATACAGTAGAAAAGGGTACAGTAATTTACTCCAGAACCCGTTTGATTGGACAATACAGTAGAAAAGGGTACAGTAATTTACTCCAGAACCCGTTTGATTGGACAATACAGAAGAAAAGGGTACAGTAATTTACTCCAGAACCCGTTTGATTGGACAATACAGAAGAAAAGGGTACAGTAATTTACTCCAGAACCCGTTTGATTGGACAATACAGTAGAAAAGGGTACAGTAATTTACTCCAGAACCCGTTTGATTGGACAATACAGAAGAAAAGGGTACAGTAATTTACTCCAGAACCCGTTTGATTGGACAATACAGAAGAAAAGGGTACAGTAATTTACTCCAGAACCCGTTTGATTGGACAATACAGTAGAAAAGGGTAAAGTAATTTACTCCAGAACCCGTTTGATTGGACAATACAGAAGAAAAGGGTACAGTAATTTACTCCAGAACCCGTTTGATTGGACGATACAGTAGGATAACAATAAGTGGCACCAAAGAGAGAAGGAAGTGAGAAGGAGGGACATACCTTTCTTCTCCTTCTTCTCCTCCTCCCCTGGCTCTCCGGCCCCCAGCAGAGTAAAGATGATGCCGGTCTGAGAGTTGACCCCTACAGCTGTTACCAGCATCCTGCCGGAACCCTCCATCACATGGGTACCTACACACACACACACACACACACACACACACACACACACACACACACACACACACACACACACACACACACACACACACACACACACACACAAGGAGATTATGAAACAGAATTATGGATCCTATTCATCAATATCCGATTGGCTGTCAGAGAACAGAAATGGAATGCACTGACCTGTACACTAACATATATACAGTGGTTTGTAACAGCAGGCACAGTACAGTGGTTTGTAACAGCAGGCACAGTACAGTGGTTTGTAACAGCAGGCACAGTACAGTGGTTTGTAACAGTAGGTACAGTACAGTGGTTTGTAACAGCAGGCACAGTACAGTGGTTTGTAACAGCAGGCACAGTACAGTGGTTTGTAACAGCAGGCACAGTACAGTGGTTTGTAACAGCAGGCACAGTACAGTGGTTTGTAACAGCAGGCACAGTACAGTGACTTGTAACAGTAGGCACAGTACAGTGGTTTGTAACAGTAGGCACAGTACAGTGGTTTGTAACAGCAGGCACAGTACAGTGGTTTGTAACAGCAGGCACAGTACAGTGGTTTGTAACAGCAGGCACAGTACAGTGGTTTGTAACAGCAGGCACAGTACAGTGACTTGTAACAGTAGGTACAGTACAGTGACTTGTAACAGCAGGCACAGTACAGTGGTTTGTAACAGTAGGTACAGTACAGTGACTTGTAACAGCAGGCACAGTACAGTGGTTTGTAACAGCAGGCACAGTACAGTGGTTTGTAGTAACAGCAGGCACAGTACAGTGGTTTGTAACAGCAGGCACAGTACAGTGGTTTGTAGTAACAGCAGGCACAGTACAGTGGTTTGTAACAGCAGGTACAGTACAGTGGTTTGGCATTTCTCCTATTTTGTTGCCTTACTTTTTTTGGGGGGGGGGGGGATTGTATCATTTGATTTACGCAACATGCCTTCCACTTTGAAGATGCAAAATATTTTTATTGTGAAACATACATGAAATAAGACAAAAGAAAACTGAAAACTTGAGTGTGCATAACTATTCACCCCCCAAAGTCAATACTTTGTAGAGACACCTTTTGCAGCAATTACAGCTGCAAGTCTCAATAAGCTTGGCACATCTAGCCACTGGGATATTTTCCCATTCTTCAAGGCAAAACTGCTCCAGCTCCTTCAAGTTGGATGGGTTCCGCTGATGTACAGCAATCTTTAAGTCATACCACAGATTCTCAATTGGATTGAGGTCTGGCCTTTGACCAGGCCATTCCAAGACATTTAAATGTTTCCCCTTAAACCACTCGAGTGTTGCTTTAGCAGTATGCTTAGGGTCATTGTCCTGCTGGAAGGTGAACCTCTGTCCCAGTCTCAAATCTCTGGAAGACTGAAGCAGGTTTCCCTCAAGAATTTCCCTGTATTTAGCGCCATCCATAATTCCTTCAATTCTGACCAGTTTCCCAGTCCCTGCCGATGAAACACATACCCACAGCATGATGCTGCCACCACCGTGCTTCACTGTGGGGATGATGTTTTCGGGGTGGTGCAAGGTGTTGGGTTTGCGCCAAACATAGTGTTTTCCTTGAAGGCCAAAAAGCTCAACTTTAGCCTCATCTGACCAGAGTACCTTCTTTCATATCTTTGGGGAGTCTCCCACATGCCTTTTGGCGAACACCAAACATAATTGTTTATTTTTTTCTTTACGCAATGTTTTTTTTTCTGGCCACTCTTCTGTAAAGCCCAGCTCTGTGGAGGCTTAAAGTGGTCCTATGGACAGATACTCCAATCTCCGCTGTGGAGCTGTCACGCCTTGGTCATTGTATTTTGTGTTTTCATTATATATTTGTTCAGGCCAGGGTGTGACATGGGTTTATTGTGTTGTCGTATTGGGGTTTTTGTAGGCATTGGGATTGTGGTTGATTAGGGGTGTGTCTAGTTTAGGCTTGGATGCCTGAGGCGGTTCTCAATCAGAGTCAGGTGATTCTTGTTGTCTCTGATAGGGAACCGTATTTAGGTAGCCTGGGTTTCACTGTGTTTTCGTGGGTGATTGTTCCTGTCTCTGTGTAGTTTCACCAGATAGGCTGTAATTAGGTTTCACGTTCCGTTTGTTGTTTTGTATTTTGTTTAAGTTATTTCATGTATCGCGATCCTTCATTAAAGATCATGAGTAACCACCACGCTGCATTTCGGTCCGACTCTCTTTCAACAAACGAAGAACGCCGTCACAGGAGCTTTGCAGCCCCTTCAGGGTTATCTTTGGTCTCTTTGTTGCCTTTCTGATTTAATGTCCTCCTTGCCTGGTCCGTGAGTTTTGGTGGGTGCCCCTCTCTTGGCAGGTTTGTTGTGGTGTCATATTCTTTAAAAAATGTTGTAATGGATTTAACGGTGCTCTGTGGGGATGCACAACGTTTCAGATATTTTTTTATAACCCAAACCTGATCTGTACTTCTCCACAACTTTGTCTCTGACCTGTTTGGAGAGCTCCTTGGTCTTCATGGTGCCGCTTGCTTGGTGGTGCCCTTTGATTAGAGGTGTTGCAGACTCTGGGGCAGAGCAGGTGTGTGTATATATACTGAGATCAGGTGACAGATCATGTGACACTTAGATTGCACACAGGTGGACGTTATTTAACTAATCATGTGACTACTGAAGGTAATTGGTTGCACCAGATCTTATTTAGGGGCTTCATAGCAAAGGGGGTGAATACATATACTCATTCCATTATAAAAAATAAATAACATTGAAACAAGTTTTTTTTTCCATTTCACTTCACCAATTTGGACTATTTTGTGTATATGTCCATCACAGGAAAATCACATTTGTGTACATATGGGGGGGAATACATATGTACCATTTTTCTGTATTATACAGTTATTATACAGTTATTATGCAGTTATTATACAGTTATTATGCAGTTATTATACAGTTATTATGCAGTTATTATACAGTTATTATGCAGTTATTATGCAGTTATTATGCAGTTATTATACAGTTATTATACAGTTATTATGCAGTTATTATACAGTTATTATACAGTTATTATGCAGTTATTATACAGTTATTATACAGTTATTATACAGTTATTATGCAGTTATTATACAGTTATTATGCAGTTATTATACAGTTATTATGCAGTTATTATGCAGTTATTATACAGTTATTATACAGTTATTATGCAGTTATTATGCAGTTATTATACAGTTATTATACAGTTATTATGCAGTTATTATACAGTTATTATACAGTTATTATGCAGTTATTATACAGTTATTATGCAGTTATTATACAGTTATTATGCAGTTATTATGCAGTTATTATACAGTTATTATACAGTTATTATGCAGTTATTATACAGTTATTATGCAGTTATTATACAGTTATTATGCAGTTATTATACAGTTATTATGCAGTTATTATACAGTTATTATGCAGTTATTATGCAGTTATTATGCAGTTATTATACAGTTATTATACAGTTATTATGCAGTTATTATACAGTTATTATGCAGTTATTATACAGTTATTATGCAGTTATTATACAGTTATTATGCAGTTATTATACAGTTATTATACAGTTATTATGCAGTTATTATACAGTTATTATGCAGTTATTATACAGTTATTATACAGTTATTATGCAGTTATTATACAGTTATTATGCAGTTATTATACAGTTATTATACAGTTATTATGCAGTTATTATACAGTTATTATGCAGTTATTATACAGTTATTATGCAGTTATTATACAGTTATTATACAGTTATTATGCAGTTATTATACAGTTATTATGCAGTTATTATACAGTTATTATGCAGTTATTATACAGTTATTATGCAGTTATTATGCAGTTATTATACAGTTATTATGCAGTTATTATACAGTTATTATACAGTTATTATGCAGTTATTATACAGTTATTATGCAGTTATTATACAGTTATTATGCAGTTATTATACAGTTATTATGCAGTTATTATGCAGTTATTATGCAGTTATTATACAGTTATTATACAGTTATTATACAGTTATTATGCAGTTATTATACAGTTATTATGCAGTTATTATACAGTTATTATACAGTTATTATGCAGTTATTATACAGTTATTATGCAGTTATTATACAGTTATTATGCAGTTATTATGCAGTTATTATACAGTTATTATGCAGTTATTATACAGTTATTATACAGTTATTATACAGTTATTATGCAGTTATTATACAGTTATTATGCAGTTATTATACAGTTATTATACAGTTATTTATTTCATTTCACTTCACCAATTTGGACTATTTTGTATTTGTCCATTAAATGACATCTAAGTAAAAATGAATTTAAATTACAGGTTGTAATGCATCAAAATAAGAAAGAAACGCCAAGGGGGATGAATCTTTTACTGTGTATATAAATAATACCACACACACAGCATCATACATAGGAGAGAGAGAGAGAGAGAGAGAGGGGAGAGAGAGAGAGAGAGAGAGAGAGAGAGAGAGAGAGAGAGAGAGAGAGAGAGAGAGAGAGAGAGAGAGAGAGAGAGAGAGAGAGAGAGAGAGAGAGGGGAGAGAGAGAACAGGAAAGGGAGAGAGGGAGAGAGAAAGAGAGATGTGTAGATAGAGAAGGAGAGAGGGGGCGAGAGAGAGATGGAGAGAAGAGGGAGATAGAGGGAGAGAGAAAGAGAAGGATAATGGGAGAAAGAGAGAGAAATAGATGGAGATATATAGATAGAAAAGGAGAGAGGGACAGAGAGAGAGAGAGAGCGAGAGAGAGAGAGAGGGGGGGAGAGAAAGAGAGAGATGTATAGATAGAGAAGGAGAAAGGGAGCGAGAGAGAGAGAGAAAGAGAGAGAGAGCGAGAGAGAGTGAGCGAGACAGAGAGAGAGATGGAGAGAGGAGGGAGAGAGAGAGAGAGAGAGAGACAGAGAGACAGAGAGAGAGAGAGAGAGAGAGACAGAGATACAGAGAGAGAGAGACAGAGAGAGAGAAACGGAGAGAGAGACAGAGAGAGAGAGAGAGAGAGACAGAGAGACAGAGAGACAGAGAGAGAGAGAGACAGAGAGACAGAGAGAGAGAGACAGAGAGAGAGACAGAGAGAGAGACAGAGAGAGAGACAGAGAGAGAGAGACAGAGAGACAGAGAGGAAAGAGAGACAGAGAGAGAGACAGGGAGGAAAGAGAGACAGAGAGAGAGACAGGGAGGAAAGAGACAGAGAGAGAGATGGAGAGGAA
The DNA here is from genome assembly GCF_023373465.1 of Oncorhynchus keta. Taxonomy (NCBI): domain Eukaryota; kingdom Metazoa; phylum Chordata; class Actinopteri; order Salmoniformes; family Salmonidae; genus Oncorhynchus; species Oncorhynchus keta. Next base: position 54,637,695 of record NC_068441.1, read on the forward strand.
AGAGAGACAGAGAGAGAGACAGAGAGGAAAGAGAGACAGAGAGAGAGACAGAGAGGAAAGAGAGACAGAGAGAGAGAGACAGGGAAGAAAGAGACAGAGAGAGAGATGGGGAGGAAAGAGAGACAGAGAGAGAGACAGAGAGGAAAGAGAGACAGAGAGAGAGAGACAGAGAGGAAAGAGAGACAGAGAGAGAGACAGAGAGGAAAGAGACAGAGAGAGAGACAGGGAGGAAAGAGACAGAGAGAGAGACAGAGAGACAGAGAGACAGGGAGGAAAGAGACAGAGAGAGAGACAGAGAGACAGAGAGAGAGATGGAGAGAGATAATACATTTCCAGTATATGAAATATTATTCCTCCCTCAAACAATGAGTCAACTCTATGGAAGAGAGAGAAAGCCAGTACAGAGAACAAAGTGCACATCAGCTTCTCTCTGTTGATATTCAACTAAGAATTACGACCCCAGTTTCTCCCATTGAACAACTGTCATCCTGTTGTAACTTGACTAATAGATTGAGATAGACAACACAAGGCCTCCTGAAACCATGCATGGTACACAAGTCAGTTTGTGGACAAGACAGAAAAGTAAACCCACAAGCATTTGAATTATATACTTTGAGCCCCCGTACTCTTACTTTTTTTTGGGGGGGTAGTATCATATAAACACACATAAGACATGGAACATTTTGTAGATTTGCAAGAAATTAGCTTTAAAACGGCAATCAAAATAATATCTGCCCCATGGAAAGTGTGTTGAATTACAGGAAATTCGGGTTGTCAAGAGGGGGGTGAACAGTTTGGGGTCGCACGGGGTGTCAAGAGGGGGGTGAACAGTTTGGGGGTCGCACAGGTTGTCAAGAGGGGGTGAACAGTTTGGGGGTCGCACAGGTTGTCAAGAGGGGGTGAACAGTTTGGGGCCGCATGGGGTGTCAAGAGGGGGGTGAACAGTTTGGGGTCGCACAGGTTGTCAAGAGGGGGGTGAACAGTTCGGGGTCGCACGGGGTGTCAAGAGGGGGTGAACAGTTTGGGGTCGCACGGGGTGTCAAGAGGGGGGTGAACAGTTTGGGGTCGCACAGGTTGTCAAGAGGGGGGTGAACAGTTTGGGGTCGCACAGGTTGTCAAGAGGGGGGTGAACAGTTTGGGGGTCGCACAGGTTGTCAAGAAGGGGGTGAACAGTTTGGGGGTCGCACAGGTTGTCAAGAAGGGGGTGAACAGTTTGGGGTCGCACGGGGTGGTCCTGTGGGTGGTTTGTTACTCCATCCAGACCATTGCCACCTGGGAAATTTGTGTGACCGGACCTTCTGAAATAGTACTTAAGTACCGCTGTCTATTCCATTTAGCAGACCCTTTTAATCCAGATCAACCTACAGTATGTGAATACACAGTAGTACAGTATGTGAATACACCGTAGTACAGTATGTGAATACACAGTAGTACAGTATGTGAATACACAGTAGTACAGTATGTGAATACACAGTAGTACAGTATGTGAATACACAGTATTACAGTATGTGAATACACAGTAGTACAGTATGTGAATACACAGTAGTACAGTATGTGAATACACAGTAGTACAGTATGTGAATACACTGTAGTACAGTATGTGAATACACTGTAGTACAGTATGTGAATACACCATAGTACAGTATGTGAATACACCATAGTACAGTATGTGAATACACAGTAGTACAGTATGTAAATACACAGTAGTACAGTATGTGAATACACTGTAGTACAGTATGTGAATACACTATAGTACAGTATGTGAATACACAGTAGTACAGTATGTAAATACACAGTAGTACAGTATGTGAATACACAGTAGTACAGTATGTGAATACACAGTAGTACAGTATGTGAATACACAGTAGTACAGTATGTGAATACACCGTAGTACAGTATGTGAATACACAGTAGTACAGTATGTGAATACACAGTAGTACAGTATGTGAATACACAGTAGTACAGTATGTGAATACACAGTAGTACAGTATGTGAATACACCGTAGTACAGTATGTGAATACACAGTAGTACAGTATGTGAATACACAGTAGTACAGTATGTGAATACACCGTAGTACAGTATGTGAATACACAGTATTACAGTATGTGAATACACAGTAGTACAGTATGTGGTTTTTAATCCAGATCAACCTACAGTATGTGAATACACTGTAGTACAGTATGTGAATACACAGTAGTACAGTATGTGAATACACAGTAGTACAGTATGTGAATACACCATAGTACAGTATGTGAATACACAGTAGTACAGTATGTGAATACACAGTAGTACAGTATGTGAATACACCATAGTACAGTATGTGAATACACAGTAGTACAGTATGTGAATACACCATAGTACAGTATGTGAATACACAGTAGTACAGTATGTGAATACACCATAGTACAGTATGTGAATACACAGTAGTACAGTATGTGAATACACAGTAGTACAGTATGTGAATACACTGTAGTACAGTATGTGAATACACTATAGTACAGTATGTGAATACACAGTAGTACAGTATGTAAATACACAGTAGTACAGTATGTGAATACACAGTAGTACAGTATGTGAATACACTGTAGTACAGTATGTAAATACACAGTAGTACAGTATGTGAATACACAGTAGTACAGTATGTGAATACACAGTAGTACAGTATGTGAATACACAGTAGTACAGTATGTGAATACACAGTAGTACAGTGTTCTCAGTAGGTATCAGACTCACGACCGTTAGCATTGCTTGCTCTCCACTCTGAGCCACACAGGACATCTGTAACATCACGATAAATGACTGACTGACCAGACAGCAGCATCGGGTCTCTGTCGGCTGCTTTTTTGACGTGATCAGACTCTCCTGTTAGCGAACTCTCGTCTATCTTCAGGTCGTTCCCCTGTATCAACACTCCATCCGTTGGAAGCAGGTCACCTAAAACAACAACGGAACAAAAAAATATACTATTTTAATTTTTTTTAAAACATATACTCTTTTATAACATAGTCACCTTCACACAGAACAGAAAACAGATACTGTTAAATGACACCGCAGTCATAAAATGCATTTAAAAAAGAATAACAAAGCAGAAAACAGTTCAGAGACTCAGAAACAGATAAGTAGCATCCAGACAGGAGAACACATTATATTACAACACGACAGTAGCATACTGTATATGATCAGCATCCTGTCTGATTCCCAGCCATGTGTCTTTGTGGTAATATATATTATACTGTATATGATCAGCATCCTGTCTGATTCCCAGCCATGTGTCTTTGTGGTAATATATATTATACTGTATATGATCAGCATCCTGTCTGATTCCCAGCCATGTGTCTTTGTGGTAATATATATTATACTGTATATGATCAGCATCCTGTCTGATTCCCAGCCATGTGTCTTTGTGGTAATATATATTATACTGTATATGATCAGCATCCATGTGTCCATCAGCATCCTGTCTGATTCCCAGCCATGTGTCTGGTAATATATATTATCTGTATATGATCAGCATCCTGTCTGATTCCCAGCCATGTGTCTTTGTGGTAATATATATTATACTGTATATGATCAGCATCCTGTCTGATTCCCAGCCATGTGTCTTTGTGGTAATATATATTATACTGTATATGATCAGCATCCTGTCTGATTCCCAGCCATGTGTCTTTGTGGTAATATATATTATACTGTATATGATCAGCATCCTGTCTGATTCCCAGCCATGTGTCTTTGTGGTAATATATATTATACTGTATATGATCAGCATCCTGTCTGATTCCCAGCCATGTGTCTTTGTGGTAATATATCATACTGTATATGATCAGCATCCTGTCTGATTCCCAGCCATGTGTCTTTGTGGTAATATATATTATACTGTATATGATCAGCATCCTGTCTGATTCCCAGCCATGTGTCTTTGTGGTAATATATATTATACTGTATATGATCAGCATCCTGTCTGATTCCTAGCCATGTGTCTTTGTGGTAATATAGCATACTGTATATGATCAGCATCCTGTCTGATTCCTAGCCATGTGTCTTTGTGGTAATATAGCATACTGTATATGATCAGCATCCTGTCTGATTCCTAGCCATGTGTCTTTGTGGTAATATAGCATACTGTATATGATCAGCATCCTGTCTGATTCCTAGCCATGTGTCTTTGTGGTAATATATATTATACTGTATATGATCAGCATCCTGTCTGATTCCTAGCCATGTGTCTTTGTGGTAATATATATTATACTGTATATGATCAGCATCCTGTCTGATTCCTAGCCATGTGTCTTTGTGGTAATATATATTATACTGTATATGATCAGCATCCTGTCTGATTCCTAGCCATGTGTCTTTGTGGTAATATATATTATACTGTATATGATCAGCATCCTGTCTGATTCCTAGCCATGTGTCTTTGTGGTAATATAGCATACTGTATATGATCAGCATCCTGTCTGATTCCTAGCCATGTGTCTTTGTGGTAATATAGCATACTGTATATGATCATGTAATCAGCATCCTGTCTGATTCCCAGCCATGTGTCTTTGTGGTGAATCAGCATCCTGTCTGATTCCTAGCCATGTGTCTTTGTGGTAATATAGCATACTGTATATGATCAGCATGTTGTACCATTTGTAAGTCTCTGGATAAGAGCGTATGCTAAATGACTTAAATGTAAATGTAATCAGCATCCTGTCTGATTCCCAGCCATGTGTCTTTGTGGTAATATATATTATACTGTATATGATCAGCATCCTGTCTGATTCCTAGCCATGTGTCTTTGTGGTAATATAGCATACTGTACATGATCAGCATAAGGTGAATGCACCATTTGTAAGTCACTCTGGATAAGAGCGTATGTAAATGACTTATCTGTAAATGTAATCAGCATCCTGTCTGATTCCCAGCCATGTGTCTTTGTGGTAATATATATTATACTGTATATGATCAGCATCCTGTCTGATTCCCAGCCATGTGTCTTTGTGGTAATATATATTATACTGTATATGATCAGCATCCTGTCTGATTCCCAGCCATGTGTCTTTGTGGTAATATATATTATACTGTATATGATCAGCATCCTGTCTGATTCCCAGCCATGTGTCTTTGTGGTAATATATATTATACTGTATATGATCAGCATCCTGTCTGATTCCTAGCCATGTGTCTTTGTGGTAATATAGCATACTGTATATGATCAGCATCCTGTCTGATTCCTAGCCATGTGTCTTTGTGGTAATATAGCATACTGTATATGATCAGCATCCTGTCTGATTCCTAGCCATGTGTCTTTGTGGTAATATATTATACTGTATATGATCAGCATCCTGTCTGATTCCTAGCCATGTGTCTTTGTGTAATATATATTATACTGTATATGATCAGCATCCTGTCTGATTCCCAGCCATGTGTCTTTGTGGTAATATATACTTATATGATCAGCATCCTGTCTGATTCCCAGCCATGTGTCTTTGTGGTAATATATATTATACTGTATATGATCAGCATCCTGTCTGATTCCCAGCCATGTGTCTTTGTGGTAATATATATTATACTGTATATGATCAGCATCCTGTCTGATTCCCAGCCATGTGTCTTTGTGGTAATATAGCATACTGTATATGATCAGCATCCTGTCTGATTCCTAGCCATGTGTTTTTGTGGTAATATAGCATACTGTATATGATCAGCATACTGTATATGATCAGCATCCTGTCTGATTCCTAGCCATGTGTCTTTGCGGTAATATATATTATACTGTATATGATCAGCATCCTGTCTGATTCCCAGCCATGTGTCTTTGTGGTAATATATATTATACTGTATATGATCAGCATCCTGTCTGATTCCCAGCCATGTGTCTTTGTGGTAATATATATTATACTGTATATGATCAGCATCCTGTCTGATTCCCAGCCATGTGTCTTTGTGGTAATATATATTATACTGTATATGATCAGCATCCTGTCTGATTCCCAGCCATGTGTCTTTGTGGTAATATATATTATACTGTATATGATCAGCATCCTGTCTGATTCCCAGCCATGTGTCTTTGTGGTAATATATATTATACTGTATATGATCAGCATCCTGTCTGATTCCTAGCCATGTGTCTTTGTGGTAATATATATTATACTGTATATGATCAGCATCCTGTCTGATTCCCAGCCATGTGTCTTTGTGGTAATATATATTATAATGTATATGATCAGCATCCTGTCTGATTCCCAGCCATGTGTCTTTGTGGTAATATAGCATACTGTATATGATCAGCATCCTGTCTGATTCCTAGCCATGTGTCTTTGTGGTAATATATATTATACTGTATATGATCAGCATCCTGTCTGATTCCCAGCCATGTGTCTTTGTGGTAATATATATTATACTGTATATGATCAGCATCCTGTCTGATTCCTAGCCATGTGTCTTTGTGGTAATATAGCATACTGTATATGATCAGCATCCTGTCTGATTCCTAGCCATGTGTCTTTGTGGTAATATAGCATACTGTATATGATCAGCATCCTGTCTGATTCCTAGCCATGTGTCTTTGTAGTAATATAGCATACTGTATATGATCAGCATAAGGTGAATGCACCAATTTGTAAGTCGCTCTGGATAAGAGCGTATGCTAAATGACTTAAATGTAAATGTAATCAGCATCCTGTCTGATTCCCAGCCATGTGTCTTTGTGGTAATATATATTATACTGTATATGATCAGCATCCTGTCTGATTCCTAGCCATGTGTCTTTGTGGTAATATAGCATACTGTACATGATCAGCATAAGGTGAATGCACCAATTTGTAAGTCACTCTGGATAAGAGCGTATGCTAAATGACTTAAATGTAAATGTAATCAGCATCCTGTCTGATTCCCAGCCATGTGTCTTTGTGGTAATATATATTATACTGTATATGATCAGCATCCTGTCTGATTCCTAGCCATGTGTCTTTGTGGTAATATAGCATACTGTATATGATCAGCATCCTGTCTGATTCCCAGCCATGTGTCTTTGTGGTAATATATATTATACTGTATATGATCAGCATCCTGTCTGATTCCCAGCCATGTGTCTGATTCCCAGCCATGTGTCTTTGTGGTAATATATATTATACTGTATATGATCAGCGTCCTGTCTGATTCCTAGCCATGTGTCTTTGTGGTAATATATATTATACTGTATATGATCAGCATCCTGTCTGATTCCCAGCCATGTGTCTGATTCCCAGCCATGTGTCTTTGTGGTAATATATATTATACTGTATATGATCAGCGTCCTGTCTGATTCCTAGCCATGTGTCTTTGTGGTAATATATATTATACTGTATATGATCAGCATCCTGTCTGATTCCTAGCCATGTGTCTTTGTGGTAATATATATTATACTGTATATGATCAGCATCCTGTCTGATTCCCAGCCATGTGTCTTTGTGGTAATATATATTATACTGTATATGATCAGCATCCTGTCTGATTCCTAGCCATGTGACTTTGTGGTAATATGATCAGCATCCTGTCTGATTCCTAGCCATGTGTCTTTGTGGTAATATATATTATACTGTATATGATCAGCATCCTGTCTGATTCCCAGCCATGTGTCTTTGTGGTAATATATATTATACTGTATATGATCAGCATCCTGTCTGATTCCCAGCCATGTGTCTTTGTGGTAATATATATTATACTGTATATGATCAGCATCCTGTCTGATTCCCAGCCATGTGTCTTTGTGGTAATATATATTATACTGTATATGATCAGCATCCTGTCTGATTCCCAGCCATGTGTCTTTGTGGTAATATAGCATACTGTATATGATCAGCATCCTGTCTGATTCCCAGCCATGTGTCTTTGTGGTAATATATATTATACTGTATATGATCAGCATCCTGTCTGATTCCCAGCCATGTGTCTTTGTGGTAATATATATTATACTGTATATGATCAGCATCCTGTCTGATTCCCAGCCATGTGTCTTTGTGGTAATATATATTATACTGTATATGATCAGCATCCTGTCTGATTCCCAGCCATGTGTCTTTGTGGTAATATATATTATACTGTATATGATCAGCATCCTGTCTGATTCCTAGCCATGTGTCTTTGTGGTAATATATATTATACTGTATATGATCAGCATCCTGTCTGATTCCCAGCCATGTGTCTTTGTGGTAATATATATTATACTGTATATGATCAGCATCCTGTCTGATTCCCAGCCATGTGTCTTTGTGGTAATATAGCATACTGTATATGATCAGCATCCTGTCTGATTCCTAGCCATGTGTCTTTGTGGTAATATATATTATACTGTATATGATCAGCATCCTGTCTGATTCCCAGCCATGTGTCTTTGTGGTAATATATATTATACTGTATATGATCAGCATCCTGTCTGATTCCTAGCCATGTGTCTTTGTGGTAATATAGCATACTGTATATGATCAGCATCCTGTCTGATTCCTAGCCATGTGTCTTTGTGGTAATATAGCATACTGTATATGATCAGCATCCTGTCTGATTCCTAGCCATGTGTCTTTGTAGTAATATAGCATACTGTATATGATCAGCATCCTGTCTGATTCCTAGCCATGTGTCTTTGTGGTAATATATATTATACTGTATATGATCAGCATCCTGTCTGATTCCTAGCCATGTGTCTTTGTGGTAATATATATTATACTGTATATGATCAGCATCCTGTCTGATTCCTAGCCATGTGTCTTTGTGGTAATATATATTATACTGTATATGATCAGCATCCTGTCTGATTCCTAGCCATGTGTCTTTGTGGTAATATATATTATACTGTATATGATCAGCATCCTGTCTGATTCCCAGCCATGTGTCTTTGTGGTAATATAGCATACTGTATATGATCAGCATCCTGTCTGATTCCTAGCCATGTGTCTTTGTGGTAATATAGCATACTGTATATGATCAGCATAAGGTGAATGCACCAATTTGTAAGTCGCTCTGGATAAGAGCGTATGCTAAATGACTTAAATGTAAATGTAATCAGCATCCTGTCTGATTCCCAGCCATGTGTCTTTGTGGTAATATATATTATACTGTATATGATCAGCATCCTGTCTGATTCCTAGCCATGTGTCTTTGTGGTAATATAGCATACTGTACATGATCAGCATAAGGTGAATGCACCAATTTGTAAGTCACTCTGGATAAGAGCGTATGCTAAATGACTTAAATGTAAATGTAATCAGCATCCTGTCTGATTCCCAGCCATGTGTCTTTGTGGTAATATATATTATACTGTATATGATCAGCATCCTGTCTGATTCCTAGCCATGTGTCTTTGTGGTAATATAGCATACTGTATATGATCAGCATCCTGTCTGATTCCCAGCCATGTGTCTTTGTGGTAATATATATTATACTGTATATGATCAGCATCCTGTCTGATTCCCAGCCATGTGTCTTTGTGGTAATATATATTATACTGTATATGATCAGCATCCTGTCTGATTCCTAGCCATGTGTATTTGTGGTAATATAGCATACTGTATATGATCAGCATCCTGTCTGATTCCTAGCCATGTGTCTTTGTGGTAATATAGCATACTGTATAGGATCAGCATCCTGTCTGATTCCTAGCCATGTGTCTTTGTGGTAATATAGCATACTGTATATGATCAGCATCCTGTCTGATTCCTAGCCATGTGTCTTTGTGGTAATATATATTATACTGTATATGATCAGCATCCTGTCTGATTCCCAGCCATGTGTCTTTGTGGTAATATATATTATACTGTATATGATCAGCATCCTGTCTGATTCCCAGCCATGTGTCTTTGTGGTAATATATATTATACTGTATATGATCAGCATCCTGTCTGATTCCCAGCCATGTGTCTTTGTGGTAATATAGCATACTGTATATGATCAGCATCCTGTCTGATTCCTAGCCATGTGTTTTTGTGGTAATATAGCATACTGTATATGATCAGCATACTGTATATGATCAGCATCCTGTCTGATTCCTAGCCATGTGTCTTTGCGGTAATATATATTATACTGTATATGATCAGCATCCTGTCTGATTCCCAGCCATGTGTCTTTGTGGTAATATATATTATACTGTATATGATCAGCATCCTGTCTGATTCCCAGCCATGTGTCTTTGTGGTAATATATATTATACTGTATATGATCAGCATCCTGTCTGATTCCCAGCCATGTGTCTTTGTGGTAATATATATTATACTGTATATGATCAGCATCCTGTCTGATTCCCAGCCATGTGTCTTTGTGGTAATATATATTATCTGTATATGATCAGCATCCTGTCTGATTCCCAGCCATGTGTCTTTGTGGTAATATATATTATACTGTATATGATCAGCATCCTGTCTGATTCCTAGCCATGTGTCTTTGTGGTAATATATATTATACTGTATATGATCAGCATCCTGTCTGATTCCCAGCCATGTGTCTTTGTGGTAATATATATTATACTGTATATGATCAGCATCCTGTCTGATTCCTAGCCATGTGTCTTTGTGTAATATATATTATACTGTATATGATCAGCATCCTGTCTGATTCCCAGCCATGTGTCTTTGTGGTAATATATATTATACTGTATATGATCAGCATCCTGTCTGATTCCTAGCCATGTGTCTTTGTGGTAATATAGCATACTGTATATGATCAGCATCCTGTCTGATTCCTAGCCATGTGTCTTTGTGGTAATATAGCATACTGTATATGATCAGCATCCTGTCTGATTCCTAGCCATGTGTCTTTGTAGTAATATAGCATACTGTATATGATCAGCATAAGGTGAATGCACCAATTTGTAAGTCGCTCTGGATAAGAGCGTATGCTAAATGACTTAAATGTAAATGTAATCAGCATCCTGTCTGATTCCCAGCCATGTGTCTTTGTGGTAATATATATTATACTGTATATGATCAGCATCCTGTCTGATTCCTAGCCATGTGTCTTTGTGGTAATATAGCATACTGTACATGATCAGCATAAGGTGAATGCACCAATTTGTAAGTCACTCTGGATAAGAGCGTATGCTAAATGACTTAAATGTAAATGTAATCAGCATCCTGTCTGATTCCCAGCCATGTGTCTTTGTGGTAATATATATTATACTGTATATGATCAGCATCCTGTCTGATTCCTAGCCATGTGTCTTTGTGGTAATATAGCATACTGTATATGATCAGCATCCTGTCTGATTCCCAGCCATGTGTCTTTGTGGTAATATATATTATACTGTATATGATCAGCATCCTGTCTGATTCCCAGCCATGTGTCTGATTCCCAGCCATGTGTCTTTGTGGTAATATATATTATACTGTATATGATCAGCGTCCTGTCTGATTCCTAGCCATGTGTCTTTGTGGTAATATATATTATACTGTATATGATCAGCATCCTGTCTGATTCCCAGCCATGTGTCTGATTCCCAGCCATGTGTCTTTGTGGTAATATATATTATACTGTATATGATCAGCGTCCTGTCTGATTCCTAGCCATGTGTCTTTGTGGTAATATATATTATACTGTATATGATCAGCATCCTGTCTGATTCCTAGCCATGTGTCTTTGTGGTAATATATATTATACTGTATATGATCAGCATCCTGTCTGATTCCCAGCCATGTGTCTTTGTGGTAATATATATTATACTGTATATGATCAGCATCCTGTCTGATTCCTAGCCATGTGACTTTGTGGTAATATGATCAGCATCCTGTCTGATTCCTAGCCATGTGTCTTTGTGGTAATATATATTATACTGTATATGATCAGCATCCTGTCTGATTCCCAGCCATGTGTCTTTGTGGTAATATATATTATACTGTATATGATCAGCATCCTGTCTGATTCCCAGCCATGTGTCTTTGTGGTAATATATATTATACTGTATATGATCAGCATCCTGTCTGATTCCCAGCCATGTGTCTTTGTGGTAATATATATTATACTGTATATGATCAGCATCCTGTCTGATTCCCAGCCATGTGTCTTTGTGGTAATATAGCATACTGTATATGATCAGCATCCTGTCTGATTCCCAGCCATGTGTCTTTGTGGTAATATATATTATACTGTATATGATCAGCATCCTGTCTGATTCCCAGCCATGTGTCTTTGTGGTAATATATATTATACTGTATATGATCAGCATCCTGTCTGATTCCCAGCCATGTGTCTTTGTGGTAATATATATTATACTGTATATGATCAGCATCCTGTCTGATTCCCAGCCATGTGTCTTTGTGGTAATATATATTATACTGTATATGATCAGCATCCTGTCTGATTCCTAGCCATGTGTCTTTGTGGTAATATATATTATACTGTATATGATCAGCATCCTGTCTGATTCCCAGCCATGTGTCTTTGTGGTAATATATATTATACTGTATATGATCAGCATCCTGTCTGATTCCCAGCCATGTGTCTTTGTGGTAATATAGCATACTGTATATGATCAGCATCCTGTCTGATTCCTAGCCATGTGTCTTTGTGGTAATATATATTATACTGTATATGATCAGCATCCTGTCTGATTCCCAGCCATGTGTCTTTGTGGTAATATATATTATACTGTATATGATCAGCATCCTGTCTGATTCCTAGCCATGTGTCTTTGTGGTAATATAGCATACTGTATATGATCAGCATCCTGTCTGATTCCTAGCCATGTGTCTTTGTGGTAATATAGCATACTGTATATGATCAGCATCCTGTCTGATTCCTAGCCATGTGTCTTTGTAGTAATATAGCATACTGTATATGATCAGCATCCTGTCTGATTCCTAGCCATGTGTCTTTGTGGTAATATATATTATACTGTATATGATCAGCATCCTGTCTGATTCCTAGCCATGTGTCTTTGTGGTAATATATATTATACAGTATATGATCAGCATCCTGTCTGATTCCTAGCCATGTGTCTTTGTGGTAATATATATTATACTGTATATGATCAGCATCCTGTCTGATTCCCAGCCATGTGTCTTTGTGGTAATATATATTATACTGTATATGATCAGCATCCTGTCTGATTCCTAGCCATGTGTCTTTGTGGTAATATATATTATACTGTATATGATCAGCATCCTGTCTGATTCCCAGCCATGTGTCTTTGTGGTAATATATATTATACTGTATATGATCAGCATCCTGTCTGATTCCTAGCCATGTGTCTTTGTGGTAATATATATTATACTGTATATGATCAGCATCCTGTCTGATTCCCAGCCATGTGTCTTTGTGGTAATATATATTATACTGTATATGATCAGCATCCTGCCTGATTCCTAGCCATGTGTCTTTGTGGTAATATATATTATACTGTATATGATCAGCATCCTGTCTGATTCCTAGCCATGTGTCTTTGTGGTAATATATATTATACTGTATATGATCAGCATCCTGTCTGATTCCTAGCCATGTGTCTTTGTGGTAATATAGCATACTGTATATGATCAGCATCCTGTCTGATTCCTAGCCATGTGTCTTTGTGGTAATATAGCATACTGTATATGATCAGCATCCTGTCTGATTCCTAGCCATGTGTCTTTGTGGTAATATAGCATACTGTATATGATCAGCATCCTATCTGATTCCTAGCCATGTGTCTTTGTGGTAATATAGCATACTGTATATGATCAGCATCCTGTCTGATTCCTAGCCATGTGTCTTTGTGGTAATATATATTATACTGTATATGATCAGCATCCTGTCTGATTCCTAGCCATGTGTCTTTGTGGTAATATATATTATACTGTATATGATCAGCATCCTGTCTGATTCCTAGCCATGTGTCTTTGTGGTAATATATATTATACTGTATATGATCAGCATCCTGTCTGATTCCCAGCCATGTGTCTTTGTGGTAATATATATTATACTGTATATGATCAGCATCCTGTCTGATTCCCAGCCATGTGTCTTTGTGGTAATATATATTATACTGTATATGATCAGCATCCTGTCTGATTCCCAGCCATGTGTCTTTGTGGTAATATAGCATACTGTATATGATCAGCATCCTGTCTGATTCCTAGCCATCTGTCTTTGTGGTAATATAGCATACTGTATATGATCAGCATCCTGTCTGATTCCCAGCCATGTGTCTTTGTGGTAATATATATTATACTGTATATGATCAGCATCCTGTCTGATTCCCAGCCATGTGTCTTTGTGGTAATATATATTATACCGTAGTGAGGCAAGCTCGCATTCAACGTGAACATCTCTCTCTTCTACTAATCAGGGACGGATCAAACCTGGAACATCAGGTGAGTAGAGTCAATCAATTGATTGAAAACCAGGCGTACTCAGGCCCTCCAGATCGAATACTCTAATGGATGCTGTGAGGATTATGGGTAATCTCGTTCCCAGACACTTCCGACCCCAAATGCGCAAACAGTGTGGCGGACCAACAAATCAAACTTGGCCTTTGTTAGCAAATAAACAGAGGGGAGAAACTCTCTGCGAGAGATAGGCATTGGCTTCATCGGTTTAATCTACCAACAAATCCTGTCTCTCACCACCTACCCCTTAACCCTCCCATTGTCTTGCCTCCAGTTGGAGCAAAGTCCAGCAGTCTAAAATGAAATGACAAATTCTTTACTCAGTGAGGTCACTCCCATATAATTGTATGGTCACTCCCACTAAGATGCTGCCAAGGGAACCGATTGGCTAAAATTAAATGACAAATTCTTTACTCAGTGAGGTCACTCCCACTATAAAATTCTATGGTATAAAATTCAGGCTTATATGTGCTGTGTGCAGTAGTCTGGGGATGAGGTTAGGGTTGCTCTAAGGGCAGTAGATCTCCAGGAAGAGGGTTGGACTGAAACCCTACAGGACAGTAGATCTCCAGGAAGAGGGTTGGACTGAAAACCTACAGGACAGTAGATCTCCAGGAAGAGGGTTGGACTGAAAACCTACAGGACAGTAGATCTCCAGGAAGAGGGTTGGACTGAAAACCTACAGGACAGTAGATCTCCAGGAAGAGGGCTGGACTGAAAACCTACAGGACAGTAGATCTCCAGGAAGAGAGTTGGACTGATAACCTACAGGACAGTAGATCTCCAGGAAGAGGGTTGGACTGAAAACCTACAGGACAGTAGATCTCCAGGGAGAGGGTTGTACAGCCCTGCTCTGTGGCATCCATACGTACCATACTTGATTTGTGCGATGTCCCCGACCACGATGTCAGCGACCGGGAGCTGGATGACCTGAGCACCTCGGACCACCTGGAACTTCTGCTCCTGCTCGATGCGGCTCTGCAGCCCTCTGAACTGCTTCTCCTTGCTCCAGTCGTTGAAGGCCGTCACCAGAACCACACACACGACAGACAGCAAGATAGCTGCTCCCTCTATCCAGCCAGCCTCGGCCTCACCCTCATCCTCCGCACCCGCCGCCGCTGTCCCACAGGCTGAGAGAGAGAGTCAGAGAGAGAGAGACAGAAAGAGAGAGAGACAGACAGA
This sequence comes from Oncorhynchus keta, assembly GCF_023373465.1. Classification (NCBI taxonomy): domain Eukaryota; kingdom Metazoa; phylum Chordata; class Actinopteri; order Salmoniformes; family Salmonidae; genus Oncorhynchus; species Oncorhynchus keta. The sequence continues at coordinate 54,653,187 of NC_068441.1, forward strand.
GAGAGAGAGACAGAAAGAGAGAGAGACAGAGAGAGAAAGAAAGAGAGAGAGACAGAGAGAGAGAGAGAGCGAGAGCGAGAGCGAGAGCGAGAGAGAGAGAGAGAGAGAGAGAGAGAGAGAGAGAGAGAGAGAGAGAGAGAGAGAGAGAGAGAGAGAGAGAGAGAGAGAGAGAGAGAGAGAAAGAGAGATAGAGAGATAGAGAAAGAGAGAAAGAGAGAAAGAAAGAGAGCGAGAGAGAGAGAGGGAGAGGGTGAGAGAGGGCGAAAGAGAGAAAGAGTGAGAGAGAGAGAGAGAGAGAGAGAGAGAGAGAGAGAGCGCGAAAGAGATAAAGAGAGTGAGAGAGAGAGAGAGAGAGAGAGAGAGAGGTTAGATGCACACACACATTTCAAAATGACAATGATATCTTATGCCTGTGTTTCTAGTTCCAACAGTGCAGTGTTCTAACACACAGCATTGTGTTCTACTACAAAGCATTGTGTTCTACTACAAAGCATTGTGTTCTACCACACAGCATTGTGTTCTACCACACAGCATTGTGTTCTACCACACATCATTGTGTTCTACCACACAGCATTGTGTTCTACCACACAGCATTGTGTTCTACCACACAGCATTGTGTTCTACCACACAGCATTGTGTTCTACCACACAGTATTGTGTTCTACCACACAGCATTGTGTTCTACTACATATCATTGTGTTATACTACACAGCATTGTGTTCTACCACACAGCATTGTGTTCTACCAAACAGGACCTGAGCCCTAGGACCGTGCCCCAGGACTACCTGACATGATGACTCCTTGCTGTCCCCAGTCCACCTGACTGTGCTGCTGCTCCAGTTTCAACTGTTCTGCCTTGTTATTATTCGACCATGCTGGTCATTTATGAACATTTGAACATCTTGGCCATGTTCTGTTATAATCTCCACCCGGCACAGCCAGAAGAGGACTGGCCACCCCACATAGCCTGGTTCCTCTCTAGGTTTCTTCCTAGGTTTTGGCCTTTCTAGGGAGTTTTTCCTAGCCACCGTGCTTCTACACCTGCATTGCTTGCTGTTTGGGGTTTTAGGCTGGGTTTCTGTACAGCACTTTGAGATATCAGCTGATGTACGAAGGGCTAAATAAATACATTTGATTTGATTTGTGTTTCTAGCTCTAACAGTGCAGTAATCTCTACTGCTTGTGTTTCTAGCTCCAACAGTGCAGTAATATCTAATGCTTGTGTCTCTAGCTCCAACAGTGCAGTACTATCTAATGCTTGTGTCTCTAGCTCCAACAGTACAGTAATATCTAATGCTTGTGTTTCAGGCTCCAACAGTGCAGTAATATCTAATGCTTGTGTTTCTAGCTCCAACAGTACAGTAATATCTAATGCTTGTGTCTCTAGCTCCAACAGTACAGTAATATCTAATGCTTGTGTTTCTAGCTCCAACAGTACAGTAATATCTAATGCTTGTGTTTCTAGCTCCAACAGTACAGTAATATCTAATGCTTGTGTTTCTAGCTCCAACAGTACAGTAATATCTAATGCTTGTGTTTCTAGCTCCAACAGTACAGTAATATCTAATGCTTGTGTCTCTAGCTCCAACAGTACAGTAATATCTAATGCTTGTGTTTCTAGCTCCAACAGTACAGTAATATCTAATGCTTGTGTTTCTAGCTCCAACAGTACAGTAATATATAATGCTTGTGTTTCTAGCTCCAACAGTACAGTAATATATAATGCTTGTGTTTCTAGCTCCAACAGTACAGTAATATATAATGCTTGTGTTTCTAGCTCCAACAGTACAGTAATATCTAATGCTTGTGTTTCTAGCTCCAACAGTACAGTAATATATAATGCTTGTGTTTCTAGCTCCAACAGTACAGTAATATATAATGCTTGTGTTTCTTGCTCAAACTGTACAGTAATATATAATGCTTGTGTTTCTAGCTCCAACTGTATACAGTAATATATAATGCTTGTGTTTCTTGCTCAAACTGTACAGTAATATATAATGCTTGTGTTTCTTGCTCAAACTGTACAGTAATATATAATGATATCATATTATTATAATATAATATTTAGCAATGAAACATATAAATACAAAACACAATTTACACACAATCCAGAAAAATAAAGAAATTAAGAAATATCAGAAGTGCAATGTCGGGGACCGGAATATAAATATATACAGTGTATTAGTACAGTCTATCTATATATTTATGTGTGTGTATATATAGTGTTACATCACTGTATTTCTGTATATACAGTGTATTAGTACAGTCTATATATATATTTATGTGTGTGTATATATAGTGTTACATCACTGTATTTCTGTATATACAGTGTATTAGTACAGTCTATATATATATTAATGTGTGTGTATATATAGTGTTACATCACTGTATTTCTGTATATACAGTGTATTCAGGCCCCTTGACTTTTTCCACAATTCGTTATGTTACAACCTAATTCTACAATGAATGAAATAGTTTTTCCCCCTCATCAATCTACACCCAATACCCCATAATGACAAAGCAAAAACATTTTTTTTTTTACGTTTGCAAATGTATTAAAAATAAAAAAACTGAAATATTACTGTCACGACTTCCGCCGAAGTCGGTCCTTCTCCTTGTTCGGCGGTCCGTCTCCTTCTAGCCATCGCTGATCCACTTTTTATTTTCCATTTGTTTTGTCTTGTCTTTTATCACACCTGGTTCCAATTCCATCAATTCCATTTACATTACATTTAAGTCATTTAGCAGACGCTCTTGTTGTGTATTTAACCCTCTGTTCCCCCTCATGTCCTTGTCGGTTATTGTTTATTGTAAGTGCTTGTTCACGTTATGTCCTGGTGTGCGTCTGTTTATTGATTTACCCATTTATTGATTGTTCTGTTTTCCGGTGGGTTTTGGTTATTAAACTGCGTCGTTGGAAAAACCGTTTTTTCTCTCCTGCGTCTGACTTCTCTGCCGCCAGTACGCACCCCTTACACAGACCCTTTACTCAGTACTTTTGGCAGCGATTACAGCCTTGAGTCTTCTTGACACTACAAGCGTGGTACAACTGTATTTGGGGAGTTTCGCCCAATCTTCTCTGCAGATCCTCTCAACCTCTGCCAGGTTGGATGGAGAGTGTTGCTGCACAGTTATTGTCACGTTTCTCCAGAGATGTTCGATCAGGTTCAAGTCCGGGCTCTGGCTGAGCCATTGAAGGACATTTAGAGACTTGTCCCAAAGCCAATCCTGCGTTGTCTTGGCTGTGTGCTTAGGGTCATTGCCCTGTTCGAACGTGAACCTTAGACCCAGTCTGAGGTCCTGAGCGATCTGGAGCAGGTTTTCATCAATGATCTCTCTGTACTTTGCTCCGTTCATCTTTCCCTCGATCTTGACTAGTCTCCCAGTCCCTGCTGCTGAAAAACATCACCACAGCATGATGCTGCCACCACCATGCTTCACCGTAGGGATGGTGCCAGGTTTCCTCCAGACGTGAAGCTTGTCATTCAGGCCAAAGAGTTCAATCTTGGTTTCACCAGACAAGAGAATGTTGTTTCTCATGGTCTGAGAGTCTTTGGGTGTCTTTTAGCAAACTCCAAGAGGGCCGTCATGTGTCTTTTACCGAGGAGTGGCTTCTGTCTGGCCACTCTACCATAAAGGCCAGATTGGTGGAGTGCTGCAGAGATGGTTGTCCTTCTGGAAGGTTATCCTATCTCCACAGAGGAACTCTGGAGCTCTGTCAGAGTGACCATTGGGTTCTTGGTCACCACCCAGACCATTCTCGCCTGATTGCTCAGTTTGGCCGAGCTGCCAGCTCTAGGAAGAGTCTTGGTGGTTCCAAACTTCTTCCATTTAAGAATGATGGAGGTCACTGTGTTCTTGGGGACCTTCAATGCTGCAGAAATGTTTTGGTACCCTTCCCCAGATCTGTGCCTCGACACAATCCTGTCTTGGAGCTCTACGGACAATTCTTTTGACATCATGGCTTGGTTTTTGCTCTAACATGCACTGTCAACTGTGGGACCTTATATAGACAGGTGTGTGCCTTTACAAATCATGTCCAATCAATTGAATTTACCACAGGTGGACTCCAATGAAGTTGTAGAAATATCACAAGGACGATCAATGGAAACAGGATGCACCTGAGCTCAATTTCAAATACTTATATAACAAACTGACTCGTTGGAAAGGTGGCATCCCACGTTGAAAAGTCACTGGTAAATTGCATGGCTGTGTGCTCGATTTTATACACCTGTCAGGACCAAATCCACTAATTTGAAGGGGTGTCCACATACTATAGTGTGTAACGCTTATTCTGTTGGTATATGGCCCTGCCCCGTCCAGGGAGGGAGACATTTCATTCTGTTGGTATATGGCCCTGCCCCGTCCAGGGAGGGAGACATTTCATTCTGTTGGTATATGGCCCTACCCCGTCCAGGGAGACAGACATTTCATTCTGTTGGTATATGGCCCTGCCCCGTCCAGGGAGGGAGACATTTCATTCTGTTGGTATATGGCCCTGCCCCGTCCAGGGAGGGAGACATTTCATTCTGTTGGTATATGGCCCTACCCCGTCCAGGGAGACAGACATTTCATTCTGTTGGTATATGGCCCTGCCCCGTCCAGGGAGGGAGACATTTCATTCTGTTGGTATATGGCCCTGCCCCGTCCAGGGAGGGAGACATTTCATTCTGTTGGTATATGGCCCTACCCCGTCCAGGGAGACAGACATTTCATTCTGTTGGTATATGGCCCTGCCCCGTCCAGGGAGGGAGACATTTCATACTGTTGGTATATGGCCCTGCCCCGTCCAGGGAGGGAGACATTTCATTCTGTTGGTATATGGCCCTACCCCGTCCAGGGAGACAGACATTTCATTCTGTTGGTATATGGCCCTGCCCCGTCCAGGGAGGGAGACATTTCATTCTGTTGGTATATGGCCCTGCCCCGTCCAGGGAGGGAGACATTTCATTCTGTTGGTATATGGCCCTGCCCCATCCAGGGAGACAGACATTTCATTCTGTTGGTATATGGCCCTGCCCCGTCCAGGGAGGGAGACATTTCATTCTGTTGGTATATGGCCCTGCCCCGTCCAGGGAGACAGACATTTCATTCTGTTGGTATATGGCCCTGCCCCGTCCAGGGAGACAGACATTTCATTCTGATGGTATATGGCCCTGCCCTGCCCCGTCCAGGGAGGGAGACATTTCATTCTGTTGGTATATGGCCCTGCCCCGTCCAGGGAGACAGACATTTCATTCTGTTGGTATATGGCCCTGCCCTGCCCCGTCCAGGGAGACAGACATTTCATTCTGTTGGTATATGGCCCTGCCCCGTCCAGGGAGACAGACATTTCATTCTGTTGGTATATGGCCCTGCCCCGACCAGGGAGGGAGACATTTCATTCTGTTGATAGTTAGTTAGTTCCTGCCAAGGCAGCAGCTACTCTTCCTGGGGTTTAATATGGATCCCCATTAGTTCCTGCCAAGGCAGCAGCTACTCTTCCTGGGGTTTATTATGGATCCCCATTAGTTCCTGCCAAGGCAACAGCTAATCTTCCTGGGGTTTATTATGGATCCCCATTAGTTCCTGCCAAGGCAACAGCTAATCTTCCTGGGGTTTATTATGGATCCCCATTAGTTCCTGCCAAGGCAACAGCTAATCTTCCTGGGGTTTATTATGGATCCCCATTAGTTCCTGCCAAGGCAACAGCTAATCTTCCTGGGGTTTATTATGGATCCCCATTAGTTCCTGCCAAGGCAACAGCTAATCTTCCTGGGGTTTATTATGGATCCCCATTAGTTCCTGCCAAGGCAACAGCTAATCTTCCTGGGGTTTATTATGGATCCCCATTAGTTCCTGCCAAGACAACAGCTAATCTTCCTGGGGTTTATTATGGATCCCCATTAGCTCCTGCCAAGGCAACAGCTAATCTTCCTGGTGTCCAGCAAAATTAAGGCATTTATACAACTTAAAAAACATTACAATACATTCATAACATATTTCACAACACACTAAGTGTGAATGTGATGAAATAAATAAAAGCTGAGATAAATCATTCTCTCTACTATTATTTTGACATTTCACATTCTTAAAAAAAAAGTGGTGATCCTAATTGACCTAAGTCAAGGATTTTTTACTAGGATTAAATGTCAGCAATTGTGGAAAAACTGAGTTTAAATGTATTTGGCTAAGGTGTATGTAAACTTCTGACTTCAACTGTATACACTTTAGGACTTTTATCCCTCCCTGAAAGAGATATAATTCCTTTGTTTTTAGTGTACCTTAGTTTATGGCTCCCCCTCTTGCCCATTAGAGACTGCTGAGGGGTTGATGGCTCATAATAATGTCCGGAATAATGTCCGGAATGGAGTACATGGAATGGTAACCAACACATTGTTTTCAAGTGTTTGATACCATTCAATCTACTCCATTCCAGACATTATGATGAGCTGTTTTCCCCTCAGAAGCCTCCACTGCTCTTGCCCATTCATTGTACTGTGGCAAGTGTTTTGGATAAAGGCGGGAAGTTGGGTCTTCGGTGGGAGGAGTCCTAGCTAGATTTGGGAGAGGTATATAGCCTTTTGACACACAGAACATATGTCTTTTTTTCTTCTTCCAGTTATCTATTCTTTAACACTACCTGCCTTTCAGCCAATCAGTACCCGCTAGAGAACGTTGCCGGGCGTCACCATTAGCATATCAGAATGCATACCAACCAGCAAGGTGCAGCAGACATAAGCACTAACGGTTGTTAAATAGTGCACAAACTCTTATAAATAATGAATTGCATGAATAACTATTATTGTAAATATATTAATGTAAAAATACAAAATACAAAATAAAAATAACAACAATAGTTATTTGATTCGATAGTCAAGAATATGTTTTTGTATTAAAGTCCTAGGAATGTAGGCCTACAATCTATTTTCATTTCCCTTACAATAAAAACATTACAGTGTTCTCTGATTGAACAACTTTATTTATAGATTCGATTAGTAATAGAGTTATAGTAACTAATTACAAGATGTAACAAAAAAAAACAGTCATTTGTTGATTGTGGATAAAGTGGTTTCTTGCATCAACAACACAACAGCATTTTCAGTCACCTCCTTGTCTGAAGGACAGGTTAATGTCAAGCCCTGCATGTTTTGAGAGGGGAACAGGTTCATGTCAAGCCCTGCATGTTTTGAGAGGGGAACAGGTTCATGTCAAGCCCTGCATGTTTTGAGAGGGGAACAGGTTCATGTCAAGCCCTGCATGTTTTGAGAGGGGAACAGGTTCATGTCAAGCCCTGCATGTTTTGAGAGGGTGACAGATTAATGTCAAGCCCTGCATGTTTTGAGAGGGTAACAGGTTAATGTCAAGCCCTGCATGTTTTGAGAGTGTAACAGGTTAATGTCAAGCCCTGCATGTTTTGAGAGGGTGACAGGTTAATGTCAAGCCCTGCGTGTTTTGAGAGGGTAACAGGTTCATGTCAAGCCCTGCAAGTTTTGTTTTTTAAAGTCTCCATGGAATGTAGGCCAACATTGGCTGCTACTGTAGGCTGGATGATAAAACAGCTGTTTCCATGGTAAAATGTTATGGGATGTATTTTCTCAATTTGTTTTAATGGTAGACCACTCTGGTACGCCTACATTATGATCAAATTGGCACGCCCTCATCTGTTTCACCTGTCTTTGTGATTGTCTCCACCCACCTCCAGGTGTCACCTGTTTTTCCCCATTAGTCCCCGGTGTATTTATCCCTGTGTTTGCTGTCTCTCTGTGCCAGTTCCTCTTGTTTTCCTCATTAGTCCCCAGTGTATTTATCCCTGTGTTTCCTGTATCTCTGTGCCAGTTCCTCTTGTTTTCCCCATTAGTCCCCGGTGTATTTATCCCTGTGTTTCCTGCCTCTCTGTGCCAGTTCCTCTTGTTTTCCCCATTAGTCCCCAGTGTATTTATCCCTGTGTTTCCTGTCTCTCTGTGCCAGTTCCTCTTGTTTTCCCCATTAGTCCCCAGTGTATTTATCCCTGTGTTTCCTGTCTCTCTGTGCCAGTTCCTCTTGTTTTCCCCATTAGTCCCCAGTGTATTTATCCCTGTGTTTCCTGTCTCTCTGTGCCAGTTCCTCTTGTTTTCCCCATTAGTCCCCAGTGTATTTATCCCTGTGTTTCCTGTCTCTCTGTGCCAGTGTATTTATCCCTGTGTTTCCTGTCTCTCTGTGTCAGTTCCTCTTGTTTTCCCCATTAGTCCCCGGTGTATTTATCCCTGTGTTTCCTGTCTCTCTGTGCCAGTTCGTCTTGTTTTCCCCATTAGTCCCCGGTGTATTTATCCCTGTGTTTCCTGTCTCTCTGTGCCAGTTCCTCTTGTTTTCCCCATTAGTCCCCAGTGTATTTATCCCTGTGTTTCCTGTCTCTCTGTGCCAGTTCGTCTTGTTTTCCCCATTAGTCCCCGGTGTATTTATCCCTGTGTTTCCTGTCTCTCTGTGCCAGTTCCTCTTGTTTTCCCCATTAGTCCCCGGTGTATTTATCCCTGTGTTTCCTGTATCTCTGTGCCAGTTCCTCTTGTTTTCCCCATTAATCCCCGGTGTATTTATCCCTGTGTTTCCTGTCTCTCTGTGCCAGTTCCTCTTGTTTTCCCCATTAGTCCCCAGTGTATTTATCCCTGTGTTTCCTGTCTCTCTGTGCCAGTTCCTCTTGTTTTCCCCATTAGTCCCCGGTGTATTTATCCCTGTGTTTCCTGTCTCTCTGTGCCAGTTCGTCTTGTTTTCCCCATTAGTCCCCAGTGTATTTATCCCTGTGTTTCCTGTCTCTCTGTGCCAGTTCCTCTTGTTTTCCCCATTAGTCCCCAGTGTATTTATCCCTGTGTTTCCTGTCTCTCTGTGCCAGTTCCTCTTGTTTCCCCCATTAGTCCCCGGTGTATTTATCCCTGTGTTTCCTGTCTCTCTGTGCCAGTTCCTCTTGTTTTCCCCCATTAGTCCCCGTGTGTATTTATCCCTGTGTTTCCTGTCTCTCTGTGCCAGTTCGTCTTGTTTCCCCCATTAGTCCCCGGTGTATTTATCCCTGTGTTTCCTGTCTCTCTGTGTCATTTCCTCTTGTTTTCCCCATTAGTCCCCAGTGTATTTATCCCTGTGTTTCCTGTCTCTCTGTGCCAGTTCCTCTTGTTTTCCCCCATTAGTCCCCGTGTGTATTTATCCCTGTGTTTGCTGTCTCTCTGTGCCAGTTCCTCTTGTTTTCCCCATTAGTCCCCGGTGTATTTATCCCTGTGTTTGCTGTCTCTCTGTGCCAGTTCCTCTTGTTTTCCCCATTAGTCCCTGGTGTATTTATCCCTGTGTTTCCTGTCTCTCTGTGCCAGTTCCTCTTGTTTTCCCCCATTAGTCCCCGTGTGTATTTATCCCTGTGTTTGCTGTCTCTCTGTGCCAGTTCGTCTTGTTTTCCCCATTAGTCCCCGGTGTATTTATCCCTGTGTTTGCTGTCTCTCTGTGCCAGTTCGTCTTGTTTCCCCCATTAGTCCCCGGTGTATTTATCCCTGTGTTTCCTGTCTCTCTGTGTCATTTCCTCTTGTTTTCCCCATTAGTCCCCAGTGTATTTATCCCTGTGTTTCCTGTCTCTCTGTGCCAGTTCCTCTTGTTTTCCCCCATTAGTCCCCGTGTGTATTTATCCCTGTGTTTGCTGTCTCTCTGTGCCAGTTCCTCTTGTTTTCCCCATTAGTCCCAGGTGTATTTATCCCTGTGTTTCCTGTCTCTCTGTGCCAGTTCGTCTTGTTTTCCCCCATTAGTCCCCAGTGTATTTATCCCTGTGTTTGCTGTCTCTCTGTGCCAGTTCCTCTTGTTTTCCCCATTAGTCCCCGGTGAATTTATCCTTGTGTTTCCTGCCTCTCTGTGCCAGTTCGTCTTGTTTTGCCAAGTCAACCTAGCTCCTATTTTCCCCAGTCTCTGTTTTTGCCTAGCCCTCCTGGTTTTGACCCTTGCCTGTCCTGACGCCGAATCCGCCTGCCTGACCACTCTGCCTGTTCTGACCTCAAGCCTGCCTATCGTTTGGTATTGTTTGGAGTCTGACCTGGTTGATGAACTCTCTACTGTCCCCTGCCTATCGTTTGGTATTGTTTGGAGTCTAACCTGCCTGTCGTTTGGTATTGTTTGGAATCTAACCTGCCAGTCGTTTGGTATTGTTTGGAGTCTAACCTGCCTGTCGTTTGGTATTGTTTGGAATCTAACCTGCCAGTCGTTTGGTATTGTTTGGAGTCTAACCTGCCTGTCGTTTGGTATTGTTTGGAGTCTAACCTGGTTGATGAACTCTCTCCTGTCCCAGGCCTGTCGTTTGGTATCGTTTGGAGTCTAACCTGCCTGTCGTTTGGTGTTGTTTGGAGTCTAACCTGCCAGTCGTTTGGTATTGTTTGGAGTCTGACCTGGTTGATGAACTCTCTACTGTCCCCTGCCTGTCGTTTGGTGTTGTTTGGAGTCTAACCTGCCTGTCGTTTGGTATTGTTTGGAGTCTGACCTGGTTGATGAACTCTCTCGCCTGTCCCCTGCCTGTCGTTTGGAGTCTGACCTGGTTGATGAACTCTCTCGCCTGTCCCCTGCCTGTCGTTTGGAGTCTGACCTGGTTGATGAACTCTCTCTACTGTCCCCTGCCTATCGTTTGGTATTGTTTGGAGTCTGACCTAGTTGATGAACTCTCTCCTGTCCCCTGCCTATCGTTTGGTATTGTTTGGAGTCTGACCTAGTTGATGAACTCTCTCCTGTCCCCTGCCTGTCTTTTGCCTACTCCTTTTGTTATAATAAATATCGGAGCTCAACCATCTGCCTCCTGTGTCTGCATTTGGGATAAAACTGTAACTTAAAGCAGGTACAGCCTCAGTGTTCACAGTAAACGCGTACTGGAAGTTGCACCGAGTTTTCAGCGGAGCTGAAATCTGCTCAGTGCCGAAAATATTTTAGAGGGAACATTGGTTATTCCAGACCATTCTACACGTTTTACAGTTTAAACAGTGTTTCTTGCTTCGCAAGCACACTAATGAACAAAGCCCCAAAACAAGGCCAAATCAGGTAGGTCAGCCCCCTCTTAAAAACAAACGCTTTCATGTCTTTTAAAATGCAGCGGTCGGGTCTGATATGCTAATCAAACCTAGGTCTTTTATTCTCTGAATCAAACTAAAGTCAACCTCATGTTTTATTCTTTGAAGCTTTTGAGGCTTTGAGGATGATGGTTTCAGGTTGTGTACACACACACACACACACACACACACACACACACACACACACACACACACACACACACACACACACACACACACACACACACACAATCGTACATGCATACTCCAGCCATAGGTTTCCGATTGTATACTCCTCAGTCCTGTCCACATCGTGTCAGAGACAGACTGGCCATAGGAAAACTCTGGTAAATGTATTTTTATTTCACCTTTATTTAACCAGGTAGGCCAGTTGAGAAGAAGTTCTCATTTACAATGGGGCCGGTTAATCTTTAGCTCATAGGACCTTTCTAAATTGGGTTATTTTTGGGAGGTAAAATGACCATTATATTGGTAATAAATGGAGGGGTAATAAAAACATTAGCTCAATTTCTGGTCCCAGATCTGTTTGTACTGTCTTCATCCTCTGGTCCCAGATCTGTTTGTACTGTCTTCATCCTCTAGCCTGGTCCCAGATCTGTTTGTACTGTCTTCATCCTCTGGTCCCAGATCTGTTTGTACTGTCTTCATCCTCTGGTCCCAGATCTGTTTGTACTGTCTTCATCCTCTGGTCCCAGATCTGTTTGTACTGTCTTCATCCTCTAGCCTGGTCCCAGATCTGTTTGTAGTGTCTTCATCCTCTAGCCTGGTCCCAGATCTGTTTGTACTGTCTTCATCCTCTAGCCTGGTCCCAGATCTGTTTGTACTGTCTTCATCCTCTGGTCCCAGATCTGTTTGTACTGTCTTCATCCTCTAACCTGGTCCCAGATCTGTTTGTACTGTCTTCATCCTCTAGCCTGGTCCCAGATCTGTTTGTACTGTCTTCATCCTCTAGCCTGGTTCCAGATCTGTTTGTACTGTCTTCATCTTCTAGCCTGGTCCCAGATCTGTTTGTACTGTCTTCATCCTCTGGTCCCAGATCTGTTTGTACTGTCTTCATCCTCTATAGACTCTATAGCCTCCCTACTGTCTATAGTCTCTCTACTGTCTATAGCCTCTCTACTGTCTATAGCCTCTCTACTGTCTAGAGCCTCTCTACTGTCTATAGCCACTCTACTGTCTATAGCCACTCTACTGTCTATAGCCTCTCTACTGTATATAGCCTCTCTACTGTCTATAGCCTCTCTACTGTCTATAGCCTCCCTACTGTCTATAGTCTCTCTACTGTCTATAGCCTCTCTACTGTCTATAGTATCTCTACTGTATAGAGCCTCTCTACTGTCTATAGCCTCTACTGTCTATAGTCTCTCTACTGTATAGAGCCTCTCTACTGTCTATAGTCTCTCTACTGTCTATAGTCTCTCTACTGTCTATAGCCTCTCTACTGTCTATAGTCTCTCTACTGTATAGAGCCTCTCTACTGTCTATAGCCTCTCTACTGTATATAGCCTCTCTACTGTATAGAGCCTCTCTACTGTCTATAGTCTCTCTACTGTATATAGTCTCTCTACTGTATAGAGCCTCTCTACTGTCTATAGTCTCTCTACTGTCTAGAGTCTCTCTACTGTCTATAGCCTCTCTACTGTCTAGAGTCTCTCTACTGTCTATAGCCTCTCTACTGTCTATAGCCTCTCTACTGTATATAGTCTCTCTAATGTCTATAGTCTCTCTACTGTATAGAGCCTCCCTACTGTCTATAGTCTCTCTACTGTCTATAGCCTCTCTACTGTCTATAGTCTATCTACTGTATATAGCCTCTCTACTGTCTATAGTCTCTCTACTGTATATAGTCTCTCTACTGTCTATAGTCTCTCTACTGTATAGAGCCTCTCTACTGTCTATAGTCTCTCTACTGTATATAGCCTCTCTACTGTCTATAGTCTTTCTACTGTCTATAGCCTCTCTACTGTCTATAGTCTCTCTACTGTCTATAGTCTCTCTACTGTATATAGTCTCTCTACTGTCTATAGTCTCTCTACTGTATAGAGCCTCTCTACTGTCTATAGTCTCTCTACTGTCTATAGTCTCTCTACTGTATATAGTCTCTCTACTGTCTATAGTCTCTCTACTGTATAGAGCCTCTCTACTGTCTATAGTCACTCTACTGTATATAGCCTCTCTACTGTCTATAGTCTCTCTACTGTCTATAGTCTCTCTACTGTATATAGTCTCTCTACTGTATATAGCCTCTCTACTGTCTATAGTCTCTCTACTGTCTATAGTCTCTCTACTGTCTATAGTCTCTCTACTGTATAGAGTCTCTCTACTGTCTATAATCTCTCTACTGTATATAGCCTCTCTACTGTCTATAGCCTCTCTACTGTCTATAGCCTCCCTACTGTCTATAGTCTCTCTACTGTATAGAGCCTCTCTACTGTCTATAGCCTCTCTACTGTCTATAGTCTCTCTACTGTATAGAGCCTCTCTACTGTCTATAGTCTCTCTACTGTCTATAGTCTCTCTACTGTCTATAGCCTCTCTACTGTCTATAGTCTCTCTACTGTATATAGCCTCTCTACTGTATATAGCTTCTCTACTGTATATAGCCTCTCTACTGTCTATATTTTCTCTACTATATATAGCCTCTCTACTGTATAGAGCCTCTCTACTGTCTATAGTCTCTCTACTGTATATAGCCTCTCTACTGTCTATAGCTTCTCTACTGTATATAGCCTCTCTACTGTCTATAGCTTCTCTACTGTATATAGCCTCTCTACTGTCTATAGCTTCTCTACTGTATATAGCATCTCTACTGTCTATAGCCTCTCTACTGTCTATAGCTTCTCTACTGTATATAGCCTCTCTACTGTATATAGCCTCTCTACTGTCTATAGCTTCTCTACTGTATATAGCCTCTCTACTGTCTATGGCCTCTCTACTGTATATAGCCTCTCTACTGTATATAGCCTCTCTACTGAATATAGCCTCACTACTGTATATAGCTTCTCTACTGTTTATAGCCTCTCTACTGAATATAGCCTCTCTACTGTATATAGCCCCTCTACTGTATATAGCATCTCTACTGTATATAGCCTCTCTACTGTACATAGCCTCTCTACTGTATATAGCCTCTCTACTGTATATAGCCTCTCTACTGTACATAGCCTCTCTACTGTACATAGCCTCTCTACTGTATATAGCCTCTCTACTGTATATAGCCTCTCTACTGTATATAGCCTCTCTACTGTCTATAGCCTCTCTACTGTCTATAGCCTCTCTACTGTATATAGCCTCACTACTGTATAGAGCCTCTCTACTGTATGTAGCCTCTCTACTGTATATAGTCTCACTACTGTATGTAGCCTCTCTACTGTATATAGTCTCTCTACTGTATATAGCCTCTCTACTGTATATAGCCTCTCTACTGTATATAGCCTCTACTGTATATAGCCTCTCTACTGTATATAGCCCCTCTACTGTATATAGCCCCTCTACTGTATATAGCCTCTCTACTGTATATAGCCTCTCTACTGTATATAGCATCTCTACTGTATATAGCCTCTCTACTGTATATAACCTCTCTACTGTATATAGCCTCTCTACTGTATATAGCCTCTCTACTGTATATAGCCTCTCTACTGTATATAGCCCCTCTACTGTATATAGCCTCCCTACTGTATATAGCCTCTCTACTGTATATAGCCTCTCTACTGTATATAGCCCCTCTACTGTATATAGCCCCTCTACTGTATATAGCCTCTCTACTGTATATAGCCTCTCTACTGTATATAGCATCTCTACTGTCTATAGCCTCTCTACTGTATATAACCTCTCTACTGTATATAGCCTCTCTACTGTATATAGCCTCTCTACTGTATATAGCCTCTCTACTGTATATAGCCCCTCTACTGTATATAGCCTCTCTACTGTATATAGCCTCTCTACTGTATATAGCCTGTCTTGTTACTGTTATTTTTATTTCTTTACTTACCTATTGTCCATCTAATGCTTTTTTTGCACTATTGGTTAGAGCCTGTAAGTCAGCATTTCACTGTAAGGTCGACACCTGTTGTATTCGGCACACGTGACAAATAAACTTGGATTTGATAAACTGCATTGATTGTAGCTGAAGATTTTAACCAAGCAAATCTGAAAACAAGGCTCCCTAAATTCTATCAGCTTATCTAATGGAGACCCGGGCTGGCAGCATTCTGGATCATTGCTACTTTAACTTCCTCGACGCATACAAAGTTCTCCCTCGCTCTCCTTTCGGCAAATCTGACCACGACTCCATTTTGTTGCTCCCAGCCTATAGACAGAAACTAAAACAGGAAACGCTTGTGCTCAGGTCTGTTCAACGCTGGTCTGACCAATCGGATTCCACTCTTTCAAGATTGCTTTGATCACGTGGACTGGGATATGTTCCGGGTAGCCTCAGACAACACCATTGATGTATATGCTGAATCGGTGAGCGAGTTTATTAGCAAGTGCATCGGTGATGTTGTATCCACGGTGACTATTAAAACCTTCCCCAACCAGAAACTGTGGATTGATGGCAGCATTCTCACAAAACTGAAAGCGTGAACCACTGCTTTTAATCATGGCAAGGCGACCGGAAACACGACCGAATACAAACAGTGTCGCTATTCCCTTTGCATGGCGATCAAACAAGCTAAGCATCAGTTTAGAGACAAAGTGGAGTCGCAATTCAACGGCTCAGACACGAGACGTATGTGGCAGGTTCTACAGACAATCATGGATTATAGGGAAAACCAGCCCCGTCTCGGGGACACCGACGTCTTGCTCCCAGACAAACTAAATAACTTCTTTGCCCACTTTGAGGACAATACAGTGCCACTGACACGGCCCGCTAACAAAACTTGCGGGCTCTCCTTCACCGCAGCCAATGTGAGTAAAACGTTTAAACGTGTTAGATTACTTGTTAGATATTACTGCACGGTCGGTCGGAACTAGAAGCACAAGCATTTCGCTACACTCGCATTAACATCTGCTAACCATGTGTCTGTGACCAATAACATTTGATTTGATTATGTGACTGCAATCTGCAGACTCGGGTGGCTGCAGTATGGGATCAGTAACTGACCTAATACAGACTGAAGTGAGCACAGACATGATTCATCTTCCTTCAGAGGCAGACAGACATTGTCACTGACTGAAACCTATAGACAACGTCAGTCAGTGTTGTGTGTCAAGACAAACATCAAGACAACACGTGAGGACAGACCAGACAGCAAATACGGGCTTACTGTTATAACCTCGTCTCCCTTTTTACCATAGATGTTATGTTTTACAAGTCTAAAACATGACACTATTATAAGCGATCTGAACCGGGCAGAGCTCGGATACTTCAGTTAATACAACAATTCAGTCCAACGTTCTTTTACCTGAGACGTAAAGCCCAAATGTCTGACAGACCTATTGGATCTGTGGTGGCTGTTCCACTGGATGTCATAAGGTGTATGCACCAATTTGTAAGTCGCTCTGGATAAGAGCGTCTGCTAAATGACTTAAATGTAAATGTAAATGTACGTAAAGCCCAAATGTCTGACAGACCTATTGGTGGAACAAACTCCCTCACGACGCAGGGACAGCGGAGTCAATCACCACCTTCCGGAGACACCTGAAACCCCACCTCTTTAAGGAATACCTAGGATAGGGTAATCCTTCTCACCCCCCTAAAAGATTTAGATGCACTATTGTAAAGTGGCTGTTCCACTGGATGTCATAAGGTGTATGCACCAATTTGTAAGTCGCTCTGGATAAGAGCGTCTGCTAAATGACTTAAATGTAAATGTAAATGTACATAAAGCACAAATGTCTGACAGACCTATTGGATCTGGGCCCTGGTCAAGTGGTACCCTATTCCCTCTGGACCCTGGTCAAATGGTACCCTATTCCCTCTGGACCCTGGTCAAATGGTACCCTATTCCCTCTGCGCCCTGGTCAAATGGTACCCTATTCCCTCTGGACCCTGGTCAAATGGTACCCTTTTCCCTATGAGCCCTGGTCAAATGGTACCCTGGTCAAATGGTACCCTATTCCCTCTGCGCCCTGGTCAAATGGTACCCTTTTCCCTATGAGCCCTGGTCAAATGGTACCCTGGTCAAATGGTACCCTATTCCCTATGGGCCCTGGTCAAGTGGTACCCTATTCCCTCTGGACCCTGGTCAAATGGTACCCTATTCCCTCTGCGCCCTGTCAAATGGTACCCTATTCCCTATGGGCCCTGGTCAAGTGGTACCCTATTCCCTCTGGGCCCTGGTCAAATGGAACCCTATTCCCTATGGGCCCTGGTCAAATGGAACCCTATTCCCTCTGGGCCCTGGTCAAATGGAACCCTATTCCCTCTGGGCCCTGGTCAAATGGAACACTATTCACTATGGGCCCTGGTCAAATGGAACCCTATTCCATAT
This sequence comes from Oncorhynchus keta, assembly GCF_023373465.1. Lineage (NCBI taxonomy): Eukaryota > Metazoa > Chordata > Actinopteri > Salmoniformes > Salmonidae > Oncorhynchus > Oncorhynchus keta. Next base: position 54,670,650 of record NC_068441.1, read on the forward strand.
GGGCCCTGGTCAAATGGAACCCTATTCCCTCTGGGCCCTGGTCAAATGGTACCCTATTCCCTATGGGCCCTGGTCAAATGGTACCCTATTCCCTCTGGGCCCTGGTCAAATGGTACCCTTTTCCCTATGAGCCCTGGTCAAATGGTACCCTGTTCCCTCTGGGCCTTGGTTATATGGAACCCTATTACCTATGGGCCTTGGTCAAATGGTACCCTATTCCCTATGGGCCCTGGTCAAATAGAACCCTATTCCCTATGGGCCTTGGTCAAATGGAACCCTATTCCCTCTGGGCCCTGGTCAAATGGAACCCTATTTCCTATGGGCCCTGGTCAAATAGAACCCTATTCCCTCTGGGCCCTGGTCAAATGGAACCCTATTCCCTCTGGGCCCTGGTCAAATGGAACACTATTCACTATGGGCCCTGGTCAAATGGAACACTATTCACTATGGGCCCTGGTCAAATGGAACCCTATTCCATATGGGCCCTGGTCAAATGGTACCCTATTCCCTCTGGGCCCTGGTCAAATGGTACCCTATTCCCTATGGGCCCTGGTCAAATGGTACCCTATTCCCTATGGGCCCTGGTCAAATGGTACCCTATTCCCTCTGGGCCCTGGTCAAATGGTACCCTTTTCCCTATGAGCCCTGGTCAAATGGTACCCTGTTCCCTCTGGGCCCTGGTCAAATGGTACCCTATTCCCTATGGGCCCTGGTCAAATAGAACCCTATTCCCTATGGGCCTTGGTCAAATGGAACCCTATTCCCTCTGGGCCCTGGTCAAATGGAACCCTATTCCCTCTGGGCCCTGGTCAAATAGAACACTATTCCCTCTGGGCCCTGGTCAAATGGAACCCTATTCCCTCTGGGCCCTGGTCAAATGGAACCCTATTCCCTCTGGGCCCTGGTCAAATGGAACCCTATTCCCTCTGGGCCCTGGTCAAATGGTACCCTATTCCCTCTGGGCCCTGGTCAAATGGAACCCTTTTCCCTATGGGCCCTTGTCAAAAGTAGTGCACTACGACTCTCTTGTAACTATTTCCTGTAACTCTCTGTCTAATCCACAGTGTTCCTTACAACAGCCCAGGTAGAGAGTTGATGCATGGCCTTCACCTAAAGCTAAAGGTGACTTCTCTGGTGAAAACTTCATTAACCCCCCAGCCTTGGATCACCTAACCCCCTCCCCCAGATCTTCCTTAGATTTCGAGGATCGTGCTTAGGTGTGTGTGTGTCTGCCTGCATACTGAATGTGTGTTAACATATGTGTCCGTGTGCGTGAGTACGTTTGTGTGTGTGTGTGCAAGTGTCGTCTGCGTGTCAGTACTCACATTCTCCGCTGTCCCCTCCCGGAGGCTGATAGAAGGACAGTCCCAGAGAGATCAGGGCAGCCACCTCCAAGATGATCAGAGTCACGTCCTGCAGGGCCTCCCATACTAACTGGAGGAAGGTCTTTGGCTTCTTCGGAGGTATTAGGTTTTCCCCATACACTTCTTTCCTCTTATCTAGGTCGGTTGCATCTCCTGTTAAGCCTGTTTGGAGAGAGAATAACAATTGAATTAAATTTAACTATTGTACAAATCACATGTACATATGTAAAAAATCATATCTCTCTCTCGCTCTCATAGAATAAGCTACAAATGATTATACACACATGTCAATACACTGTCTGGTTTTCCTTTTTCCTCTGTCTCCTCCACACACACTCTACTAGAGAACACGCACAAACCAGCCTTCCACTTCTACACACAAACCACCCATACACAAACCACCCATACACCAACCACCCATAAACCAACCACCCATAAACCAACCAACCACCCACACGCCAACCACCCACACGCCAACCACCCACACGCCAACCACCCACCCACACACACACCAACCACCCGTACACCAACCACCCATAAACCAACCAACCACCCACACACCAACCACCCATACACCAACCACCTGTACACCAGCCACCCATACACCAACCACCCATACACCAACCACCCACACACTAACCACCCATGCACCAACCACCCATACACCAACCACCAATAAACCAACCACCCATAAACCAACTAACCACCCTTACGCCATCCACCCATACACCAACCACCCATACACCAACCACCTGTACACCAACCACCTGTACACCAGCCACCCATACACCAACCACCCATACACCAACCACCTGTACACCAACCACCTGTACACCAGCCACCCATACACCAACCACCCATACACCAACCACCCACCCACCCACACACCAACCACCCACACACCAACCACCCACACACCAACCACTCACACACCAACCACCCATACACCAACATACCAACCACCCACACACTAACCACCCACACACCAACCACTCATACACCAACTACCCATATACTGTCAATATCACAAAGACAACTGAAGTTATAACCAGTTTTAGGAGGGCATGTGATTTTTTGAATGGTTTTCCCCCGTTGCCCCTCCTTCTCCATCAGTAGGGCCTGCTCTGCTCCTTCTCCATCAGTAGGGCCTGCTCTGCTCCATCAGTAGGGCCTACTCCCCTCCTTCTCCATCAGTAGGTCCTGCTCCCCTCCTTCTCCATCAGTAGGGCCTGCTCCCCTCCTTCGCCATCAGTAGGTCCTGCTCCTCTCCTTCTCCATCAGTAGGGCCTGCTCTGCTCCTTCTCCAACATTAGGGCCTGCTCCTTCTCCATCAGTAGGGCCTGCTCTGCTCCTTCTCCATCAGTAGGGCCTGCTCTGCTCCTTCTCCATCAGTAGGGCCTGCTCCCCTCCTTCTCCATCAGTAGGGCCTGCTCTGCTCCTTCTCCATCAGTAGGGCCTGCTCCTCTCCTTCTCCATCAGTAGGGCCTGCTCCCCTCCTTCTCCATCAGTAGGGCCTGCTCCGCTCCTTCTCCATCAGTAGGGCCTGCTCCCCTCCTTCTCCATTAGTAGGTCCTGCTCCCCTCCTTCTCCATCAGTAGGGCCTGCTCCTCTCCTTCTACATCAGTAGGTCCTGCTCCTCTCCTTCTCCATCAGTAGGTCCTGCTCCTTTCCTTCTCCATCAGTAGGTCCTGCTCCTCTCCTTCTCCATCAGTAGGGCCTGCTCCGCTCCTTTTCCATCAGTAGGGCCTGCTCCTTTCCTTCTCCATCAGTAGGGTCTGCTCCTTTCCTTCTCCATCAGTAGGGCCTGCTCTGCTCCTTCTCCATCAGTAGGGCCTGCTCCCCTCCTTCTCCATCAGTAGGGTCTGCTCCCATCCTTCTCCATCAGTAGGGTCTGCTCCTCTCCTTCTCCATCAGTAGGGCCTGCTCCGCTCCTTTCCATCAGTAGGGCCTGCTCCTTTCCTTCTCCATCAGTAGGGCCTGCTCTGCTCCTTCTCCATCAGTAGGGCCTGCTCCCCTCCTTCTCCATCAGTAGGGCCTGCTCCGGTCCTTCTCCATCAGTAGGGTCTGCTCCTTTCCTTCTCCATCAGTAGGGCCTGCTCTGCTCCTTCTCCATCAGTAGGGCCTGCTCCCCTCCTTCTCCATCAGTAGGGCCTGCTCCGGTCCTTCTCCATCAGTAGGGCCTGCTCTGCTCCTTCTCCATCAGTAGGGCCTGCTCTGCTCCTTCTCCATCAGTAGGGCCTGCTCCCCTCCTTCTCCATCAGTAGGGCCTGCTCCGGTCCTTCTCCATCAGTAGGGCCTGCTCTGCTCCTTCTCCATCAGTAGGGCCTGCTCTGCTCCTTCTCCATCAGTAGGGCCTGCTCCCCTCCTTCTCCATCAGTAGGGCCTGCTCCGGTCCTTCTCCATCAGTAGGGCCTGCTCTGCTCCTTCTCCATCAGTAGGGCCTGCTCTGCTCCTTCTCCATCAGTAGGGTCTGCTCCCCTCCTTCTCCATCAGTAGGGTCTGCTCCCCTCCTTCTCCATCAGTAGGGCCTGCTCCGCTCCTTCTCCATCAGTAGGGCCTGCTCTGCTCCTTCTCCATCAGTAGGGCCTGCTCTGCTCCTTCTCCATCAGTAGGGCCTGCTCTGCTCCTTCTCCATCGGTAGGGTCTGCTCCCCTCCTTCTCCATCAGTAGGGTCTGCTCCCCTCCTTCTCCATCAGTAGGGTCTGCTCCCCTCCTTCTCCATCAGTAGGGCCTGCTCTGCTCCTTCTCCATCAGTAGGGCCTGCTCCCCTCTTTCTCCATCAGTAGGGCCTGCTCCCCTCCTTCTCCATCAGTAGGACCTGCTCCCCTCCTTCTCCATCAGTAGGGCCTGCTCCCCTCCTTCTCCATCAGTAGGACCTGCTCCCCTCCTTCTCCATCAGTAGAGCCTGCTCTGCTCCTTCTCCAACATTAGGGCCTGCTCCCCTCTTTCTCCATCAGTAGGGCCTGCTCTGCTCCTTCTCCATCAGTAGGGTCTGCTCCCCTCCTTCTCCATCAGTAGGGTCTGCTCCCCTCCTTCTCTATCAGTAGGGCCTGCTCCGCTCCTTCTCCATCAGTAGGGCCTGCTCCTCTCCTTCTCCATCAGTAGGGTCTGCTCCTCTCCTTCTCCATCAGTAGGGCCTGCTCCTCTCCTTCTCCATCAGTAGGGCCTTGCTCCCATCCTTCTCCATCAGTAGGGCCTGCTCCCATCCTTCTCCATCAGTAGGGCCTGCTCCCATCCTTCTCCATCAGTAGGGCCTGCTCCCCTCCTTCTCCATCAGTAGGGCCTGCTCCCATCCTTCTCCATCAGTAGGGCCTGCTCCCCTCCTTCTCCATCAGTAGGGCCTGCTCCTCTCCTTCTCCATCAGTAGGGTCTGCTCCTCTCCTTCTCCATCAGTAGGGCCTGCTCCTCTCCTTCTCCATCAGTAGGGCCTGCTCCCATCCTTCTCCATCAGTAGGGCCTGCTCCCATCCTTCTCCATCAGTAGGGCCTGCTCCCCTCCTTCTCCATCAGTAGGGCCTGCTCCCCTCCTTCTCCATCAGTAGGGCCTGCTCCCATCCTTCTCCATCAGTAGGGCCTGCTCCCCTCCTTCTCCATCAGTAGAGCCTGCTCCCATCCTTCTCCATCAGTAGGGCCTGCTCCTCTCCTTCTCCATCAGTAGGGCCTGCTCCTCTCCTTCTCCATCAGTAGGGCCTGCTCCCCTCCTTCTCCATCAGTAGGGCCTGCTCCCATCCTTCTCCATCAGTAGGGCCTGCTCCCCTCCTTCTCCATCAGTAGGGCCTGCTCCCATCCTTCTCCATCAGTAGGGCCTGCTCCTCTCCTTCTCCATCAGTAGGGCCTGCTCCCCTCCTTCTCCATCAGTAGGGCCTGCTCCCATCCTTCTCCATCAGTAGGGCCTGCTCCCATCCTTCTCCATCAGTAGGGCCTGCTCCTCTCCTTCTCCATCAGTAGGGCCTGCTCCTCTCCTTCTCCATCAGTAGGGCCTGCTCCTCTCCTTCTCCATCAGTAGGGCCTGCTCCTCTCCTTCTCCGCTCCAACAGGTTTTCATCAAGGATCTGTCTGTACTTAGCTCTGTTTATCTTTCCCTTGATCCTGTCTGGTCTCCCAATCCCTGCCATTGAAAAATATCCCCACCACAAATCCGGGATCCGGCTGGGCCACTCAAGGAGATTTAGAGACTTGTCCCGAAGCCACACCTGCATGGTCTTGGCTGTGTACTTAGAGTTGTTGTCCTGTTGGAAAGGGAACCGTCGCCCCAGTCTGAAGTCCTGAGAGCTCTGGAGCAGGGTTTCATCAAGGATCTCTGTACTTTGCTTCGTTCATCTTTCTCTCGATCCTGACTAGTCTCCCAGTCCCTGCCACTGAAAAACATCCCCACAGCTTGATGCTGCCACCACCATGCTTCACCGTAGGGATGGTGCCAGGTTTCCTCCAGACGTGACGCTTGGCATTCAGGCCAAAGAGTTCAATCGTGGTTTCATCAGACCAGAGAATTTTGTTTCTCATGGTCTGAGGGAATACTGGTTTCATCAGACCAGAGAGTCTTGTTTCTCATGGTCTGAGAGTCTTTAGGTGCCTTTCGGGAAAATCCAAGCAGGCGGTCATGTGCCTTTTACCGAGGAGTGGCTTCCGTCTGGCCACTCTACCATAAAGGCCTGATTGCTGGAATGCTGCAGAGATGGTTGGTCTTCTGTAAATTTCTCCCATCTCCACAGAGGTACTCTGGAGCTCTGTCAGAGTGACCATCGGATTCTTGGTCACCTCCCTGACCAAGGCCATTCTCCCCTGATTGCTCAGTTTTGCCGGGCGGCCAGCTCTAGGAAGAGTCTTGGTGGTTCCAAACTTCTTCAATTTAAAAATGATGGAGGCCACTGTGTTCTTGGGGACCTTGAATGCTGCAGACATGTTTTGGTACCATTCACCAGATCTGTGCCTCAAAACAATCATGTCATGGAGCTCTACGGACAATTCCTTCGACCTCAAGCCTTGGTTTTTGCTCTGACATGCACTGTCAACTGTGGTACCTTTATATAGACAGGTGTGTGCCCTTCGAAATCATGTCCAGTAGTAATAGACATAGAGATAGAGACAGTGATAGAGAAAGTGATAGTAATAGTGATAGAGAAAGTGATAGAGATAGAGATAGTGATAGAAATATTGTCACGCCCTGGTCGAAGTATTTTGTGTTTTTCTTCATGTATTTGGTCAGGCCAGGGTGTGACATGGGTTTTTGTATGTGGTGTGTAGCTTAGTGGGGTTGTAGCTTAGTGGGGTGTTCTAGGTTAGTCTATGGCTGTCTGAAGTGGTTCTCAATCAGAGGCAGGTGTTTATCGTTGTCTCTGATTGGGAACCATATTTAGGCAGCCATATTCTTTGGTTGTATTGTGGGTGATTGTCCTTAGTGTCTTGATGTCCTTGTGCTGTGTTAGTTGACACAAGTATAGGCTGTTTTCGGTTTTCGTTTCGTTTATTGTTTTGTAGTGTTTGTGTTTACGTTGTTTGATTAAACATGGATCGCAATATACACGCTGCAGTTTGGTCCGACTCTCCTTCACCATATGAAAACCGTGACAGATATTGATAGTGATATAGATATCTATCACTATCAATATATAGATATCGAAAGTGATAGATATATTAATTTCACTCTTTCTCGTCTAGTGATATTGATAGAGATAGTGATAGAGAAAATGATAGTAATGTAGATATAGATGGTGAAAGTGATAGAGATAGTGACAAGGATAGAGAAAGTGATAGTATAGAGATACAGATAATGATAGAACTATAGATAGCGATAGAGATAGTGACAATGATAGAACTATAGATAGTGATAGTGATATAGATAGTGATAATGATAGAACTATAGATAGTGATAATGATAGAATTATAGATAGTGATAATGATGGAACTGTAGATAGTGATAGTGATAATGATATAGCTATAGATCGTGATAGAGATAGTGATAAAACTATAGATAGTGATAATGATAGAACTATAGACATAGATAATGATAGAACTATAGATAGAGATCATGATAGAACTATAGATAGTGATAATGATAGAAATATAGATAGTGATAAAGATAATGATAGAACTATAGATAGAGATAATTATATAACTATAGATAGTGATAATGATAGAACTATAGATAGTGATAGAGATAATGATAGAACTATTGATAGAGATAGAGATAGAGATATAGATAGTGATAATGATAGCACTATAGATAGAGATAGCGATAATGACAGAACTATAGAGATAGTAAAAGAGAGTGATAATGATATAGCTATAGATCGTGTAGAGATAGTGATAATGATAGAACTGTAGATAGTGATAGAGATAGTAAAAGAGATAGTGATAATGATATAGCTATAGATCGTGATAGAGATAGTGATAATGATAGAACTATAGATAGTGATAGAGATACTATAGATAGTGATAAAACTATAGACATAGATCATGATAGTACTATAGATACTGATAGAGATAATGATATAACTATAGATATAGATAATGATGTAACTATAGATAGTGATAATGATAGAACTATAGATAGTGATAGAGATAATGATAGAACTATATATAGAGATAGAGATAATGATAGAACTATAGATTGAGATAATGATAATAGACAGAACTATAGATAGTGATAGAGATAATGATAGAACTATAGATATTGATATAGATAATGATAGAGATAATGATAGAACTATAGATAGAGATAATGATAGCACTATAGATAGTGATAATGATAGAACTATAGATAGAGATAGAGATAATGATAAAACTATAGATAGTGATAGAGATAGTGATAATGATTGAACTATAGATAGTGGTAGAGATAGACATAATGATAGAACTATAGATAGTGGTAGAGATAGACATAATGATAGAACTAGAGATAGAGATAATGATAGAACTATAGATAGTGGTAGAGATAGACATAATGATAGAACTATAGATAGTGGTAGAGATAGACATAATGATAGAACTAGAGATAGAGATAATGATAGAACTATAGATAGTGGTAGAGATAGACATAATGATAGAACTATAGATAGTGATAGTGAAAGAAAAAGAGAAGACAAGAAAGCAATAGAATGAGAAGCAGCAGAGACAGAGGAGGAGGGGATCAGTTGGGGTGATGTCTGAGGCTGCCTCACACTACTAGAATCCGAAGTCAAATGTCTGCTGTTTGCTGATGATCTGGTACTTCTGTCACCAACCAAGGAGGGCCTACAGCAGCACCTAGATCTTATGCACAGATTCTGTCAGACCTGGGCCCTGACAGTAAATCTCAGTAAGACCAAAATAATGGTGTTCCAAAAAAGGTCCAGCCACCAGGACCACAAATACAAATTCCATCTAGACACTGTTGCCCTAGAGCACACAAAAAACGATACATACCTTGGCCTAAACATCAGCGCCACAGGTAACTTCCACAAAGCTGTGAACGATCTGAGAGACAAGGCAGGAAGGGCATTCTATGCCATCAAAAGGAACATAAATTTCAACATACCAATTAGGATTTGGCTAAAAATACTTGAATCAGTCATAGAGCCCATTGCCCTCTATGGTTGTGAGGTCTGGGGTCCGCTCACCAACCAAGACTTCACAAAATGGGACAAACACCAAATTGAGACTCTGCACGCAGAATTCTGCAAAAATATCCCGTGTACAACATAGAACACCAAATAATGCATGCAGAGCAGAATTAGGCCGATACCCACTAATTATCCAAATCCAGAAAAGAGCCGTTAAATTCTACAACCACCTAAAAGGAAGCGATTCCCAAACCTTCCATAACCAAGCCATCACCTACAGAGAGATGAACCTGGAGAAGAGTCCCCTAAGCAAGCTGGTCCTGGGGCTCTGTTCACAAACACAAACACACCCCACAGAGCCCCAGGACATCAGCACAATTAGACCCAACCAAATCATGAGAAATCAAAAAGATAATTACTTGACACATTGGAAAGAATTTACAAAAAAACAGAGCAAACTAGAATGCTATTTGGCCCTACACAGAGAGTACACAGCGGCAGAATACCTGACCACTGTGACTGACCCAAACTGAAGGAAAGCTTTGACTATGTACAGACTCAGTGAGCATAGCCTTGCTATTGAGAAAGGCCGCCGTAGGCAGACATGGCTCTCAAGAGAAGACAGGCTATGTGCTCACTGCCCACAAAATGAGGTGGAAACTGAGCTGCACTTCCTAACCTCCTGCCCAATGTATGACCATATTAGAGAGACATATTTCCCTCAGATTACACAGATCCACAAAGAATTCGAAAACCAATCCAATTTTGATAAACTCCCACAGTGTGCCATCACAGCAGCAGGATTTGTGACCTGTTGCCACGAGAAAAGGGCAACCAGTGAAGAACAAACACCATTGTAAATACAACCCATATTTATGCTTATTTATTTTATCTTGTGTCCTTTACCATTTGTACATTGTTAAAACACTGCATATATATAATATGACATTTGTAATGTCTTTATTGTTTTGAAACTTCTGTATGTGTAATGTTTACTGTTCATTTTTATTGTTTATTTCACTTTATATATTCACTTTATATATTATCTACCTCACTTGCTTTGGCAATGTTAACACATGTTTCCCATGCCAATAAAGCCCTTGAATTGAGAATTGAGAATTGAGAGAGAGAGAGAGACAGAGAGAGGGTGGGAGTGAGAGTGGACGTGTGAGGGTGAGAGTGAGAGAGAGAGTGAGAGAATGTTAGAATGGTAGAATTCCCACCAGCCCGTGCTCTAAATACTACAGTTATATATAGACTCATTAAGCATTCTGTTTTTAATTGTCTTGCTCTGTGTGAGAAGAGATAGAAGCACATTGATGTCTCACAGCATCGCAAACAGACACACACAGGACCACATGAGAGCACACACACACACACAACATCACCATGTGAACACACACATACCGTGCCGAGAGTCCTCTCTGGTCATAGCAGTGGGGAGCATCACTCTCACACACACACACACACACACACACACACACACACATCAATACAGGACTAAGTTCGAATCGTACTGCACCGGCTCCGACGCTCGTCGGACGTGGCAGGGCTGGAAAACTATTACAGACTGGAAAGGGAAGCTGCACAGTGACACGAGCCGACCAGACGTGCTAAGTTACTTCTATGCAAGTAACACTGAAACATGCATGAGAGCATCAGCTGTTCCAGATGGCTGTGTGATCACGGTCTCCGTAGCCGATGTGAGTAAGACCTTTTAACAGGTCAACAAACGATACACAGCAGAATTAGGACGACACACACTAGTTATTTATTTACATCCTGAAAAGAGCTGTTCAATTCTACAAACATCTAAAAGGTAGTGATGCCCACACATTACACAACAAATCCCTCACATAGAGAGAGAGATGAGCCTAGAGAAGAGTCCCCTCAGCCATCTGGTTCTGAGACTCTGTTAACAAACAGACTCCACAGAGCCCTAACCTACAGAGAGATGAGCCTAGAGAAGAGTCCCCTCAGCCATCTGGTTCTGAGACTCTGTTAACAAACACACCCCACAGAGCCCTAACCTACAGAGAGATGAGCCTAGAAAAGAGTCCCCTCAGCCATCTGGTTCTGAGACTCTGTTAACAAACACACCCCACAGAGCCCTAACCTACAGAGAGATGAGCCTAGAGAAGAGTCCCCTCAGCCATCTGGTTCTGAGACTCTGTTAACAAACACACCCCACAGAGCCCTCACCTACAGAGAGATGAGCCTAGAGAAGAGTCCCCTCAGCCATCTAGCTCTGAGACTCTGTTAACAAACACACCCCACAGAGCCCTAACCTACAGAGAGATGAGCCTAGAGAAGAGTCCCCTCAGCCATCTGGTTCTGAGACTCTGTTAACAAACACACCCCACAGAGCCCTAACCTACAGAGAGATGAGCCTAGAGAAGAGTCCCCTCAGCCATCTGGTTCTGAGACTCTGTTAACAAACACACCCCACAGAGCCCTAACCTACAGAGAGATGAGCCTAGAGAAGAGTCCCCTCAGCCAGCTGGTTCTGAGACTCTGTTAACAAACACACCCCACAGAGCCCTAACCTACAGAGAGATGAACCTAGAGAAGAGTCCCCTCAGCCAGCTGGTTCTGAGACTCTGTTAACAAACACACCCCACAGAGCCCTAACCTACAGAGAGATGAGCCTAGAGAAGAGTCCCCTCAGCCATCTGGTTCTGAGACTCTGTTAACAAACACACCCCACAGAGCCCTAACCTACAGAGAGATGAACCTAGAGAAGAGTCCCCTCAGCCAGCTGGTTCTGAGACTCTGTTAACAAACACACCCCACAGAGCCCTAACCTACAGAGAGATGAGCCTAGAGAAGAGTCCCCTCAGCCATCTGGTTCTGAGACTCTGTTCACAAACACACCCCACAGATCCCTCACCTACAGAGAGATGAACCTAGAGAAGAGTCCCCTCAGCCAGCTGGTTCTGAGACTCTGTTCACAAACAGACCCCACAGAACCCCTGGACAGCAACACATTTAGACCCAACACAATTATGAGAACGCAAAAAGCTAAATATTTGACACACTGGAAAGAATCAACCAAAAAACATAGCAAACTGGAATGCTATTTGGCCCTGAACAGAGAATACACAGTGGCAGAATACCTGACCGCTGTGACTGAACCAAACTTAATTGAGAAAGGCCGCAGTTTGGTCCTTCTGTAGCACAGTTGGTAGAGCATGGCGCTTGTAACGCCAGGGTAGTGGGTTCGATTCCCGGGACCACCCATACGTAGAATGTATGCACACATGACTGTAAGTCGCTTTGGATAAAAGCGTCTGCTAAATGGCATATAAGACAGGCTGTGCCCACTGTCCACAAAATGAGGTGGAAACTGAGCTCCTAACCTCCTGACAAATGTATGACAACTTTAGAGATACATTCTTTTCCCCACAGATCACACAGACCCTCAAAGAATATGAAAACAAATCAAACAACGATAAACTCCCATATCTGTTAGGGGAAATGCCACAGTGTGCAAATCACAGCTGCGATATTTGTGGCCCGTTGCCACAAGAGAAAAGAACACAAACAACACTGTAAATATGTATCTATTTATTTTATCTTCTCCTACTTTTCACACTACAACTATTTGACAATGGCTAAAAGTCTGACTTCCGGCGCCGACAGAGATGGCCGCCTCGCTTCGCGTTCCTAGGAAACTATGCAGTTTTTTGTTTTTTTTACGTGTTATTTCTTACATTAGTACCCCAGGTCATCTTAGGTTTCATTACATACAGTCGAGAAGAACTACTGAATATAAGATCAGCGTCAACTCACCATCAGTACGACCAAGAATATGTTTTCCGCGACGCGGATCCTGTGTTCTGCCTTACAAACAGGACAACGGAATGGATCGCATGCAGCGACCCAAGAAAACGACTCCGAAAAAGAGGGAAACGAGGCGGTATTCTGGTCAGACTCCGAAAAAGGGCACATCGCGCACCACTCCCCAGCATTCTTCTTGCCAATGTCCAGTCTCTTGACAACAAGGTTGACGAAATCCGAGCAAGGGTATCATTCCAGAGGGACATCAGAGACTGCAACGTTCTCTGCTTCACGGAAACATGGCTCACTGGAGAGACGCTATCCGATGCGGTGCAGCCAACGGGTTTCTCCACGCATCGCGCCGACAGAAACAAACATCTTTCTGGTAAGAAGAGTGGCGGGGGCGTACGCCTCATGACTAACGAGACATGGTGTGATGAAGGAAACATACAGGAACTCAAATCCTTCTGTTCACCTGATTTAGAATTCCTCACAATCAAATGTAGACCGCATTATCTTCCAAGAGAATTCTCTTCGATTATAATCACAGCCGTATATATCCCCCCCCAAGCAGACACATCGATGGCTCTGAACGAACTTTATTTAACTCTTTGCAAACTGGAAACCATTTATCCGGAGGCTGCATTCATTGTAGCTGGGGATTTTAACAAAGCTAATCTGAAAACAAGACTCCCTAAATTTTATCAGCATATCGATTGCGCAACCAGGGGTGGTAAAACCTTGGATCATTGTTACTCTAACTTCCGCGACGCATATAAGGCCCTGCCCCGCCCCCCTTTCGGAAAAGCTGACCACGACTCCATTTTGTTGATCCCTGCCTACAGGCAGAAACTAAAACAAGAGGCTCCCACGCTGAGGTCTGTCCAACGCTGGTCCGACCAAGCTGACTCCACACTCCAAGACTGCTTCCATCACGTGGACTGGGACATGTTTCGTATTGCATCAGATAAAAATATTGACGAATACGCTGATTCGGTGTGCGAGTTCATTAGAACGTGCGTCGAAGATGTCGTTCCCATAGCAACGATAAAAACATTCCCTAACCAGAAACCGTGGATTGATGGCAGCATTCGCGTGAAACTGAAAGCACGAACCACTGCTTTTAATCAGGGCAAGGTGTCTGGTAACATGTCCGAATATAAACAATGCAGCTATTCCCTCCGCAAGGCTATTATACAAGCTAAGCGTCAGTACAGAGACAAAGTGGAATCTCAATTCAATGGCTCAGACACAAGAGGCATGTGGCAGGGTCTACAGTCAATCACGGACTACAAGAAGAAACCCAGCCCAGTCACGGACCAGGATGTCTTGCTCCCAGGCAGACTATAAATAACTTTTTTGCCCGCTTTGAGGACAATACAGTGCCACTGACACGGCCTGCAACGAAAACATGCAGTCTCTCCTTCACTGCAGCCGAGGTGAGTAAGACATTTAAACGTGTTAACCCTTGCAAGGCTGCAGGCCCAGACGGCATCCCCAGCCGCGCCCTCAGAGCATGCGCAGACCAGCTGGCCGGTGTGTTTACGGACATATTCAATCAATCCCTATACCAGTCTGCTGTTCCCACATGCTTCAAGAGGGCCACCATTGTTCCTGTTCCCAAGAAAGCTAAGGTAACTGAGCTAAACGACTACCGCCCCGTAGCACTCACTTCCGTCATCATGAAGTGCTTTGAGAGACTAGTCAAGGACCATATCACCTCCACCCTACCTGACACCCTAGACCCACTCCAATTTGCTTACCGCCCAAATAGGTCCACAGACGATGCAATCTCAACCACACTGCACACTGCCCTAACCCACCTGGACAAGAGGAATACCTATGTGAGAATGATGTTCATCGACTACAGCTCGGCATTCAACACCATAGTACCCTCCAAGCTCGTCATCAAGCTCGAGACCCTGGGTCTCGACCCCGCCCTGTGCAACTGGGTACTGGACTTCCTGACGGGCCGCCCCCAGGTGGTGAGGGTAGGCAACAACATCTCCTCCCCGCTGATCCTCAACACGGGGGCCCCACAAGGGTGCGTTCTGAGCCCTCTCCTGTACTCCCTGTTCACCCACGACTGCGTGGCCACGCACGCCTCCAACTCAATCATCAAGTTTGCGGACGACACAACAGTGGTAGGCTTGATTACCAACAACGACGAGACGGCCTACAGGGAGGAGGTGAGGGCCCTCGGAGTGTGGTGTCAGGAAAATAACCTCACACTCAACGTCAACAAAACTAAGGAGATGATTGTGGACTTCAGGAAACAGCAGAGGGAACACCCCCCTATCCACATCGATGGAACAGTAGTGGAGAGGGTAGCAAGTTTTAAGTTCTTCGGCATACACATCACAGACAAACTGAATTGGTCCACTCACACTGACAGCGTCGTGAAGAAGGCGCAGCAGCGCCTCTTCAACCTCAGGAGGCTGAAGAAATTTGGCTTGTCACCAAAAGCACTCACAAACTTCTACAGATGCACAATCGAGAGCATCCTGGCGGGCTGTATCACCGCCTGGTACGGCAACTGCTCCGCCCTCAACCGTAAGGCTCTCCAGAGGGTAGTGAGGTCTGCACAACGCATCACCGGGGGCAAACTACCTGCCCTCCAGGACACCTACACCACCCGATGTTACAGGAAGGCCATAAAGATCATCAAGGACATCAACCACCCGAACCACTGCATGTTCACCCCGCTATCATCCAGAAGGCGAGGTCAGTACAGGTGCATCAAAGCTGGGACCGAGAGACTGAAAAACAGCTTCTATCTCAAGGCCATCAGACTGTTAAACAGCCACCACTAACATTGAGTGGCTGCTGCCAACACACTGTCATTGACACTGACCCAACTCCAGCCACTTTAATAATGGGATTGATGGGAAATGATGTAAATATATCCCTAGCCACTTTAAACAATGCTACCTTATATAATGTTACTTACCCTACATTATTCATCTCATATGCATACGTATATACTGTACTCTACATCATCGACTGCATCCTTATGTAATACATGTATCACTAGCCACTTTAACTATGCCACTTTGTTTACTTTGTCTACATACTCATCTCATATGTATATACTGTACTCGATACCATCTACTGTATGCTGCTCTGTACCATCACTCATTCATATATCCTTATGTACATATTCTTTATCCCCTTACACTGCGTATAAGACAGTAGTTTTGGAATTGTTAGTTAGATTACTTGTTGGTTATCACTGCATTGTCGGAACTAGAAGCACAAGCATTTCGCTACACTCGCACTAACATCTGCTAACCATGTGTATGTGACAAATAAAATTCGATTTGAAGTCTGTACATACTGTAACTGATTAAATAAAACGCTTGAAATGTCTTTCATTTTCAAACCTTTTTGAGTGCAATGTTCACTGTTAATTTCTAACACGTTTCCCATGCCAATAAAGCCCTGATGAATTGAAAAGAGACAGAAGGAGAGAGAGAGCGATACAGAGAGAGAAAGAGAAAGAGAGAGAGAGAGAGAGAGAGAGAGAGAGAGAGAGAGAGAAAGAGAGAGACAGAGAGAAAGAGAGAAGAGAGAGAAAGAGAGAGAGAGAGGGGTAGAGAGTGATATAGAGAGAGAGAGAGAAAGAGAGAGAGAGGGATACAGAGAGAGAGAGAGAGAGAGAGAGAGAGAGAGAGAGAGAGAGAGAGAGAGAGAGAGAGAGGTAGAGAGTGATGTAGAGAGAGAGAAAGAGAGAGAGAGAGAGGGATACAGAGAGAGAGGGAGAGAGAAAGAGAGAGACAGAGAGAGAGAGTGAGAGAGAGAGTGATACAGAGAGAGAGAGAGAGAGAAAGAGAGAGAGAGAGAAAGAGAGAAAGAGAGAGAGAGAGAGAGGGGTAGAGAGGGATACAGAGAGAGAGAGAAAGAGAGAGAGGGATACAGAGAGAGAGAGAGAGAGAGAGAGAGGGGTAGAGAGTGATGTAGAGAGAGAGAAAGAGAGAGAGAGAGAGAGAGAGGGATACAGAGAGAGAGGGAGAGAAAGAGAGAGAGAGAGAGAGAAAGAGAGAAAGAGAGCGAAAGAGAGAGAAAGAGAGAGAGAGAGGTAGAGAGAGAGAGGTAGAGAGAGAGAGAGAGAGAGAGAGAGAGAGAGAGAGAGAGAGAGAGAGAGATGTGTATCTAATATAGGGATTAGGGTTCCATTTGGTACTCAGTCACTGATTCTTCTCATTACTGTGGGTCGGACACACGGACACCAGTACAATCATAATGACAAGTCACTGATGAGGAAGTGGAACCTCATTTAGAGCAGGTTGGCTAGCTAAAACAGGTCTGACAAATCACTCACACACATAACCCAGTCGTGATCCTTAAAAAAACTTGTCAGCATTCCCTGAGGACGGAGAATTGAATTGAATGTGAGAGTGAACATGAACCATATCGCATATTTTAGCAGTTTGTCTTTTTCTCTTTCCCAGTGGCTAAAAATAGATTACCATGGCAACGCTATACAGTAGGTTACATCACAATCCTTATGGTTGGATGGAAACACTGGTGTTCTCCCATGAATATTCCCTGTGTTCTAAAACCATGCAACGATTCCAGATACACCACAACCATGACTCTAGAACACATGCAGAGAGAGAGAACTAGAACCACACAGTGATGGAACTCTAGAACCATAAAGAGATAGGACTCTAGAACCATACAGAAATAGAACTCTAGAACACATGCAGATATAGAACTCTAGAACCATAGAGAGATAGAACTCTAGCATCATTCAGAGATAGAACTCTCGCACCATTCAGAGATAGAACTATAGAACCATTCAGAGATAGAACTCTAGAACCATACAGATATAGAACTCTAGAACCATACAGATATAGAACTATAGAACCATTCAGAAATAGAACCCAAGAACCATTCATAGATAGAACTCTAGAACCATACAGAGATAGAACTCTAGAACCATTCAGAAATAGAACCCAAGAACCATACAGAGATAGAACTCTAGAACCATACAGAGATAGAACTCTAGAACCATTCAGAAATAGAACTCAAGAACCATACAGAGATAGAACGCTAGAACCACACAGAGATAGAACTCGAGAACCATACAGAGATAGAACTCTAGAACCACACAGAGATAAAACTCAAGAACCATACAGAGATAGAACTCAAGAACCATACAGAGATAGAACTCAAGAACCATACAGGGATAGAACTCTAGAACCATTCAGAGAGAGAACCTTTTCCAGGTAGCTACGTATCTATGATCTGGATTATTCCATATTGGAGGTATAACACTCCTTCGTGGAGCTTGGGGATTATCCTTGTACGAAGAGGGACACAACCTTCAGGTGTCCTTGAGAAACTATGTTATTCTGCATCCCAAATGACACCCTGTACTCTACAAAGTGCACTACTTTTTAACTTCTCAACGGCAGTGCACTACATAGGGAGCCATGGGTACCATTTGGGAAGCAACCAATGAATACATAATGAAAAGGAACATGTGACAGGCAGTATCTACACGGTGTGACAGGCAGTAGTTACATGGTGTGACAGGCAGTAGTTACATGGTGTGACAGGCAGTAGTTACACGGTGTGACAGGCAGTAGTTACATGGTGTGACAGGCAGTAGTTACATGGTGTGACAGGCAGTAGTTACACGGTGTGACAGGCAGTATCTACACGGTGTGACAGGCAGTAGTTACACGGTGTGACAGGCAGTAGTTACACGGTGTGACAGGCAGTATCTACACGGTGTGACAGGCAGTAGTTACATGGTGTGACAGGCAGTAGTTACATGGTGTGACAGGCAGTAGTTACACGGTGTGACAGGCAGTAGTTACACGGTGTGACAGGCAGTATCTACACGGTGTGACAGGCAGTAGTTACATGGTGTGACAGGCAGTAGTTACATGGTGTGACAGGCAGTATCTACATGGTGTGACAGGCAGTATCTACATGGTGTGACAGGCAGTAGTTACATGGTGTGACAGGCAGTAGTTACACGGTGTGACAGGCAGTATCTACATGGTGTGACAGGCAGTAGTTACATGGTGTGACAGGCAGTAGTTACATGGTGTGACAGGCAGTAGTTACATGGTGTGACAGGCAGTAGTTACATGGTGTGACAGGCAGTATCTACATGGTGTGACAGGCAGTATCTACATGGTGTGACAGGCAGTAGTTACATGGTGTGACAGGCAGTATCTACATGGTGTGACAGGCAGTATCTACATGGTGTGACAGGCAGTATCTACATGGTGTGACAGGCAGTATCTACATGGTGTGACAGGCAGTAGTTACATGGTGTGACAGGCAGTATCTACATGGTGTGACAGGCAGTAGTTACATGGTGTGACAGGCAGTAGTTACATGGTGTGACAGGCAGTATCTACATGGTGTGACAGGCAGTATCTACATGGTGTGACAGGCAGTAGTTACATGGTGTGACAGGCAGTAGTTACATGGTGTGACAGGCAGTAGTTACACGGTGTGACAGGCAGTAGTTACATGGTGTGACAGGCAGTAGTTACATGGTGTGACAGGCAGTATCTACATGGTGTGACAGGCAGTAGTTACATGGTGTGACAGGCAGTAGTTACATGGTGTGACAGGCAGTATCTACATGGTGTGACAGGCAGTATCTACACGGTGTGACAGGCAGTATCTACATGGTGTGACAGGCAGTAGTTACATGGTGTGACAGGCAGTATCTACATGGTGTGACAGGCAGTAGTTACATGGTGTGACAGGCAGTAGTTACATGGTGTGACAGGCAGTAGTTACATGGTGTGACAGGCAGTAGTTACATGGTGTGACAGGCAGTATCTACACGGTGTGACAGGCAGTAGTTACATGGTGTGACAGGCAGTAGTTACATGGTGTGACAGGCAGTAGTTACACGGTGTGACAGGCAGTAGTTACATGGTGTGACAGGCAGTAGTTACACGGTGTGACAGGCAGTAGTTACACGGTGTGACAGGCAGTAGTTACACGGTGTGACAGGCAGTAGTTACATGGTGTGACAGGCAGTATCTACACGGTGTGACAGGCAGTAGTTACACGGTGTGACAGGCAGTAGTTACACGGTGTGACAGGCAGTAGTTACATGGTGTGACAGGCAGTAGTTACACGGTGTGACAGGCAGTAGTTACACGGTGTGACAGGCAGTAGTTACATGGTGTGACAGGCAGTAGTTACATGGTGTGACAGGCAGTAGTTACATGGTGTGACAGGCAGTAGTTACATGGTGTGACAGGCAGTATCTACACGGTGTGACAGGCAGTAGTTACATGGTGTGACAGGCAGTATCTACACGGTGTGACAGGCAGTAGTTACACGGTGTGACAGGCAGTAGTTACATGGTGTGACAGGCAGTAGTTACATGGTGTGACAGGCAGTATCTACATGGTGTGACAGGCAGTAGTTACATGGTGTGACAGGCAGTAGTTACACGGTGTGACAGGCAGTAGTTACACGGTGTGACAGGCAGTAGTTACATGGTGTGACAGGCAGTATCTACATGGTGTGACAGGCAGTAGTTACATGGTGTGACAGGCAGTATCTACACGGTGTGACAGGCAGTAGTTACATGGTGTGACAGGCAGTAGTTACATGGTGTGACAGGCAGTAGTTACACGGTGTGACAGGCAGTAGTTACATGGTGTGACAGGCAGTAGTTACACGGTGTGACAGGCAGTAGTTACACGGTGTGACAGGCAGTAGTTACACGGTGTGACAGGCAGTAGTTACATGGTGTGACAGGCAGTATCTACACGGTGTGACAGGCAGTAGTTACACGGTGTGACAGGCAGTAGTTACACGGTGTGACAGGCAGTAGTTACATGGTGTGACAGGCAGTAGTTACACGGTGTGACAGGCAGTAGTTACACGGTGTGACAGGCAGTAGTTACATGGTGTGACAGGCAGTAGTTACATGGTGTGACAGGCAGTAGTTACATGGTGTGACAGGCAGTAGTTACATGGTGTGACAGGCAGTATCTACACGGTGTGACAGGCAGTAGTTACATGGTGTGACAGGCAGTATCTACACGGTGTGACAGGCAGTAGTTACACGGTGTGACAGGCAGTAGTTACATGGTGTGACAGGCTGTATCTACACGGTGTGACAGGCAGTAGTTACATGGTGTGACAGGCAGTAGTTACATGGTGTGACAGGCAGTATCTACATGGTGTGACAGGCAGTATCTACATGGTGTGACAGGCAGTAGTTACATGGTGTGACAGGCAGTAGTTACATGGTGTGACAGGCAGTAGTTACATGGTGTGACAGGCAGTAGTTACATGGTGTGACAGGCAGTAGTTACATGGTGTGACAGGCAGTATCTACATGGTGTGACAGGCAGTATCTACATGGTGTGACAGGCAGTAGTTACATGGTGTGACAGGCAGTATCTACACGGTGTGACAGGCAGTAGTTACATGGTGTGACAGGCAGTAGTTACATGGTGTGACAGGCTGTATCTACACGGTGTGACAGGCAGTAGTTACATGGTGTGACAGGCAGTAGTTACATGGTATCTACATGGTGTGACAGGCAGTATCTACATGGTGTGACAGGCAGTAGTTACATGGTGTGACAGGCAGTATCTACGTGGTGTGACAGGCAGTAGTTACATGGTGTGACAGGCAGTGACAGGCACATGGTGTGACAGGCAGTAGTTACATGGTGTGACAGGCAGTAGTTACATGGTGTGACAGGCAGTAGTTACATGGTGTGACAGGCAGTAGTTACATGGTGTGACAGGCAGTAGTTACACGGTGTGACAGGCAGTAGTTACATGGTGTGACAGGCAGTATCTACATGGTGTGACAGGCAGTAGTTACATGGTGTGACAGGCAGTATCTACATGGTGTGACAGGCAGTATCTACATGGTGTGACAGGCAGTAGTTACATGGTGTGACAGGCAGTATCTACATGGTGTGACAGGCAGTATCTACATGGTGTGACAGGAAGTAGTTACATGGTGTGACAGGCAGTATCTACATGGTGTGACAGGCAGTATCTACATGGTGTGACAGGCAGTAGTTACATGGTGTGACAGGCAGTATCTACACGGTGTGACAGGCAGTATCTACATGGTGTGACAGGCAGTAGTTACATGGTGTGACAGGCAGTAGTTACATGGTGTGACAGGCAGTAGTTACATGGTGTGACAGGCAGTAGTTACATGGTGTGACAGGCAGTATCTACATGGTGTGACAGGCAGTATCTACATGGTGTGACAGGCAGTATCTACATGGTGTGACAGGCAGTATCTACACGGTGTGACAGGCAGTATCTACATGGTGTGACAGGCAGTATCTACGTGGTGTGACAGGCAGTGGTGTTACATGGTGTGACAGGCAGTATCTACACGGTGTGACAGGCAGTAGTTACACGGTGTGACAGGCAGTAGTTACATGGTGTGACAGGCAGTAGTTACATGGTGTGACAGGCAGTAGTTATATGGTGTGACAGGCAGTAGTTACATGGTGTGACAGGCAGTAGTTACACGGTGTGACAGGCAGTAGTTACACGGTGTGACAGGCAGTAGTTACATGGTGTGACAGGCAGTAGTTATATGGTGTGACAGGCAGTAGTTACATGGTGTGACAGGCAGTAGTTACATGGTGTGACAGGCAGTAGTTACATGGTGTGACAGGCAGTAGTTACACGGTGTGACAGGCAGTAGTTACATGGTGTGACAGGCAGTAGTTATATGGTGTGACAGGCAGTAGTTACACGGTGTGACAGGCAGTAGTTACACGGTGTGACAGGCAGTAGTTACATGGTGTGACAGGCAGTATCTACATGGTGTGACAGGCAGTAGTTACATGGTGTGACAGGCAGTAGTTACATGGTGTGACAGGCAGTAGTTACATGGTGTGACAGGCAGTAGTTACATGGTGTGACAGGCAGTAGTTACATGGTGTGACAGGCAGTAGTTACATGGTGTGACAGGCAGTAGTTACATGGTGTGACAGGCAGTAGTTACATGGTGTGACAGGCAGTATCTACATGGTGTGACAGGCAGTATCTACATGGTGTGACAGGCAGTAGTTACATGGTGTGACAGGCAGTATCTACACGGTGTGACAGGCAGTAGTTACATGGTGTGACAGGCAGTAGTTACATGGTGTGACAGGCTGTATCTACACGGTGTGACAGGCAGTAGTTACATGGTGTGACAGGCAGTAGTTACATGGTGTGACAGGCAGTAGCTACATGGTGTGACAGGCAGTATCTACATGGTGTGACAGGCAGTAGTTACATGGTGTGACAGGCAGTAGTTACATGGTGTGACAGGCAGTAGTTACATGGTGTGACAGGCAGTAGTTACATGGTGTGACAGGCAGTAGTTACATGGTGTGACAGGCAGTATCTACATGGTGTGACAGGCAGTATTTACATGGTGTGACAGGCAGTAGTTACATGGTGTGACAGGCAGTATCTACATGGTGTGACAGGCAGTAGTTACATGGTGTGACAGGCAGTAGTTACATGGTGTGACAGGCTGTATCTACACGGTGTGACAGGCAGTAGTTACATGGTGTGACAGGCAGTAGTTACATGGTGTGACAGGCAGTATCTACATGGTGTGACAGGCAGTAGTTACATGGTGTGACAGGCAGTAGTTACATGGTGTGACAGGCAGTATCTACGTGGTGTGACAGGCAGTAGTTACATGGTGTGACAGGCAGTAGTTACACGGTGTGACAGGCAGTAGTTACATGGTGTGACAGGCAGTAGTTACATGGTGTGACAGGCAGTAGTTACATGGTGTGACAGGCAGTAGTTACACGGTGTGACAGGCAGTAGTTACATGGTGTGACAGGCAGTAGTTACATGGTGTGACAGGCAGTATCTACATGGTGTGACAGGCAGTAGTTACATGGTGTGACAGGCAGTATCTACATGGTGTGACAGGCAGTATCTACATGGTGTGACAGGCAGTAGTTACATGGTGTGACAGGCAGTATCTACATGGTGTGACAGGCAGTATCTACATGGTGTGACAGGAAGTAGTTACATGGTGTGACAGGCAGTATCTACATGGTGTGACAGGCAGTATCTACATGGTGTGACAGGCAGTAGTTACATGGTGTGACAGGCAGTATCTACACGGTGTGACAGGCAGTATCTACGTGGTGTGACAGGCAGTAGTTACATGGTGTGACAGGCAGTAGTCAGTAGTTACATGGTGTGACAGGCAGTATCTACACGGTGTGACAGGCAGTAGTTACATGGTGTGACAGGCAGTAGTTACATGGTGTGACAGGCAGTATCTACATGGTGTGACAGGCAGTAGTTACATGGTGTGACAGGCAGTATCTACATGGTGTGACAGGCAGTAGTTACATGGTGTGACAGGCAGTAGTTACATGGTGTGACAGGCAGTAGTTACATGGTGTGACAGGCAGTAGTTACATGGTGTGACAGGCAGTAGTTACATGGTGTGACAGGCAGTAGTTACATGGTGTGACAGGCAGTAGTTACATGGTGTGACAGGCAGTATCTACATGGTGTGACAGGCAGTATCTACATGGTGTGACAGGCAGTATCTACGTGGTGTGACAGGCAGTAGTTACATGGTGTGACAGGCAGTATCTACATGGTGTGACAGGCAGTATCTACATGGTGTGACAGGCAGTATCTACATGGTGTGACAGGCAGTAGTTACATGGTGTGACAGGCAGTAGTTACATGGTGTGACAGGCAGTAGTTACATGGTGTGACAGGCAGTAGTTACACGGTGTGACAGGCAGTATCTACATGGTGTGACAGGCAGTATCTACATGGTGTGACAGGCAGTAGTTACATGGTGTGACAGGCAGTAGTTACATGGTGTGACAGGCAGTAGTTACATGGTGTGACAGGCAGTAGTTACATGGTGTGACAGGCAGTATCTACATGGTGTGACAGGCAGTATCTACATGGTGTGACAGGCAGTATCTACGTGGTGTGACAGGCAGTATCTACACGGTGTGACAGGCAGTAGTTACATGGTGTGACAGGCAGTATCTACACGGTGTGACAGGCAGTAGTTACATGGTGTGACAGGCAGTATCTACACGGTGTGACAGGCAGTATCTACACGGTGTGACAGGCAGTAGTTACATGGTGTGACAGGCAGTATCTACATGGTGTGACAGGCAGTAGTTACATGGTGTGACAGGCAGTATCTACACGGTGTGACAGGCAGTAGTTACATGGTGTGACAGGCAGTATCTACATGGTGTGACAGGCAGTATCTACATGGTGTGACAGGCAGTATCTACACGGTGTGACAGGCAGTAGTTACATGGTGTGACAGGCAGTATCTACATGGTGTGACAGGCAGTATCTACATGGTGTGACAGGCAGTATCTACATGGTGTGACAGGCAGTATCTACATGGTGTGACAGGCAGTATCTACACGGTGTGACAGGCAGTATCTACATGGTGTGACAGGCAGTATCTACATGGTGTGACAGGCAGTATCTACATGGTGTGACAGGCAGTATCTACATGGTGTGACAGGCAGTATCTACATGGTGTGACAGGCAGTATCTACATGGTGTGACAGGCAGTATCTACATGGTGTGACAGGCAGTATCTACACGGTGTGACAGGCAGTAGTTACATGGTGTGACAGGCAGTATCTACACGGTGTGACAGGCAGTAGTTACACGGTGTGACAGGCAGTAGTTACATGGTGTGACAGGCAGTAGTTACATGGTGTGACAGGCAGTAGTTATATGGTGTGACAGGCAGTAGTTACATGGTGTGACAGGCAGTAGTTACACGGTGTGACAGGCAGTAGTTACACGGTGTGACAGGCAGTAGTTACATGGTGTGACAGGCAGTAGTTATATGGTGTGACAGGCAGTAGTTACATGGTGTGACAGGCAGTAGTTACATGGTGTGACAGGCAGTAGTTACATGGTGTGACAGGCAGTAGTTACACGGTGTGACAGGCAGTAGTTACATGGTGTGACAGGCAGTAGTTATATGGTGTGACAGGCAGTAGTTACATGGTGTGACAGGCAGTAGTTACACGGTGTGACAGGCAGTAGTTACATGGTGTGACAGGCAGTATCTACATGGTGTGACAGGCAGTAGTTACATGGTGTGACAGGCAGTAGTTACATGGTGTGACAGGCAGTAGTTACATGGTGTGACAGGCAGTAGTTACATGGTGTGACAGGCAGTAGTTACATGGTGTGACAGGCAGTAGTTACATGGTGTGACAGGCAGTAGTTACATGGTGTGACAGGCAGTAGTTACATGGTGTGACAGGCAGTATCTACATGGTGTGACAGGCAGTATCTACATGGTGTGACAGGCAGTAGTTACATGGTGTGACAGGCAGTATCTACACGGTGTGACAGGCAGTAGTTACATGGTGTGACAGGCAGTAGTTACATGGTGTGACAGGCTGTATCTACACGGTGTGACAGGCAGTAGTTACATGGTGTGACAGGCAGTAGTTACATGGTGTGACAGGCAGTATCTACATGGTGTGACAGGCAGTATCTACATGGTGTGACAGGCAGTAGTTACATGGTGTGACAGGCAGTAGTTACATGGTGTGACAGTAGTTACATGGTGTGACAGGCAGTAGTTACATGGTGTGACAGGCAGTAGTTACATGGTGTGACAGGCAGTATCTACATGGTGTGACAGGCAGTATCTACATGGTGTGACAGGCAGTAGTTACATGGTGTGACAGGCAGTATCTACACGGTGTGACAGGCAGTAGTTACATGGTGTGACAGGCAGTAGTTACATGGTGTGACAGGCTGTATCTACACGGTGTGACAGGCAGTAGTTACATGGTGTGACAGGCAGTAGTTACATGGTGTGACAGGCAGTATCTACATGGTGTGACAGGCAGTATCTACATGGTGTGACAGGCAGTAGTTACATGGTGTGACAGGCAGTATCTACGTGGTGTGACAGGCAGTAGTTACATGGTGTGACAGGCAGTAGTTACACGGTGTGACAGGCAGTAGTTACATGGTGTGACAGGCAGTAGTTACATGGTGTGACAGGCAGTAGTTACATGGTGTGACAGGCAGTAGTTACACGGTGTGACAGGCAGTAGTTACATGGTGTGACAGGCAGTAGTTACATGGTGTGACAGGCAGTATCTACATGGTGTGACAGGCAGTAGTTACATGGTGTGACAGGCAGTATCTACATGGTGTGACAGGCAGTATCTACATGGTGTGACAGGCAGTAGTTACATGGTGTGACAGGCAGTATCTACATGGTGTGACAGGCAGTATCTACATGGTGTGACAGGAAGTAGTTACATGGTGTGACAGGCAGTATCTACATGGTGTGACAGGCAGTATCTACATGGTGTGACAGGCAGTAGTTACATGGTGTGACAGGCAGTATCTACACGGTGTGACAGGCAGTATCTACGTGGTGTGACAGGCAGTAGTTACATGGTGTGACAGGCAGTAGTTACATGGTGTGACAGGCAGTATCTACACGGTGTGACAGGCAGTAGTTACATGGTGTGACAGGCAGTAGTTACATGGTGTGACAGGCAGTATCTACATGGTGTGACAGGCAGTAGTTACATGGTGTGACAGGCAGTATCTACATGGTGTGACAGGCAGTAGTTACATGGTGTGACAGGCAGTAGTTACATGGTGTGACAGGCAGTAGTTACATGGTGTGACAGGCAGTAGTTACATGGTGTGACAGGCAGTAGTTACATGGTGTGACAGGCAGTAGTTACATGGTGTGACAGGCAGTAGTTACATGGTGTGACAGGCAGTATCTACATGGTGTGACAGGCAGTATCTACATGGTGTGACAGGCAGTATCTACGTGGTGTGACAGGCAGTAGTTACATGGTGTGACAGGCAGTATCTACATGGTGTGACAGGCAGTATCTACATGGTGTGACAGGCAGTATCTACAT
>NC_068441.1:54703244-54823244 GCF_023373465.1 Oncorhynchus keta
GAGAGAGAACGAGAGAGAGCGATAGAGAACGAGAGAGAGAGCGATAGAGAACGAGAGAGAGCGATAGAGAACGAGAGAGAATGAGAGAGAGAGAGGTGTTAGAACGTAGAAGGGAAGGAGAGGGGAAATCAGCTGACAGAGTAGGCTAATCACTTAGTATTCCGTCTACCGTCAGAGATCAAGAGAAGAAGACATTTGAGGGATCTAGAATCATCAAGGGGGAATTCACATTAACTAGAGAGAACTAGTAAATGTCTGTGCATTACAGTACAAACGCCATTACACGACTTATGACTTATGTTTCTGCTGTATATCTGTATTTACCTCTCCTAATACCACCACATATTACAGATGGCCCATATATCTGAATGTACCTGTCCTAACACCACCACATATTACATATGGCCCATATATCTGAATGTACCTGTCCTAACACCACCACTTATTACATATGGCCCATATATCTGAATATACCTGTCCTAACACCACCACATATTACATATGGCCCATATATCTGAATATACCTGTCCTAACACCACCACATATTACATATGGCCCATATATCTGAATATACCTGTCCTAACACCACCACATATTACATATGGCCCATATATCTGAATGTACCTGTCCTAACACATATTACAGATGGCCCATATATCTGAATGTACCTGTTGAAACACTACCACATATGGCCCATATATCTTAATGTACCTGTCCCAACACCACCACATATGGTCCATATATCTGTATGTACCTGTCCTAACACCACCACATATAACATATGGCTCATATATCTGAATGTACCTGTCCTAACACCACCACATATTACAGATGGCCCATATATCTGAATGTGCCTGTCCTAACACCACCACATATGGCCCATATATCTGAATGTATCTGTCCTAACACCACCACATATTACAGATGGCCCATATATCTGAATGTACCTGTCCTAATACCATCACATATGGCCCATATATCTGAATATACCTGTCCTAACACCACCACATATTACATATGGCTCATATATCTGAAAGTACCTGTCCTAATACCATCACATATTACAGATGGCCCATATATCTGAATGTACCTGTCCTAACACCACCACATATGGCCCATATATCTGAAAGTACCTGTCCTAATACCATCACATATTACAGATGGCCCATATATCTGAATGTACCTGTCCTAACACCACCACATATGGCCCATATATCTGAAAGTACCTGTCCTAATACCATCACATATTACAGATGGCCCATATATCTGAATGTACCTGTCCTAATACCATCACATATGGTCCATATATCTGAAAGTACCTGTCCTAATACCATCACATATGGCCCATATATCTGAAAGTACCTGTCCTAATACCATCACATATTACAGATGGCCCATATATCTGAATGTACCTGTCCTAATACCATCACATATTACAGATGGCCCATATATCTGAATGTACCTGTCCTAATACCATCACATATGGTCCATATATCTGAAAGTACCTGTCCTAATACCATCACATATGGCCCATATATCTGAAAGTACCTGTCCTAATACCATCACATATTACAGATGGCCCATATATCTGAATGTACCTGTCCTAATACCATCACATATGGCCCATATATCTGAATGTACCTGTCCTAATACCATCACATATGGCCCATATATCTGAATGTACCTGTCCTAATACCATCACATATGGCCCATATATCTGAATGTACCTGTCCTAATACCATCACATATGGCCCATATATCTGAATGTACCTGTCCTAATACCATCACATATGGCCCATATATCTGAATGTACCTGTCCTAATACCATCACATATGGCCCATTTATCACCAAACAAAAAGATCAAAGAAGAGAAGAATTGCAGCATCATATGGTACAAATACAATAACACACATATCCACAGAGTCAATACATACATCTTCCGCATATATCTGTAATGTAAATATACTTCCCACCAGTACAGCACTGAAGACAGAGGTAATAGTCAATGTCCAGGAACAAACACATGGTACGAGGACCAAACAAGGCACAGTATATATTTACATAAGTGTTCAGACACTTCGCTATGAGACTCGAAATTGAGCTCAGGTACATCCATTGATCCTCCTTGAGATGTTTCTACAACTTGGTTGACATCCTCCTGTGGTAAATTCAATTGATTGGACTTGATTTGGAAAATGCTCACATCTGTCTACAGTATATACGGTCCCACAGTTGACAGTGCATGCCAGAGCAAAAATCAAGCCACGAGGTCGAAGGAATTATCTGTAGAGCTCCAAGACAGGATTTTGTCGAGGCACAGATCTGGGGAAGGGTACCAAAACATTTCTGCAGCATTGAAGGTCCCCGAGAACACAGTGGCCTCCATCATTCTTAAATGGAAGAAGTTTAGAACCACCAAGACTCTTCCTCAAGCTTCCTGGCCAAACTGAGCAGTCGGGGGAGGAGGTCCTTGGTCAGGGAGGTGACCAAGAACCCGATGGTCACTCTGACAGAGCTCCAGAGTTCCTCTGTGGAGATGGGAAAACGTTCCAGAAAGACAACCATCTCTGCAGCACTCCACCAATCAGGCCTTTATGGTAGAGTGGCCAGACCGAAGCTACTCCTCAGTAAAAGTCACATGACAGCCCACTTGGAGTTTGCAAAAAGGCTCTCAGACCATGAGAAAAAAGATTCTCTGGTCCGATGAAACCACGATTGAACTTCAGGATGTTTTTCAGCGACAGGGACTGGGAGACTAGTCTGGATTGAGGCAAAGATGAACAGAGCAAAATACAGAGAGATACTTTTCCCTCGTAAAACTGACTATCCTACTAATCCTTGACTTCGGCGATGTCATCTACAAAATAGCCTCCAACACTCCTCAGAAAATTGGATGCAGACTATCACAGTGCTATACGTTTTGTCACCAAAGCCCCATATACTAGCAACCACTGCGACCTGTATGCTCTCGTTGGCTGGCCCTCGCTTCAAATTCGTCGCCAAACCCACTGGCTCCAGGTCATCTATAACTCTTTTCTAGGTAAAGCCCCGCCTTATCTCTGGTCACCATAGAGGCACCCACCTGTTGCACGCGCTCCAGCAACTATATTTCACTGGTCAACCCCAAAGCCAATTCCCCACTCGCCATCATGGCTCCAGGTCATCTATATGTATGCTAGGTAAAGTCCCCCCTTATCTCAGCTCACTGGTCACCACAGCAGCACCTACCCGTAGCACACACTCCCGTAGCACGCACTCCCAACACTTCCTTTGGCCGCCTTTCCTTCCAGTTGTCTGCTGCCAATGACTGGAACGAATTGCTAAAATCACTGAAGCTGGAGACTCATATCTCCCTCACTAACTTTAAGCACCAGCTTTCAGAGCATCTCATAGATCACTGCACCTCTACATAGCCCATCTGTAAATAACCCATCCGACTACCTCATCCCCATACTGCATTTATTTATCTTGCTCCTTTGCACCCCAGTATCTCTACTTCCACATCCATCTTTCGCACACATCTACCATTCCAGTGTTTAATTGCTATATTGTAATTACTTCGCCACCACGGCCTTAACTCCCTTATCTTACCTCGTTTGCACTCACTGTGTATAGACTTTTTGTTTTCTTTTGTTCTACTGTATTATTGACTGTATGTTTTGTTCATTCCATGTGTAACTGTGTATGTATGTGTCGAACTGCTATGCTTTATCTTGGCCAGGTCACAGTTGCAAATGAGAACTTGTTCTCAACTAGCTTACCTGGTTAAAGAAAGGTGAAATATATATATTTTTTAAATAACCTGAAAGTCCGCTCAGCAAGGAAGAAGCCACTGCTGCAAAACCGCCATAAAAAAGCCAGACTACGGTTTGCAACTGCACATGGGGACAAAGATCGTACTTTTTGGAGAAATGTCCTCTGGTCTGATGAAACAAAAATAGAACTGATTGGCCATAATGACCATCGTTATGTTTGGAGGAAAAAGGGGGAGGCTTGCAAGCCGAAGAACACCATCCCAACCGTGAAGCACGGGGGTGGCAACATCATGTTGTGGGGGTGCTTTGCTGCAGGAGGGACTGGTGCACTTCACAAAATAGATGGCATCATGAGGTAGGAAAATTATGTGGATATATTGAAGCAACATCTCAAGACATCAGTCAGCAAGTTAATGCTTGGTCGCAAATGGGTCTTCCAAATGGAGAATGACCCCAAGCATACTTCCAAAGTTGTGGCAAAATGGCTTAAGGACAAAAGAGTCAAGGTATTGGAGTGGCCATCACAAAGCCCTGACCTCAATCCCATAGAACATTTGTGGGCAGAACTGAGAAATGTGGATGAATGTGATGAAAGAAATTAAAGCTGAAATAAATCATTCTCTCTGCTATTATTCTGACATTTCACATTCTTAAAATAAAGTGGTGATCCCAACTGACCTAAGACAGGGAATTTTTACTAGATTTAAATGTCAGTAATTGTGAAAAACTGAGTTTAAATGTATTTGGCTAAGTATTATTATATATATTATAAGTAAACTACGTAAACTTCCGACTTCAACTGTATAGAGTGTTGTGTATATATATTAATGTAAATATTTAGGACAAATAAGAATTGCTGCCTTTCTTAATGATTCATTACATCTGGTTCCTGGAGCTGTATGGCTGTGGAGCGCGCGCGCACACACACACACACACACACACACACACACACACACACACACACACACACACACACACACACACACACACACACACACACACACACACACACACACACACACACACATACACACAACCACACAACCACACATACACACACACACACACCGTGCCCTTGATGTAGACAGCTTACTAATGAGACATCTGTTAAGAGGGAGATTATGATTGTGTACCCAATTCCCTATACAGTATAGTGCACTACTTTAGACCAGAGCCCTATTCCCTATACAGTATAGTGCACTACTGTAGACCAGAGCCCTATTCCCTATACAGTATAGTGCACTACTGTAGACCAGAGCCCTATTCCCTATACAGTATAGTGCACTACTTTAGACCAGAGCCCTGTTCACTGTACAGTATAGTGCACTACTTTGGGCCATAGAGTCCTGGTCAAATGTAGTGCACTATATAAAGTATAGGGTGCCATTTGGGACACTTCATGTGTGTTTTGTCATGACCGCCTGGACTGCCGGGGGACTGAGCTGGACCGGGCTGTGGGACTGAGCTGGACCGGGCTGTGGGACTGAGCTCGGCCGGGCTGTGGGACTGAGCTCGGCCGGGCTGTGGGACTGAGCTCGGCCGGGCTGTGGGACTGAGCTCGGCCGGGCTGTGGGACTGAGCTGGACTGGGCTGTGGGACTGAGCTGGACCGGGCTGTGGAGCTGGGCCGGGCTGTGTGACTGGGCTCCTCGGAAAACTAAGACTGTGTCCCAAATCGCATCCTACTCTCTATATGCGTGGCATTTGGGACGGGGTCTAAACCTTATCTAACCTGTCACCAGCTCCAACCATGGGGAACCAGGTCGGTCAGAGAGAGAAGACAACTGGCTGCCTGCAGGTCAGCAGCTCTGTTTACGAAAGGTGATGAGAGGTTTAATATTTAAAGCTCCACTGACCTCCAGGAAAACCCCATCTGACCTTATCTTTCAACCAACTCAGTCGTGTGGAGCCAGGTCATCAGTCTTCTGTAAACTACTATAGAAGACTGCAGGATGAATATCGATAGGGAAACTAAACCCTAGATTAGAAGCTAACCTGTCACAACTTCCAGTCAGGGGAAACCAGGACAACCACCAAAGCCAGCCCTGTGTCTGACTGCTTCTTTTAAGTATGTACCTGTAGTTATCACATAGTGCATATCAGGTAAATACCAGTGAAAACAGAACCAGACTTAGAGACCAGCTCTGGACTGAGGATCTCTGGACCTCCAGCCTGTACCTCCATCTAATGTGAAAACCAGGTCATCAAGCAGTAGAACCAGGTCATCAAGCAGTAGAACTGGGTCATCCCGCAGAAGAACCAGGTCATCACGCAGTAGAACCAGGTCATCCCACAGTAGAACCAGGTCATCACGCAGTAGAATTAGGTCATCCCACAGTAGAACCAGGTCATCCCACAGTAGAACCGGGTCATCACGCAGTAGAACCGGGTCATCACGCAGTAGACTGGGTCATCCATCAGTAGAATTAGGTCATCCCACAGTAGAACCAGGTCATCCAGCAGTAGAACCAGGTCATTATGCAGTAGAACCAGGTCATCACGCAGTAGAGCAGGGTCATCAAGCAGTAGAACCAGGTCATCACGCAGTAGAACCAGGTCATTATGCAGTAACACCAGGTCATCACGCAGTAGAACCAGGTCATCACGCAGTAGAACCAGGTCATCACGCAGTAGAACCAGGTCATCACGCAGTAGAACCAGGTCATTATGCAGTAGAACTGGGTTATCATGCAGTAAAACCAGGTCATCACGCAGTAGAACTGGGTCATCACGCAGTAGAACCAGTTCATCATGCAGTAGAACCAGGACATCATGCAGTAGAACCAGGTCATCCAGCAGTAGAACCAGGTCATTATGCAGTAGAACAGGGTCATTACGCAGTAGAACCAGGTCATTACGCAGTAGAACCAGGTCATCAAGCAGTAGAACCAGGTCATCCCGCAGTAGAACCAGGACATCATGCAGTAGAACCAGGTCATCCAGCAGTAGAACCAGGTCATTATGCAGTAGAACCAGGTCATTACGCAGTAGAACCAGGTCATTACGGAGTAGAACCAGGTCATCAAGCAGTAGAACCAGGTCATCATGCAGTAGAACCGGGTCATCCCGCAGTAGAACCAGGTCATCATGCAGTAGAACCAGGTCATCCCGCAGTAGAACCAGGTCATTATGCAGTAGAACTGGGTTATCATGCAGTAAAACCAGGTCATCACGCAGTAGAACTGGGTCATCACGCAGTAGAACCAGTTCATCATGCAGTAGAACCAGGACATCATGCAGTAGAACCAGGTCATCCAGCAGTAGAACCAGGTCATTATGCAGTAGAACCAGGTCATTATGCAGTAGAACCAGGTCATTACGCAGTAGAACCAGGTGATCACGCAGTAGAATCGGGTCATCAAGCAGTAGAACCGGTCATCACGCAGTAGAACCAGGTCATCACGCAGTAGAACCAGGTCATCACGCAGTAGAACCGGGTCATCAAGCAGTAGAACCAGGTCATCATGCAGTAGAACCAGGTCATCCCGCAGTAGAACCGGGTCATCACGCAGTAGAACCGGGTCATCACGCAGTAGAACCAGGTCATCACGCAGTAGAACCGGGTCATCACGCAGTAGAACCAGGTCATCATGCAGTAGAACCGGGTCATCACGCAGTAGAACCGGGTCATCACGCAGTAGAACCGGGTCATCACGCAGTAGAACCAGGTCATCACGCAGTAGAACCAGGTCATCACACAGTAGAACCGGGCCATCACGCAGTAGAACCAGGTCATCACGCAGTAGAACCAGGTCATTCCACAGTAGAACCAGGTCATCCCACAGTAGAACTGGGTCATCCCGCAGTAGAACCAGGTCATCTGGGTCATCACGCAATAGAACCAGGTCATCACGCAGTAGAACCAGGTGATCCCACAGTAGAACCAGGTCATTCACGCAGTAGAACCAGGTCATCATGCAGTAGAACCAGGTCATCCCGCAGTAGAACCGGGTCATCACGCAGTAGAACCGGGTCATCAAGCAGTAGAACCGGGTCATCACGCAGTAGAACCAGGTGATCACGCAGTAGAACCGAGTCATCAAGCAGTAGAACCGGGTCATCACGCAGTAGAACCAGGTCATCACACAGTCAGGTCATCACAGTAGAAGTCAAGCAGTAGAACCAGGTCATCATGCAGTAGAACCAGATCATCCCGCAGTAGAACCGGGTCATCAGTCGGGTCATCACGCAGTAGAACCAGGTCATTATGCAGTATAACTGGGTCATCACGCAGTAGAACCAGGTCATGCAGTATAACTGGGTCATCAAACAGTAGAACGAGGTCATCCCACAGTAGAACCATGTCATCCCGCAGTAGAACCAAGTCATCTGGGTCACCACGCAATAGAACCAGGTCATCACGCAGTAGAACCAGGTCATCCCGCAGTAGAACCGGGTCATCACGCAGTAGAACCGGGTCATCACGCAGTAGAACCGGGTCATCAAGCAGTAGAACCGGGTCATCACGCAGTAGAACCGGGTCATCAAGCAGTAGAACCGGGTCATCACGCAGTAGAACCAGGTCATCACGCAGTAGAACCAGGTCATCACGCAGTAGAACCGGGTCATCAAGCAGTAGAACCAGGTCATCATGCAGTAGAACCAGATCATCCCGCAGTAGAACCGGGTCATCACGCAGTCGGGTCATCACGCAGTAGAACCAGGTCATTATGCAGTAGAAATGGGTCATCAAACAGTAGAACGAGGTGATCCCGCAGTAGAACCGGGTCATCACACAGTAGAACCGGGCCATCACGCAGTAGAACCAGGTCATCCCACAGTAGAACCAGGTCATCCCACAGTAGAACCATGTCATCCCGCAGTAGAACCAGGTCATCTGGGTCATCACGCAATAGAACCAGGTCATCACGCAGTAGAACCAGGTGATCCCACAGTAGAACCGGGTCATCACGCAGTAGAACCCAGTTATCACGCAGTAGAACCAGTAGAACCAGGTCATCTGGGTCATCACGCAATAGAACCAGGTCATCACGCAGTAGAACCAGGTGATCCCACAGTAGAACCGGGTCATCACGCAGTAGAACCCAGTTATCACGCAGTAGAACCCAGTTATCACGCAGTAGAACCAGGTCATCACGCAGTAGAACCGAGTCATCCCGCAGTAGCCCAACGTAAGCTACTTAAGAAGGTTGACAGGCAGAACAAGAGCAGAACACCAACAAACCCTATCTAACCTAGCCCAAGGTCACAACCTCAGTCAGACAAGCCCGCTATGAACCAGCCTGCCCGACCAGTACTTCTCTAGCCCAATGTAGCTGTCGAGAGAAAACGGCAGATCGAATAGGAAGACTGCTAACCACCGATCTTTCACCAACTATGTGGAACCAGGTCATAATTTTTTTTTTTTAAATCTACCTTGTGAGCCCATTGAGGCTTTACATGATTAATGACTTGTTTCTTTCTTACCCATTGATACTCAATTTCCTTGAAAAATATTGGGGAAAATACCTGTCGGACAGCGGACAACAGTGTTGTAAATGCAGAGTGTTAGCTAAGATGTCTTTGTGTAAAGCCATCAACATACAGCTTTTCAGAAGAACCAGGGCGAGAGGAGTGGAGAGAGACAGTTTAAACCTAACCCTCCTGTGTGTGTGTGTGTGTGTGTGTGTGTGTGTGTGTGTGTGTGTGTGTGTGTGTGTGTGTGTGTGTGTGTGTGTGTGTGTGTGTGTGTGTGTGTGTGTGTGTTGTTGGTAAAATGCTAATTACCAGAGAGACTCACAAAAGTCAGGAAGGGTAATATCCGTATAGTTCATGTCCTCAAGCTAGCAGTCGGCTAGGCTACTGGCTGGCCAGATAAACTGTATTGGTATTTGGTATAGTTAATGTCCTCAAGCTAGCAGTCGGCTAGGCTATTGGCTGGCCAGAGAAAGTGTATTGGTATTTGGTATAGTTAATGTCCTCAAGCTAGCAGTCGGCTAGGCTACTGGCTGGCCAGAGAAAGTGTATTGGTATTTGGTATAGTTAATGTCCTCAAGCTAGCAGTCGGCTAGGCTACTGGCTGGCCAGAGAAAGTGTATTGGTATTTGGTATAGTTAATGTCCTCAAGCTAGCAGTCGGCTAGGCTACTGGCTGGCCAGAGAAAGTGTATTGGTATTTGGTATAGTTAATGTCCTCAAGCTAGCAGTCGGCTAGGCTACTGGCTGGCCAGAGAAAGTGTATTGGTATTTGGTATAGTTAATGTCCTCGAGCTAGCAGTCGGCTAGGCTACTGACTGGGCAGAGAAAGTGTATTGATATTTGGTATAGTTAATGTCCTCGAGCTAGCAGTCGGCTAGGCTACTGGCTGGGCAGAGAAAGCGTATTGATATTTGGTATAGTTAATGTCCTCGAGCTAGCAGTCGGCTAGGCTACTGACTGGGCAGAGAAAGCGTATTGATATTTGGTATAGTTAATGTCCTCAAGCTAGCAGTCGGCTAGGCTACTGGTTGGCCAGAGAAAGCGTATTGATATTTGGTATAGTTAATGTCCTCAAGCTAGCAGTCGGCTAGGCTACTGGCTGGGCAGAGAAAGCGTATTGATATTTGGTATAGTTAATGTCCTCAGGCTAGCAGTCGGCTAGGCTACTGGCTGGGAAGAGAAAGCGTATTTATATTTGGTATAGTTAATGTCCTCAAGCTAGCAGTCGGCTAGGCTACTGGCTGGCCAGAGAAAGCGTATTGATATTTGGTATAGTTAATGTCCTCAAGCTAGCAGTCGGCTAGGCTACTGGCTGGCCAGAGAAAGCGTATTGATATTTGGTATAGTTAATGTCCTCAAGCTAGCAGTCGGCTAGGCTACTGGCTGGGCAGAGAAAGCGTATTGATATTTGGTATAGTTAATGTCCTCAAGCTAGCAGTCGGCTAGGCTACTGGCTGGGCAGAGAAAGCGTATTGGTATTTGGTATAGTTAATGTCCTCAAGCTAGCAGTCGGCTAGGCTACTGGCTGGGCAGAGAAAGAGTATTGGTATTTGGTATAGTTAATGTCCTCAAGCTAGCAGTCGGCTAGGCTACTGGCTGGGCAGAGAAAGCGTATTGGTATTTGGTATAATTAATGTCCTCAAGCTAGCAGTCGGCTAGGCTACTGGCTGGGCAGAGAAAGCATATTGGTATTTGGTATAGTTAATGTCCTCAGGCTAGCAGTCGGCTAGGCTACTGGCTGGGCAGAGAAAGCGTATTGATATTTGGTATAGTTAATGTCCTCAAGCTAGCAGTCGGCTAGGCTACTGGCTGGGCAGAGAAAGCGTATTGGTATTTGGTATAGTTAATGTCCTCAAGCTAGCAGTCGGCTAGGCTACTGGCTGGGCAGAGAAAGCGTATTGGTATTTGGTATAGTTAATGTCCTCAAGCTAGCCGTCGGCTAGGCTACTGGCTGGCCAGAGAAAGTGTATTGATATTTGGTATAGTTAATGTCCTCAAGCTAGCAGTCGGCTAGGCTACTGGCTGGGCAGAGAAAGCGTATTGATATTTGGTATAGTTAATGTCCTCAAGCTTGCAGTCGGCTAGGCTACTGGCTGGGCAGAGAAAGCGTATTGATATTTGGTCTGGGGGAAACTTGAGTTAAATTGTAAATTGTTACCAGTTTTAGCCACATGCTATGGCTTTTCTGCATTATATTTCAACCATGGCAACTCTGCCTCAACCAATCCCCAAATAAAAACCTTGTTTATTAAATGGTTATTTATGTTAGTTATTTTGCATAGAGCTTAAAGCATAAAGACTGCCCACGTCAATCCCTAAGCACCATGTTTCTTTCTCCTGAAATCAATATGTCAGAAGGTGAAAATGACTCAAAACTCCAGATTTTTTATTTTATTTTTTACATAATACAGTATATAACGTCATAGGCCTTGTGGTGCTATTTTAAAACCCTTACAGTGATGTACTCAATATTCAAACCGAGTTTCCATTATTTTGTTTGTATTAGTACTTGCATCTTGTAATTTTTTTAATGTGAAAAATAAATAAATTATTCATAAAAATATTCAAAGCTTTTTCTCCCCAGTCTTTTACCTGGTGTGTTTTCCAAAGCATCCGCCTGAATATTAGCGAGTTGAGTGGACCAAATGATGCTCATAAAATAGAAGATTTAATTAAATGCATTTTTAGTACTCAGAGAAAACCATGCATTATAAATAAGTGAGAAAACGCTTCTTGATTCTCCTTACACCTTGCCCAAGGCTTTGGAGATACACATCAAGACAAGATACATCATTCTGCTCTGAACCAGGACTCAAACCATTTAGATATTATGCTGTAGGCCTGTGTGCTTAAGGGTTCATCCCAAACGGCACCCTATTCCCTATATAGTGCACTACTTTAGACCAAAATAAGTGCACTATATAGGGAATAGGGTCCTGGTCTAAAGTAGTGCACTATATATAGGGCATAGGGCTCTGGTCTAAAGTAGTGCACTATATATAGGGAATAGGGCTCTGGCCTAAAGTAGTGCACTATATATAGGGAATAGGGCTCTGGTCTAAAGTAATGCACTATATATAGGGAATAGGGCCCTGGTCTGAAGTAGTGCACTATATATAGGGAATAGGGTCCTGGTCTAAAGTAGTGTACTATACAGGGAATAAGACCCTGGTCTAAAGTAGTGCACTATATAGGGCTCTGGTCTAAAGTAGTGCACTATATAGGGAATAGGGCCCTGGTCTAAAGTAGTGCACTATATATAGGGAGAAGGGCTCTGGTCTAAAGTAGTGCACTATATATAGGGAATAGGGCTCTGGTCTAAAGTAGTGCACTATATATATTGGCCTTGTTCGGGGGTGTCCTCAGATGGGGCCACAGTGTCTCCTGAACCCTCCTGTCTCAGCCTCCAGTATTTATGCTGCAGTAGTTTATGTGTCGGGGGGCTAGGGTCAGTTTGTTATATCTGGAGTACTTCTCCTGTCCTATCCGGTGTCCTGTGTGAATTTAAGTATGCTCTCTCGAATTCTCTCTTTCTTTCTCTCTCTCGGAGGACCTGAGCCCTAGGACCATGCCTCAGGACTACCTGACATGATGACTCCTTGCTGTCCTCAGTCCACCTGACCGTGCTGCTGCTCCAGTTTCAACTGTTCTGCCTGTGATTACTATTATTTGATCATGCTGGTCATTTATGAACATTTGAACATCTTGGCCATGTTATGTTATATCTTAACAGCCAGAAGAGGACTGACCACCCCACGTAGCCTGGTTCCTCTAAAGGTTTCTTCCTAGGTTTGGCCTTTCTAGGGAGTTTTTCCTAGCCACCGTGCTTCTACACCTGCATTGCTTGCTGTTTGGGGTTTTAGACTGGGTTTCTGTACAGCACTTTGAGATATCAGCTGATGTACGAAGGGCTATATAAATACATTTGATTTGATTTGAGTAGTGAGGCTATATTCAGTAGAGAGGCTATATAGAGTAGTGAGGCTATATACAGTAGAGAGGCTACATACAGTAGAGAGGCTATATACAGTAGAGACGCTATACACAGTAGAGGCTATATACAGTAGAGGCTATATACAGTAGAGACGCTATACATAGTAGAGGCTATATACAGTAGAGGCTATATACAGTAGAGACGCTATACACAGTAGAGGGGACACATACAGTAGAGAGGCTATATGCAGTAGAGGCTATATTCAGTAGAGAGGCTATATACAGTAGAGCCTATATACAGTAGAGAGGCTATATACAGTAGAGAGGCTATATACAGTAGAGAGGCTATATACAGTAGAGGCTATATACAGTAGAGAGGCTATATACAGTAGAGGCTATATACAGTAGAGAGGCTATATTCAGTAGAGAGGCTATATACAGTAGAGGCTATATACAGTAGTGAGGCTATATACAGTAGAGAGGCTATATACAGTAGTGAGGCTATATACAGTAGTGAGGCTATATACAGTAGAGAGGCTACATACAGTAGAGAGGCTATATACAGTAGAGAGGCTATATACAGTAGTGAGGCTATATACAGTAGAGAGGCTACATACAGTAGTGAGGCTAATACAGTAGAGAAGCTATATACAGTAGAGGCTACATACAGTAGAGAGGCTATATACAGTAGAGGCTATATACAGTAGATAGGCTATATACAGTAGAGACGCTATATGCTTTAAGCTAAAAGTGGCATTTCTGCGTGACTAAAGTGCAGATGTTGTATAGCATCAACCAATGGCTGCGTACCACAGAATCAACTGCACAGTTGTGTATCACATGTGGTTGGTATGTTAAAGAGATTCTCCGGTACATGTGGTTGATATGTTAAAGAGATTCTCCAATACATGTGGTTGATATGTTAAAGAGATTCTCCGATACATGTGGTTGATATGTTAAAGAGATTCTCCAATACATGTGGTTGGTATGTTAAAGAGATTCTCCGATACATGTGGTTGATATGTTAAAGAGATTCTCCAATACATGTGGTTGGTATATTAAAGAGATTCTCCAATACATGTGGTTGATATGTTAAAGAGATTCTCCAATACATGTGGTTGGTATATTAAAGAGATTCTCCGATACATGTGGTTGATATTTGATATGTTAAAGAGATTCTCCGATACATGTGGTTGCTATGTTAAAGAGATTCTCCGATACATGTGGTTGGTATGTTAAAGAGATTCTCCGATACATGTGGTTGATATGTTAAAGAGATTCTCCAATACATGTGGTTGGTATGTTAAAGAGATTCTCCGATACATGTGGTTGGTATGTTAAAGAGATTCTCCGATACATGTGGTTGATATGTTAAAGAGATTCTCCAATACATGTGGTTGGTATGTTAAAGAGATTCTCCGATACATGTGGTTGGTATGTTAAAGATATTCTCCGGTACTTTAATATACCTTCTAGCAGCAGTTCTGAAAGTAGTGCACACGAGCCAAAAAAGTGGTCCCCAAATATTTGCGTACTTACGGAACATTCTGGAACCGGCTCTGGCACCAAAGTAGCAGATTTGTCTTATTATAGATATTTTCCACCATAATTTGTAAATAAATTCATTAAAAATCCTACAATGTGATTTTCTGGATTTTTTTCTTCTCATTTTGTCTGTCATAGTTGAAGTGTACCTATGATGAAAATTACAGGCCTCTCTCATCTTTTTAAGTGGGAGAACTTGCACAATTGGTGGCTGACTAAATACTTTTTTTGCCCCACTGTATATGGCTTTCTTGATAATACAGTACAATTGACTTGAGCATGTTTTTAGTATGTTAATATCTATGTTACGGGTTAGATAGAATGATTCATTGGGCAAAATGTATTTCATTTTTTTTTTTTTCATCTTTATTTAACCAGGTAGGCCATTTGAGAACAAGTTCTCATTTACAACTGCGACCTCGACCAAGATAAAGCAAAACAGTGTGACCAAAAACAACAACACAGGGTTACACATTAAATATCCGGGAGGCCAAGTACATATGCGGACAGAACGTTTGCTTAATTAAGAGTGTGCCAAATGATCGGCCGTACGTTCATACCCCAGGCTGAGGGGTAACTTGACTGTTGTAGTGGAACATCTGATAGAGCTCAGTGGTGATTGGAATCCGTTTGGATGGGTT
The DNA here is from genome assembly GCF_023373465.1 of Oncorhynchus keta. Classification (NCBI taxonomy): domain Eukaryota; kingdom Metazoa; phylum Chordata; class Actinopteri; order Salmoniformes; family Salmonidae; genus Oncorhynchus; species Oncorhynchus keta. The sequence continues at coordinate 54,718,536 of NC_068441.1, forward strand.
CAGTAAGAATCCGATTGGATGGGTTCGGTCAGAATCCGATTGGATGGGTTCAGTCAGAATCTGTTAGGATGGGTTCGGTCAGAATCTGTTTGGATGGGTTCGGTCAGAATCCGATTGGATGGGTTCAGTCAGAATCTGTTAGGATGGGTTCGGTCAGAATCTGTTTGGATGGGTTCAGTCAGAATCCGTTTGGATGGGTTCAGTCACTATTTGGTGTTATGGGAGCAACACTATTCCATTGGTTGATTTATGGCTTAGTTATGTTTATTATTATTTTTTTGACAATAATGCGTATTAAGAAATTGTGCAGCCAGGCTGGCACACTCTTAGGCAAACGTTCTGTCCGTATATGTACTTAGCCCCCCCGGCTACAAATACATTATGCACAATAAATCATTCGATCAAACCCAATCTTATAAAATAGTTTGAAAGAATCTGCAGTCTCTCCCTCTCTTTCCTTTGATGAGATATTCCAATGACAGTGTTGTGGTTCAAACCCCAGTAGCATGTCTAGCGATCCCTCGACAACCTTAGTCAGCAACAAACCTCCCCTCCCCTCTCTGTCTGTCTCTCCCTCCTTCCTACGGATGCTGATCGTGTCTGAGTGGCTCTGGCGACAGAGGGAGGAGAGGAGATGTAGGTCAACGTGAAGATGAACTGACCGGAGAGAGAAACAGAGGCAGGGAAGGAAAGGATGGAGGAAGGGTTGATGGATCAACGGGGCCATTGATCGCTATTGTGCCAAACCCTGCAATCACCACTGTCCAATGTAACAGTATGTATGTGAATTTACTCTCCTATTCCCTGATCTACCATACGTTTACAATATATTATATTCCCTGATCTACCATAAATTTACAATATATTATATTCCCTGATCTACCATAAATTTACAATATATTATATTCCCTGATCTACCATACATTTACTATATATTATATTCCCTGATCTACCATACGTTTACAATATATTATATTCCCTGATCTACCATACATTTACTATGTATTATATTCCCTGACCTATATATATATATATACCCTGATACACTTACAATATATTATATTCCCTGATCTACCATACATTTACAATATATTATATTCCCTGATCTACCATACATTTACTATATATTATATTCCCTGATCTACCATACATTTACAATATATTATATTCCCTGATCTACCATACATTTACAATATTATATTCCCTGATCTACCATACATTTACTATGTATTATATTCCCTGATCTACCATACATTTACTATGTATTATATTCCCTGATCTACCATACATTTACAATATATTATATTCCCTGATCTACCATACATTTACAATATATTATATTCCCTGATCTACCATACATTTACAATATATTATATTCCCTGATCTACCATACATTTACAATAGATTATATTCCCTGACCTATATATATATATTATATTACCCTAATACACTTACAATATATTATATTCCCTGATCTACCATACATTTACAATATATTATATTCCCTGATCTACCATACATTTACAATATATTTTATTCCATGATCTACCATACATTTACAATATATTATATTCCCTGATCTACCATACATTTACAATATTATATTCCCTGATCTACCATACATTTACTATGTATTATATTCCCTGATCTACCATACATTTACAATATATATTATATTCCCTGATCTACCATACATTTACTATGTATTATATTCCCTGATCTACCATACATTTACAATATATATTATATTCCCTGATCTACCATACATTTACAATATATATTATATTCCCTGATCTACCATACATTTACTATATATATTATATTCCCTGATCTACCATACATTTACAATATATTATATTCCCTGATCTACCATACATTTACAATATATATTATATTCCCTGATCTACCATACATTTACAGTATATTATATTCCCTGATCTACCATACATTTACAGTATATTATATTCCCTGATCTACCATACATTTACAATATATTATATTCCCTGATCTACCATACATTTACTATATATTATATTCCCTGATCTACCATACATTTACAATATATTATATTCCCTGATCTACCATACATTTACAATATATTATATTCCCTGATCTACCATACATTTACAATATATTATATTCCCTGATCTACCATACATTTACTACATATTATATTCCCTGATCTACCATACATTTACAGTATATTATATTCCCTGATCTACCATACATTTACTAGTATATTATATTCCCTGATCTACCATACATTTACAATATATATTATATTCCCTGATCTACCATACATTTACTATGTATTATATTCCCTGATCTACCATACATTTACAATAGATTATATTCCCTGACCTATATATATATATATACCCTAATACACTTACAATATATTATATTCCCTGATCTACCATACATTTACAATATATTATATTCCCTGATCTACCATACATTTACAATATATTTTATTCCATGATCTACCATACATTTACAATATATTATATTCCCTGATCTACCATACATTTACAATATATTATATTCCCTGATCTACCATAAATTTACAATATATTATATTCCCTGATCTACCATAAATTTACAATATATTATATTCCCTGATCTACCATACATTTACTATATATTATATTCCCTGATCTACCATACGTTTACAATATATTATATTCCCTGATCTACCATACGTTTACAATATATTATATTCCATGATCTACCATACATTTACTATGTATTATATTCCCTGACCTATATATATATATATACCCTGATACACTTACAATATATTATATTCCCTGATCTACCATACATTTACAATATATTATATTCCCTGATCTACCATACATTTACTATATATTATATTCCCTGATCTACCATACATTTACAATATATTATATTCCCTGATCTACCATACATTTACAATATATTATATTCCCTGATCTACCATACATTTACAATATATTATATTCCCTGATCTACCATACATTTACAATATATTATATTCCCTGATCTACCATACATTTACAATATATTATATTCCCTGATCTACCATACATTTACAATATATTATATTCCCTGATCTACCATACATTTACTATATATTATATTCCCTGATCTACCATACATTTACAGTATATTATATTCCCTGATCTACCATACATTTACAATATATTATATTCCCTGATCTACCATACATTTACAGTATATTATATTCCCTGATCTACCATACATTTACTATATATTATATTCCCTGATCTACCATACATTTACTATATATTATATTCCCTGATCTACCATACATTTACTATATATTATATTCCCTGATCTACCATACATTTACAGTATATTATATTCCCTGATCTACCATACATTTACAGTATATTATATTCCCTGATCTACCATACATTTACAATATATTATATTCCCTGATCTACCATACATTTACAATATATTATATTCCCTGATCTACCATACATTTACTATATATTATACTCCCTGATCTACCATACATTTACTATATATTATATTCCCTGATCTACCATACATTTACTATAAATTATATTCCCTGATCTACCATACATTTACAATATATTATATTCCCTGATCTACCATACATTTACAATATATTATATTCCCTGATCTACCATACATTTACAGTATATTATATTCCCTGATCTACCATACATTTACAGTATATTATATTCCCTGATCTACCATACATTTACAATATATTATATTCCCTGATCTACCATACATTTACTAAATATTATATTCCCTGATCTACCATACATTTACTATATATTATATTCCCTGATCTACCATACATTTACAATATATTATATTCCCTGATCTACCATACATTTACAGTATATTATATTCCCTGATCTACCATACATTTACTAAATATATTATATTCCCTGATCTACCATACATTTACAATATATATTATATTCCCTGATCTACCATACATTTACAATATATTATATTCCCTGATCTACCATACATTTACAGTATATTATATTCCCTGATCTACCATACATTTACAGTATATTATATTCCCTGATCTACCATACATTTACAATATATTATATTCCCTGATCTACCATACATTTACAATATATTATATTCCCTGATCTACCATACATTTACAATATATTATATTCCCTGATCTACCATACATTTACAATATATTATATTCCCTGATCTACCATACATTTACAATATATTATATTCCCTGATCTACCATACATTTACAATATATTATATTCCCTGATCTACCATACATTTACAGTATATTATATTCCCTGATCTACCATACATTTACAGTATATTATATTCCCTGATCTACCATACATTTACAGTATATTATATTCCCTGATCTACCATACATTTACAGTATATTATATTCCCTGATCTACCATACATTTACAATATATTATATTCCCTGATCTACCATACATTTACAGTATATTATATTCCCTGATCTACCATACATTTACAGTATATTATATTCCCTGATCTACCATACATTTACAGTATATTATATTCCCTGATCTACCATACATTTACAGTATATTATATTCCCTGATCTACCATACATTTACAGTATATTATATTCCCTGATCTACCATACATTTACAGTATATTATATTCCCTGATCTACCATACATTTACTATATATTATATTCCCTGATCTACCATACATTTACAGTATATTATATTCCCTGATCTACCATACATTTACTATATATTATATTCCCTGATCTACCATACATTTACAATATATTATATTCCCTGATCTACCATACATTTACAGTATATTATATTCCCTGATCTACCATACATTTACTATATATTATATTCCCTGATCTACCATACATTTACTATATATTATATTCCCTGATCTACCATACATTTACAGTATATTCGAAGAATGGTGTAACAATTGCATCTCTTCTTCTTCTACTATTTTCTCCTGTGCAGAGAATATTATTACATAGTATTAAAGAGTATTATTATACAGTATTAAAGATTATTATTATATAGTATTAAAGAGTATTATTATATAGTATTAATGAGTATTATTATACAGTATTAAATATTATTATTACATAGTATTAAAGAGTATTATTATACAGTATTAAAGATTATTATATAGTATTAAATAGTATTATTATATAGTATTGAAGAGTATTATTATACAGTATTAAAGATTATTATTACATAGTATTAAAGAGTATTATTATATAGTATTAAAGAGTATTATTATACAGTATCAAAGCGTATTATTATACAGTATTAAAGAGTATTATTATATAGAATTAAAAACATTATTATATAGTATTAAAGAGTATTATTATACAGTATTAAATGGTATTATTATATAGTATTAAAGAGTATTATTATACAGTATCAAAGAGTATTATTATACAGTATTAAAGATTATTATTACATAGTATTAAAGATTATTATTATATAGTATTAAAGAGTATTATTATATAGTATTAAAGAGTATTATTATACAGTATTAAATAGTATTATTATACAGAATTAACGAGTATTATTATATAGTAGTAAAGGGTATTATTATATAGTATTAAAGGGTATTATTATACAGTATTAAAGAGTATTATTATACAGTATTAAATAGTATTATTATACAGAATTAACGAGTATTATTATATAGTAGTAAAGGGTATTATTATACAGTATTAAAGAGTATTATTATACAGTATTAAAGGGTATTATTATACAGTATTAAAGAGTATTATTATACAGTATTAAAGAGTATTATTATACAGTATTAAAGAGTATTATTATACAGCATTAAAGAGTATTATTATACAGTATTAAAGCGTAGTATTACAGTATTAAAGAGTATTATGATATAGTATTAAATAGTATTATTATATAGTATTAACGATAATTATTATATTGTATTAAAGATAATTATTATATAGTATTAAAGAGTATTATTATATAGTATTAAATAGTATTATTATATAGTATTAAATAGTATTATCATATAGTATTAAAGAGTATTATCATATTGTATTAAAGATAATTATTATATAGTATTAAATAGAATTATTATATAGTATTAAAGAGTATTATCATATAGTATTAAAGAGTATTATTACATAGCATTAAATAGTATTATATACTCATACAGCCAGAGCAGAACTTCTTCTTTCTCTTCTGCAACAGAACAACAGCTCTGCTCCTCAAAGGTCATCCAGACAGCAGAGGATGGTTTCCAAATGACTCCCTATTCCCTACATACTACTCTATTGGGTCCTGGTCAATTGTAGTGCACTATATAGTGAATAGGGTGCCATTTGGGATGGAGACAAAGTCTTTGTTCCTGTAGAAGAAAACAGTCGCACAGACACACACGCGCACACAAGCGCAAACACACACACACACAGACACACACACACGCGCAAACACACACACACACACACACACACACACACACACACACACACACACACACACACACACGGTAGACCTCATCATTTAGAATCAGTGCTCGGAGAGAAAGGCCTTGTTTTTCTTTCTAAGAATTGCTGCTGGTAAAATCAGGGCAGTGAGGAGCGTAAAGTGTGTGTGCGTGCGTACAGTGTGTGTGCGTGCGTACAGTGTGTGTGTATGCGTGTCTGTGTGGCGGGATGTAAAAGAGTGGAGGAATGATCCTTATTAAGTAAGGAGACTGTGCTCCATGGCAGGAATTCCTAGTGGGGTTGAGATGAAATAGGATGTGTCACAGGGGAATGAGAGACGTGGGCTACTGGCCCAGATTAGGATGATCATTCCTCCCCCCTATTCCTCATCTTCCTCCTCCTCCGCTTGCTCGTTCTTGATCCCTCCTTCCTCTCTCCTCCTCTGTCCTCCTCCTCTACCTTCTCGCCACTCCTCCTCTCTCCTATTCCCTCCTTCCTCTGTCCTCCTCTGTCCTCCTCCTCTTCCCTCTACTCCTACTCTTCCTTCTCTACCTTCTCTCCACTCCTTCCTCTCTCCTGCTCTTCCCTCCTTCCTCTCTCCTCCTCCACTTGCCTGCTCTTCCCTCTACTCCTCCTCACTACTACTGCTCCTCTCTCCTCCCTCTATACTCCTCTTCTTTCCTCGTCTCTCCTCCTCTTCCCTCTACTCCTCCTCTTCCCTCTCTCCTCCTCCTCTCTCCTCTCTCCCCCTTCTCTACTCCTCCTCTCCTCCTCCTTCCTCTCTAATCCTCCTCTATACTCCTCTTGTCTCCTCCTCTTCTCTCATCCCTCTCTACTCCTCCTCTTCCCTCCTTCCTCTCTACCCCTCCTCCTGATCGTTCTCGCTGTCTCTCATCTTTCTTCTTCCCTCTCTGCCTCCCTCCCTCCCTCTCGCTTTCTCCTCCTCTTCTCTCTCTCTCGCCTCCTCCCCCCTCTCTCTGTTCACTGTCCTTGACCACAATGTCTTTGACAGCAGTCGCCAACCTTTTCTCAGTAAAGATCACTTTCTCAGTTGAAAAGCAAGCCAAGATCTAACGCTCAAATTATATTTTAAACATGACTTAAAAAATGTAGCATTACCCTAATAAAACAGTTCAGTAGGTCTAATACAATACATTATCACAACATATTGGCTATATGCCTGGTCTCATACATTATCACAACATATTGGCTATATGCCTGGTCTAATACATTATCACAGCATATTGTCTATATGCCTGGTCTAATACATTATCACAGCATATTAGCTATATGCCAGGTCTAATACATTATCACAACATATTGGCTATATGCCTGGTCTCATACATTATCACAACATATTGGCTATATGCCTGGTCTAATACATTATCACAGCATATTGTCTATATGCCTGGTCTAATACATTATCACAGCATATTGTCTATATGCCTGGTCTAATACATTATCACAGCATATTGTCTATATGCCAGGTCTAATACATTATCACAACATATTGACTATATGCCTGGTCTAATACATTATCACAACATATTGACTATATGCCTGGTCTAATACATTATCACAACATATTGACTATATGCCTGGTCTAATACATTATCACAACATATTGTCTATATGCCAGGTCTAATACATTATCACAACATATTGGCTATATGCCTGGTATAATACATTATCACAACATATTGGCTATATTCCTGGTCCGACAATATTATTTTTCTCAACACATATTATATATCAAAACTCGAGCTTTGATAACAAAATAGATCAGTTCAGGACCTGAAACTAACTTGTTGGTCCACCAGCCACCGTAGATTAATCAAATCCACCAGCCACTCAGATTTTTTTTACCAGCCAAAATATTTTTTTGTGTCATGATTACACCAACTAACAAAAACAGATGAGTTGTGTGTAATGTTTCTAAAGCAATACAGGCCATTACTAGTAACAAGTAACGTGGTATATTGCTCAAAAGTTTTTATTTTTTTTTTATTTTTTTTTAAATGATGAAGTGAGTATTTTACATAAAATATCACAGATAAGACAAGTGTTCAGGTTACCGTGGCAATGAGGGAAACTTGAGCCAAGTCAACGTGCATGCCTGTGAGATACGAGAATCTGACGAGTAGCTGATGTGTCGTCTAGCTTGCGAACAATGTAAATAGACGAAGAAACACAAGGACAAAAGCTCACTTCAGTTAGAACAACTGTTACGACTGTGGCTCCAGTGAGACTAGCCAGAGAGAGGGGACACGGTCTACTAGCTAGAGAGAGAGGGGACACGGTCTACTAGCTAGAGAGAGAGGGGACACGGTCTACTAGCTAGAGAGAGAGGGGACACGGTCTACTAGCTAGAGAGAGAGGGGACACGGTCTGTTACCTGACCAGAGAGAGGGGACACGGTCTTCTTGCTAGAGAGAGAGGGGACATGGTCTCCTTGCTAGAGAGAGAGAGGGGACACGGTCTGTTACCTGACCAGAGAGAGGGGACACGGTCTTCTTGCTAGAGAGAGAGGGGACATGGTCTCCTTGCTAGAGAGAGAGGGGACACGGTCTGTTACCTGACCAGAGAGAGGGGACACGGTCTACTAGCTAGAGAGAGAGGGGACACGGTCTTCTAGCTCACCAGAGAGAGGGGACACGGTCTGTTACCTGACCAGAGAGAGGGGACGCGGTCTTCTTGCTAGAGAGAGAGGGGACACGGTCTGTTACCTGACCAGAGAGAGGGGACACGGTCTTCTAGCTCACCAGAGAGAGGGGACAAGGTATTCTAGCTGACCAGAGAGAGGGGACACGGTCTGTTACCTGACCAGAGAGAGGGGACGCGGTCTTCTAGCTGACCAGAGAGAGGGGACACGGTCTTCTAGCTGACCAGTGAGCGGGGACACGGTCTTCTAGCTGACCAGAGAGCGGGGACACGGTCTTCTAGCTGACCAGAGAGAGGGGACACGGTCTTCTAGCGAGAGAGAGGGGACACGGTCTTCTAGCGAGAGAGAGAGGGGACATGGTCTTCTAGCTGACCAAAGAGAGGGGACACGGTCTGTTACCTGACCAGAGAGAGGGGACACTGTCTCCTAGCGAGAGAGAGGGGACACGGTCTTCAAGCGAGACAGAGGGGACACGGTCTTCTAGCTGACCAGAGAGAGGGGACAAGGTCTTCTAGCGAGAGAGAGGGGACACGGTCTTCAAGCGAGACAGAGGGGACACGGTCTTCTAGCTGACCAAAGAGAGGGGACACGGTCTGTTACCTGACCAGAGAGAGGGGACACTGTCTCCTAGCGAGAGAGAGGGGACACGGTCTTCAAGCGAGACAGAGGGGACACGGTCTTCTAGCTGACCAGAGAGAGGGGACAAGGTCTTCTAGCGAGAGAGAGGGGACACGGTCTTCTAGCTGACGAGAGAGATGGGGACACAGTCTTCTAGCTGACCAGAGAGAGGGGACACAGTCTTCTAGCTGACTAGAGAGAGGGAACACGGTCTATTACCTGACTAGAGAGAGGGGACACGGTCTTCTACCTGACTAGAGAGAGGGGACACGGTCTTCAAGCTGAGAGAGAGGGGACACGGTCTTCTTGCTGACCAGAGAGAGGGGACACGGTCTTCTAGCTGACCAGAGAGAGGGAACACGGTCTTCTAGCTGACCAGAGAGAGGGGACACGGTCTTTCAGCTGACCAGAGAGAGGGGACACGGTCTTCTACCTGACTAGAGAGAGGGGACACGGCCTTTCCCTGACCAGAGAGAGGGGACACGGTCTTCTAGCGAGAGAGAGGGGACACGGTCTTCTAGCTGACCAGAGAGAGGGGACACAGTCTTCTACCTGACCAGAGAGAGGGGACATGGTCTTCTAGCTGACCAGAGAGAGGGGACACGGTCTTCTAGCTGACCAGAGAGAGGGAACACGGTCTTCTAGCTGACCAGAGAGAGGGGACACGGTCTTCTAGCTGACTAGAGAGAGGGGACACGGTCTTCTAGCTGACCAGAGAGAGGGGACATGGTCTTCTAGCTGACCAGAGATTAAATGGTTAAAAATGGGACACTTTGCCTACCTGGTGTGTGCAGGGCTTCTGAATCAAGTGCACCTTCCTCCAACAGTGCTTCTGAATCAAGTGCACCTTCCTCCAACAGTGCTTCTGAATCAAGTGCACCTTCCTCCAACAGTGCTTCTCAATCAAGTGCACCTTCCTCCAACAGTGCTTCTGAATCAAGTGCACCTTCCTCCAACAGTGCTTCTGAATCAAGTGCACCTTCCTCCAACAGTGCTTCTGAATCAAGTGCACCTTCCTCCAACAGTGCTTCTGAATCAAGTGCACCTTCCTCCAACAGTGCTTCTGAATCAAGTGCACCTTCCTCCAACAGTGCTTCTGAATCAAGTGCACCTTCCTCCAACAGTGCTTCTCAATCAAGTGCACCTTCCTCCAACAGTGCTTCTGAATCAAGTGCACCTTCCTCCAACAGTGCTTCTGAATCAAGTGCACCTTCCTCCAACAGTGCTTCTCAATCAAGTGCACCTTCCTCCAACAGTGCTTCTGAATCAAGTGCACCTTCCTCCAACAGTGCTTCTGAATCAAGTGCACCTTCCTCCAACAGTGCCACACCAATAATAAAAAGGAAGCCTTTATCTTTGGCTTTTCTACACAAATGTTTGGGGATCTATTAAGGAAAGGGTCGCGATCGACCAGTTGGTGACCACTGTCACAGAGGATCACTCTGATGAGATTTAATTTATTTGTGTGTGTGTGTGTGTGTGTGTGTGTGTGTGTGTGTGTGTGTGTGTGTGTGTGTGTGTGTGTGTGTGTGTGTGTGTGTGTGTGTGTGTGTGTGTGTGTGTGTGTGTGTGTGTGTGTGTGCGTGTGTTAAAAGTGTGCGCCCACATGTGTCTGTGTGTACAGTACAATACAGTGTGTCATACTATAGGGGGTTCACAGAAGGCTCCGGCTGCACCTTAATTAGGGAGGACATGTTCCTAGTAATGGCTGGAGCATTGTTTCCATGTTTAATAACATTCCAGTTACTCATTTCCAGCCATTGCTATGAGACGTCCTCCCCTCAGCAGCCTCCTGTGATAAGGTTCTAGGATGGGATATAGGGTTCTAGGATGGAATATAGGGTTCTAGAATGGGATATAGGGTTCTAGGATGGAATATAGGGTTCTAGAATGGCATATAAAGTGCTAGGCTGTGGTTCTAGGCTGGGATATCAAGGTTTTAAACTAGGACATAGAGTCCTAGAATGGCATACAGGGTTCTAAGGCTGGGAAATATAGTTCTAAATTGAGATATAGGATTCTAGAATGGGATATAGGGTTATAGACTGGTATAAAGGGTTCTATAATGGGATATATGGTTCAAGAATGGATATAGGGTTCTAGACTGGGATATGGGGTTCCAGAATGGGATATAGGGTTCTAGAATGGGATATAGGACACCGTCTGAAGGACGTAGTCTGTATGATGTACGCTGGGATAAGATGTCCTCTCCCAGTGAGATGTGAGGAGCCATCAACCAGAAATAGAAAAGGAGAGCAGGGATGGAGGGAGGGAGAGAGAGTGGGAGGTGTGAGGAGAGAGGAGGACAGACAGACACAGTGAGGGAACAGGGGGGGGGTGGAAAGAGGGACGGAGAGAGGAGGACAGACAGACACAGTGAGGGAACAGGGGGGGTGGAAAGAGGGACGGAGAGAGGTAAGGAGGAAGAGATGCCCAATGGTGGAGATGTTGCCATTTATGTTCAGAGTCATATCCCTTTAAAACTTATCCTATCCTACTTATCCTTATCCTCCTATGTCAGATGCTGTTTGTTGAAGTAATATGGCTACAGGTTCACATGACTCACCTAAAGCCCATTCTGGTGGGAAGCTGCTATAGTTGAGTTTTGCACAAGGTTTAAAAGTCAGTATATGAATAATGTGTGTGAAATGCTTGATAATGTGTGTGATATCAACAGAGAGGTATATTTTCTGGGTGACCTACTGTTGAAGTCGGAAGTTTACATACACCTTAGCCAAGTACATTTAAACTCAGTTTTTTACAATCTTTGACATTTTATCCTAGTAAAAATCTTTGGTCAGTTAGGATCACTACTTTATTTTTAGAATGTGAAATGTCAGAATAATAGTTGAGAGAACGATTTATTTCAGCTTTTATTTCTTTCATCACATTCTCAGTGGGTCAGAAGTTTACATGAACTCAATTAGTATTACATAACGATGGTCATTATGGCCAAACAGTTCTATTTTTGTTTCATCAGACCAGAGGACATTTCTCCAAAAAGTACGATCTTTGTCCCCATGTGCAGTTGCAAACCGTAGTCTGGCTTTTTTATGGTGGTTTTGGAGCAGTGGCTTCTTCCTTGCTGAGCGTCCTTTCAGGTTATGTTGATATAGAACTTGTTTTACTGTGGCTATAGATACTTTTGTGCCTGTTTCCTCCAGCATCTTCACAAGGTCCTTTGCTGTTGTTCTTGGATTGATTTGCACTTTTTGCACCAAAGTACGTTCATCTCTAGGAGACAGAACACGTCTCCTTCCTGAGCAGTATGATGGCTGCATGGTCCCATGGTGTTTATACTTGCGTACTATTGTTCGTACAGATGAACGTGTTACATTCAGGCGTTTGGAAATTGCTCCCAAGGATGAACCAGACTTGTGGAGGTCTACAGTTTTTTCTGAGGTCTTGTCTGATTTCTTTTGATTTTCCCATGATGTCAAGCAAAGAGGCACTGAGTTTGCCTTGAAATACATCCACCGGTACACCTCCAATTGACTCAAATTTTGTGAATTAGCCTATCAGAAGCTTCTAAAGCCATGACATCATTTTCTGGAATTTTCCAAGCTGTTTAAAGGCACAGTCAACTTAGAGTATGTAAAATTCTGACCCACTGGAATTGTGATACAGTGAATTATAGGGGAAATAATCTTTCTGTAAACAATTGTTGTCATGCACAAAGTAGATGTTCTAACCGACTTGCCAAAACTATAGTTTGTTAACCTGTTAGTCCACTAGGGGCATTATTTCATTTTTGGATAAAAAGACGTGCCTGTTTTAAGTGCAATATTTTGTCACGAAAAGATGCTCGACTATGCTTGGAATTGATAGTTTTGGAAAGAAGACACTCTGACGTTTCCAGAACTGCAAAGATTTTCACTGTGAGTGCCGTTGAACAAAAGCTTCAGGCAAAACCAAGATGTTTGAGCGCCCAGGAAATGAACAGGATTTCTGAAGCTACGTTTTCCATGATCGGACACTTTCTATCGTTTCCCCAGGGTGTCTGCAGCATTGTGACGTATTTGTAGGCATATCATTGGAAGATTGACCATAAGAGACTACAATTGCCAAGTGTCCCGCACGGTGTCTGCGTGGAAATTGGTGCGCAAAAGTCAGCTACCAGTATTTTTCCATCCGAATCAGAGAAGAATGCAGGCTTCCAGGGAAGGCATTTCAATGAAGAGATATATGACAAAACACCTTGATTCAAACAACGTTTTCCATGTTTCAGTCGATATTATGGAGTTAATTCGGAAAAAAGTTTGACGTGTAGGTGACTGAATTTTCGGTTAGTTTCGGTAGCCAAATGCATAGTAACAAAACGGAACATTGTGTCCTACACAAGAATCTTTCAGGAAAAACTGGACACCTGCTATGTAACTGAGAGTCTCCTCATTGAAACATCTGAAGTTCTTCAAAGGTAAATTATTTTATTTGATCCCTTTGCTGGTTTTTGTGAATATGTTGCGTGCTAAATGCTAACGCTAAATGCTAAGCTAGCTATCACCACTCTTACACATATTATTGATTTTCTCTGGTTCTAAAGCATATTTTGAAAATCTGAGACGACAGGATTGTTAAGAAAAGGATAAGCTTGAGAGCAGGCATATTTATTTCATTTCATTTGCGATTTTTAGAAATCGCTAACGTTGCGTTATGGTAATGAGCTTGAGGCTGTAGTAACGCGACCGCATGCGGGATGGGGCGGACTATGAGGTTAACAAGACATTTGTGGAGTGGTTGAAAAACGAGTTTTAATGACTCCAACCTAAGTGTATGTAAACATCCGACTTCAACTGTAAATATTGACTTGCTTTCATCAAGCTGCCCACTCAACAACAAAAAAAGTCAATAAAAAGTCAAACTCTTCAAGTTATCACTCGACCCAACAGGGTATTTACAAATAACACAGGAATGAAATCATCAACAGATCACATCTTTATAGAGATCGGCATTTAATATGTACAACACAAATGACTGATGATTGGCTGAGAGAAATTGATAAAAAGCTGTTTTGTTAGACTTCAGTACAGCTCTTGTTCATAATATGTTGTTACAAAAACATCTGTGTTACATCACCTGCTATATTGTGAATAAAGAGTTACCTGTCTAACAAAACACAGAGGGTGTTCTTTAATGGAAGCCTCTCCGACATTATCCAGGTACAGTCAGGAATTCCCCAGGGCAGCTGTCTAGGCCCCCATGCATTTTTCAATATTTAATAATGACCTGCCACTAGCTCTTAGTAAAGCCAGTGTTTCTATGTATGTGGATGACTCAACACCATACACGTCAGCTACTACAGCGACTGAAATGACTACGACAAAACATGTTGATACAACAGTAGCTAAGATGGGGAGAAGTCTGTCCATAATAAAAGCGCTGCTATGCCTTCTTAACAGCACTATCAACATGGCAGATCCTACAGGCTCTAGTTTCCACCTTCTTAACAGCACTATCAACAAGGCAGGTCCTACAGGCCCTAGTTTCGTCACACCTGGACTACTGTTCAGTCTTGTGGTCAGGTGCCACAAAGAGGGACTTAGGAAAATTACAATTGGCAGCATGTCTGGCCCTTTAAATGTACACGGAGAGCGAACATTAATAATATTTATGTAAATCTCTCATGGCTCATGGTAGAGGAGAAATTGACTTCATCACTACTTGTTTTTTAAGAGGTATTGAAATGTTGAACTGAGCTGTCTGTTTAAACTACTAGCACACATCTCAGACACCCATGACTACCCCACAAGACATGTCACCAGAGGTCTCTTCACAATCCCCAAGTCCACAACAGACTATGGGAGGCACACAGTACTTCATAGAGCTATGACTATTCAAATCACATTTTATTTGTCACATTAATACAACAGGTGTAGATCTTACCATGAAATGCTTACTTACAAGCCCTTAACCGAAGAGGAATAGTTTTTTTATAAGCGCAAAAATATTCACAAAAAATATATAAAAACAAACGTTTTTTTTTAAAAAGCAACACAAAAAATAGCAATAACTAGACACAAGGGGTAGCGAGACATTGTGCAGGTTAATCGAGGAAATATTTACATGTAGGTAGGGGTAAAGTGAATATACACAGATAATAAACAGGAAGCAGCAGTAAACACAGATCAAAATAAACCCCAGGAAGAGTAGCTGCTGCCTCGGCAGGAACTAATGGGGATCCATAATAAACCCCAGGAAGAGTAGCTGCTGCCTTGGCAGGAACTAATGGGGATCCATAATAAACCCCAGGAAGAGTAGCTGCTGCCTTGGCAGGAACTAATGGGGATCCACAATAAACCACAGGAAGAGTAGCTGCTGCCTCAGTAGGAACTAATGGGGATCCATAATAAACCTTCAGGAAGAGAAGCTGCTGCCTTGGTATCAGGAACTAATGAGGATCCATAATAAACCCCAGGAAGAGTAGCTGCTGTTTTGGCAGGAACTAATGGGGATCCATAATAAACCCCAGGAAGAGTAGCTGCTGCCTCGGCAGGAACTAATGGGGATCCATAATAAACCCCAGGAAGAGTAGCTGCTGTTTTGGCAGGAACTAAATGGGGATCCATAGTAAACCCCAGGAGGAGTAGCTGCTGCCTTAGCAGGAACCAATGAGGATCCATAGTAAACCCCAGGAAGAGTAGCTGCTGCCTTGGCAGGAACTAATGAGGATCCATAATAAACCCCAGGAAGAGTAGCTGCTGCCCTGGCAGGAACTAATGGGGATCCATAATAAACCCCAGGAAGAGTAGCCGCTGCCTTAGCAGGAACCAATGAGGATCCATAGTAAACCCCAGGAAGAGTAGCTGCTGTTTTGGCAGGAACTAAATGGGGATCCATAGTAAACCCCAGGAAGAGTAGCTGCTGCCTTGGCAGGAACTAATGAGGATCCATAATAAACCCCAGGAAGAGTAGCTGCTGCCCTTGGCAGGAACTAATGGGGATCCATAATAAATACACTGCAGACGTATTAACAGACAGCCCTCTTATTGTCTTGTCTTTTAAACTGTTTACGGTTAATGATTAAAAACATGAGGATCCATAGTAAACCCCAGGAAGAGTAGCTGCTGCCTTGGCAGGAACCAATGAGGATCCATAATAAACCCCAGGAAGAGTAGCTGCTGCCCTTGGCAGGAACTAATGGGGATCCATAATAAATACACTGCAGACGTATTAACAGACAGCCCTCTTATTGTCTTGTCTTTTAAACTGTTTACGGTTAATGATTAAAAACAGTGTTCCTTTGTCTCTGTCTGTGTTTCTAGGTCTGTGTCCCAAATAGAATCCTATTCCTATTGTGTAGGAACAGAATGTACATTCTGAGATTCCAACCTAGACTCAGGGGTAGACGTTGCATAGTAAATGTAAATCTGTCTCCCTCCATTTAGTATGATATGTTATGTGATATGATATGTTTTATATGGTATGCATTACTTAATGGATGTCCGTCTGTTGAGGCTAACGGTGTTCTATATAGTTCCAGATGAAACCCTTTTGGTTCCAGTTAGAACCTTTTCGGGTTCCACGTAGAACCTTTTCGGGTTCCACGTAGAACCTTTTGGGTTCCACGAAGGGCCCTTTTGGGTTCCATGTAGACTATTTTTCACTTGGGGTTCTACCTGGAACCAAAAAGGGTTCTCCTATGGGGACAGTTGAAAATAACCCAATTGGAACCCTTTTTTCTAAGACTATACACAACATTTAGGTCTATGTGGGTGTGGAGTGGGCTCGGCTGGGAGAGAATGGGCTGGGAGAGGCTGAGCTGGGCTGGGAGAGAATGGGCTGGGAGAGGCTGGGCTGGGAGAGGCTGGGCTGGGAGAGGCTGGGCTGGGAGAGGCTGGGCTGGGAGAGAATGGGCTGGGAGAGGCTGGGCTGGGAGAGAATGGGCTGGGAGAGGCTGGGCTGGGCTGGGAGAGAATGGGCTGGGAGAGGCTGGGCTGGGCTGGGAGAGAATGGGCTGGGAGAGGCTGGGCTGGGCTGAGAGAGAATGGGCTGGGAGAGGCTGGGCTGGGCTGGGAGAGAATGGGCTGGGAGAGGCTGGGCTGAGAGAGAATGGGCTGGGAGAGGCTGGGCTGTGAAAGAATGGGCTGGGAGAGTGTGAGCTGGGCTGGGAGAGAATGGGCTGGGAGAGGCTGGGCTGGGCTGGGAGAGAATGGGCTGGGAGAGGCTGGGCTGTGAAAGAATGGGCTGGGAGAGTGTGAGCTGGGCTGGGAGAGAATGGGCTGGGAGAGGCTGGGCTGGGCTGGGAGAGAATGGGCTGGGAGAGGCTGGGCTGGGAGAGAATGGGCTGGGAGAGGCTGGGCTGGGAGAGGCTGGGCTGGGAGGCTGGGCTGGGCTGGGCTGGGAGAGGCTGGGCTGGAAGAGTCTGGGCTGGGCTGAGTCTGAGCTGGGAGAGGCTGAGCTGGGCTGGGAGAGGCTGGGCTGGGAGAGGCTGGGCTGGGCTGGGAGAGAATGGGCTGGAAGAGTCTGGGCTGGGAGAGGCTGGGCTGGGCTGGGAGAGAATGGGCTGGGAGAGTCTGGGCTGGGAGAGTCTGAGCTGGGAGAGGCTGGGCTGGGCTGGGAGAGGCTGGGCTGGGCTGGGCTGGGAGAGGCTGGGCTGGGAGAGTCTGGGCTGGGAGGGTCTGAGCTGGGAGAGGCTGGGCTGGGCTGGAAGAGGCTGGGCTGGGAGAGAATGGGCTGGGAGAGTCTGGGCTGGGAGAGTCTGAGCTGGGAGAGGCTGGGCTGGGCTGGAAGAGGCTGGGCTGGGCTGTGCTGGGAGAGGCTGGGCTGGGAGAGGCTGGGCTGGAAGAGAATGGGCTGGGAGAGGCTGGGCCGGGAGAGGCTGTGCTGGGATATGCTGGGCTGGGATAGGGTGGGCTGGACTGGAAGAGGCTGGACTGTGAGAGGCCCACTAGATACGGTCCATTCAGTAGAAAAGCAGTCCGGACCCCTTGGGATTCATAATATATGATGACCATGGTCCTTCTGTAGCTCAGTTGGTAGAGCATGGCGCTTGTAACGCCAGGGTAGTGGGTTCGATCCCCGGGTCATACGTAGAATGTATGCACACATGACTGTAAGTCGCTTTGGATAAAAGCGTCTGCTAAATGGCATATATTATTATATTATTATTACCTGAGCATGTTGACAGACTGGCTTCCCTGTCATGAGAATAACCCAGATCGTCACATGCTCTGTGGATTTACTTCACCGCTACACACACACACACACACACATACACACACACACACACACGCACACACACATTCAGGACCTTCTTAAAATATTATAATACTGTTTATCTGGAACCAAAATGTTTTCTTCGACTGTCTCCATAAAATAACCATTTGAAGAACCCTTTTTGGTTCCTGGTAGAACCATCTATAGAAAGGGCTCTACGTGGAACCCAAAAGGGTGCATCCCAAATAGAACCCTATTCCCTATACAGTGCCATAGAGCTATGGTCAACAGAAGTGCACTATGTAGGGAATAGGGTGTCATTTGGGACACATCTTTAGTGTCAGCATTGCTGGTATCACCAGCTGACCTAGAAGTCATGTCTACTGAAGGGGCCGAGAGGAGAGGAGGAGAGCTGGACACACCATCGTCCCAAAGAGCACCATAATCCCTAGATAGTACGCTGCTTTTGACAAGAGCCCTACGGTGTTCCCTGTGTTAGTGCAGTATGTATATGAAATAGGGTGCCATTTTGGACGTGACTGAGCCGCATCTCTCTGCTGTCCTCTCCTCTCCCTCTCATGTTACATGGAAAGCCGCGGGGCCAGTGATGTGTAACAACCTTGTCAATAATGATACCTTATTCTCAGCCCGGTCTCATTGACTAAACGTAACATAATACATGTAAATCCAGGCCACTCAAATTACCCTGAACAAAAATATAAACGTGACAAGTAAAAGTGTTCGTTCCACATTTCATGAGATGAAATAAATTATAGCGGAATTGGGGCCTCTCGAGTGGCGGAGCGGTCTAAGGTCCTGCACTGCAGTGCTAGATGCGTTACTACAGATCCGGGTTCATTCCCGGTCTGTGCCACAACCGTCTGTGGCCGGGAGTCCCATAGGACGTCGCACAATTCGCCCAGCGTCATTCGGGTTAGGGGAGTGTATGTCCGGGGGGGCTTGACTCATCTTGCCCTAGCAACTCCGGTCGCCAGGTGAACGGTGTTTCTCTCCGACTCATTGGACGCTTAACCCAGAAGCGTGGCAAGGCTGTGTTCTACGTGTTCTATGTAACATCAGACTGTGTTCTATGTGTTCTATGTAACATCAGACTGCGTCCCTTGTGTTCTGTGTAACATCAGACTGTGTTCTGTGTAACAACAGACTGTGTTCTATGTGTTCTGTGTAACAGACTGTGTTCTGTGTAACAACAGACTGTGTTCTATGTGTTCTGTGTAACATCAGACTGGGCTGTGTAAAAGAATGGGCTGGGAGAGTGTGAGCTGGGCTGGGAGAGAATGGGCTGGGAGAGGCTGGGCTGGGCTGGGAGAGAATGGGCTGGGAGAGGCTGTAACATCAGACTGTGTTCTATGTGTTCTGTGTAACATCAGACTGTGTTCTATGTAACATCAGACTGTGTTCTATGTGTTCTGTGTTCTATGCAACATCAGACTGTGTTCTATGTGTTCTGTGTAACATCACTGTGTTCTATGTTCTATGTAACATCAGACTGTGTTCTATGTGTTCTGTGTAACATCAGACTCTGTTCTATGTAACATCAGACTGTGTTCTATGTGTTCTGTGTTCTATGCAACATCAGACTGTGTTCTATGTGTTCTGTGTTCTGTGTTCTATGTAACATCAGACTGTGTTCTATGTTCCATGTAACATCAGACTGTGTTCTATGTAAAATCAGACTGTGTTCTATGTAACAACAGACTGTGTTCTGTGTTCTATGTAACAACAGACTGTGTTCTATGTGTTCTGTGTAACATCAGACTGTGTTCTATGTTCTATGCAACATCAGACTGTGTTCTATGTAACATCAGACTGTGTTCTATGTGTTCTATGTAACAACAGATTGTGTTCTATGTGTTCTGTGTCACATCAGACTGTGCTCTATGTGTTCTGTGTAACATCAGACTGCGTTCTATGTGTTCTGTGTAACAACAGACTGTGTTCTATGTAACATCAGACTGTGTTCTGTGTTCTGTGTAACAACAGACTGTGTTCTATGTAACATCAGACTGCGTTCTATGTGTTCTGTGTAACAACAGACTGTGTTCTGTGGTCCTTCTGTAGCAGTCTCTATGCATGGGGTAACGCCAGGGTAGTGGGTTCGATTCTCGGGACCACCCTTTTCTCTGAATATATCACATGACTGTAAGTGCTTTTGCTGCTAAAATGGCATATTATAACAACAGACTGTGTTCTATGTGTTCTGTGTAACATCAGACTGTGTTCTATGTTCTGTGTAACATCAGACTGTGTTCTATGTAACATCAGACTGTGTTCTATGTGTTCTGTGTAACATCAGACTGTGTTCTATGTTCTATGTAACATCAGACTGTGTTCTATGTGTTCTGTGTAACATCAGACTGTGTTCTATGTAACATCAGACTGTGTTCTATGTTCTATGCAACATCAGACTGTGTTCTATGTGTTCTGTGTAACATCAGACTGTGTTCTATGTGTTCTGTGTAACATCAGACTGTGTTCTATGTAACATTTTTTATTTTTTTATTTCACCTTTATTTAACCAGGTAGGCTAGTTGAGAACACCTTTATTTAACCAGGTAGGCTAGTTGAGAACAAGTTCTCATTTGCAACTGCGACCTGGCCAAGATAAAGCATAGCAGTGTGAACAGACAACACAGAGTTACACATGGAGTAAACAATTAACAAGTCAATAACACAGTAGGAAGAAGAAGAAAAATACATTGTGTGCAAAAGGCATGAGGAGGTAGGCGAATAATTACAATTTAGCAGATTAACACTGGAGTGATAAATGATCAGATGGTCATGTGCAGGTTGAGATACTGGTGTGCAAAAGAGCAGAAAAGTAAATAAATAAAAACAGTATGGGGATGAGGTAGGTAAAAATGGGTGGGCTATTTACCGATGGACTATGTACAGCTGCAGCGATCGGTTAGCTGCTCAGATAGCAGATGTTTGAAATTGGTGAGGGAGATAAAAGTCTCCAACTTCAGCAATTTTTGCAATACGTTCCAGTCACAGGCAGCAGAGAACTGGAACGAAAGGCGGTCAAATGAGGTGTTGGCTTTAGGGATGATCAGTGAGATACACCTGCTGGAGCGCGTGCTACGGATGGGTGTTGCCATCGTGACCAGTGAACTGAGATAAGGCGGAGCTTTACCTAGCATGGACTTGTAGATGACCTGGAGCCAGTGGGTTTGGCGACGAATATTTCGCGAGGGCCAGCCGACTAGAACGTACAAGTCGCAGTGGTGGGTGGTATATGGTGCTTTAGTGACAAAACTGATGGCACAGTGATAAACTGCATCCAGTTTGCTGAGTAGAGTGTTGGAAGCAATTTTGTAGATGACATCGCCAAAGTCGAGGATCGGTAGGATAGTCAGTTTTACTAGGGTAAGTTTGGCGTCGTGAGTGAAGGAGGCTTTGTTGCGGAATAGAAAGCCGGCTCTTGATTTGATATGTTTGATATGAGTCTGGAAGGAGAGTTTACAGTCTAGCCAGACACCTAGGTACTTATAGATGTCCACATATTCAAGGTCGGAACCATCCAGGGTGGTGATGCTGGTCAGGCGTGCGGGTGCAGGCAGCGAACGGTTGAAAAGCATGCATTTGGTTTTACTAGCGTTTAAGAGCAGTTGGAGGCCACGGAAGGAGTGTTGTATGGCATTGAAGCTCGTTTGGAGGTTAGATAGCACAGTGTCCAAGGACGGGCCGGAAGTATATAGAATGGTGTCGTCTGCGTAGAGGTGGATCAGGGAATCGCCCGCAGCAAGAGCAACATCATTGATATATACAGAAAAAAAGAGTCGCCCCGAGGATTGAACCCTGTGGCACCCCCATAGAGACTTCCAGAGGACCGGACAGCATCAGACTGTGTTCTATGTGTTCTGTGTAACAACAGACTGTGTTCTATGTGTTCTGTGTAACAACAGACTGTGTTCTATGTAACATCAGACTGTGTTCTATGTGTTCTATGTAACAACACTGTGTTCTATGTTCTATGTGTTCTACATAACAACAGACTGTAGTATATGTTATATGTGTTCTATGTAACATTAGACTGTGTTCTATGTGTTCTATGTAACAACAGACTGTGTTCTATGTTCTATGTGTTCTACATAACAACAGACTGTAGTATATGTTATATGTGTTCTATGTGTTCTATGTAACAACAGACTGTGTTCTATGTTCTATGTGTTCTACATAACAACAGACTGTAGTATATGTTATATGTGTTCTATGTAACATCAGACTGTGTTCAATGTTCTATGTGTTCTATGTTCTATGTGTTCTATGTAACAACAGACTGTGTTCTATGTTCTATGTGTTCTACATAACAACAGACTGTAGTATATGTTATATGTGTTCTATGTAACATCAGACTGTGTTCTATGTTCTATGTGTTCTATGTGTTAACCCTTGCAAGGCTGCTGACCCAGACAGCATCACTAGTCGCATCCTCAGACCAGCTGGCTGGTGTGTTTACGGACATATTCAATCTCTCCCTGTCCCAGTCTGCTGTCCCCACATGCTTCAAGATGACCACCATTGGTCCTGTACCCAAGAAAGCAATGGTAACTGAACTAAATGACTATCGCCACGTAGCACTCACTTAAGGTCATCATGAAGTGCTTTGCGAGGCTAGTTAAGGATCATATCACCTCGACCTTACCTGACACCCTAGACCCACTTCAATTTGCTTACCGCCCCAATAGATCCATAGATTATGCAATCGCCATCGCACTGGTCACTGCCCTATCTCACCTGGACAAGAGGAATACCTACAGTTGAAGTCGGAAGATTACTTAGGTTGGAGTCATTAAAACTCGTTTTTCAACCATTCCACAAATTTCTTGTGAACTATAACTATAGTTTTGACAAGTTGGTTAGGCCATCTACTTTGAGCATGACACAAGTAATTTTTCCAACAATTGTTTACAGACAGATTATTTCACTTATAATTCACTGTATCACAATTCCAGTGGGTCAGAAGTTTACATACACTAAGTTGACTGCCTTTTAAACAGCTTGGAAAATTCCAGAAAATGATGTCATGGCTGAAGAAGCTTCTGATAGGCTAATTGACATAATTTGAGTCAATTGGAGGTGTACCTGTGGATGTATTTCAAGGCCTACCTTCAAACTCAATGCCTCTTTGCTTGACATCATGGGAAAATCAAAAGAAATCAGCCAAGGCTTCAGAAAAAAATGTAGACCTCCACAAGTCTGGTTCATCCTTGGGAGCAATTTCCAAATGCCTAAAGTTACCACGTTCATCTGTACGAACAATAGTACGCAAGTTTAAACACGATGGGACCACGCAGCTGTCATACCACTCAGGAAGGATGTCTCCTGTTCTGTCTCCTAGAAATGAACGTACTTTGGTGCGAAAAGTGCAAACTCCACAGTAAAAGTCCTATATCGACATAACCTGAAAGGCTGCTCAGCAAGCAACTGCACATGGGGACAAAGATCATACTTTTGGAGAAATGTCCTCTGGTCTGATGAAACAAAAATAGAACTGATTGGCCATAATGACCATCGTTATGTTTGGAGGAAAAAGCGTGAGACTTGCAAGCCGAAGAACAACATCCCAACCGTGAAGCACGGGGGTGGCAGCATCATGTTGTGGGGGTGTTTTGCTTCAGGAGGGACTGGTGCACTTCACAAAATAGATCACATCATGAGGGAGGACAATTATGTGTATATATAGTGAAGCAATATCTCAAGACATCAGTCAGGAAGTTTGGTCGCAAATGGGTCTTCCAAATGGACAATGACCCCAAGCATACTTCCAAAGTTATGGCAAAATGGCTGAAGGACAACAAAGTCAAGGAATTGGAGTGGCCATCACAAAGCCCTGACCTCAATCCAAAAGAAATGTTGTGGGCAGAACTGAAACCTGACTCAGTTACACCAGCACTGTCAGGAGGAATTGGCTAAAATTCACCCAACTTATTGTGGGAAGCTTGTGGAAGGCTACCCGAAACGTTTGACCCAAGTTAAACCATTTGAAGGCCATGCTACCAAATACTAATTGAGTATATGTAAACTTCTGACCCACTGGGAATGTGATGAAATAAATCATTCTCTCTACTATTATTCTGACATTTCACATTCTTAAAATAAAGTAGTGATCCTAACTGACCTAAGACAAGGAATTTTTACTAGGATTAAATATCAGGAATTGTGAAAAACTGAGTTTGAAATGTATTTGGCTAAGGTGTATGTAAACCTCCGACTTCAACTCTATGTAAGAATGCTGTTCATTCACTATAGCTCAGCATTCAACACCTTAGTACCATCCACGTTCATCATTAAGCTCGGGGCCCTGGGTCTGAAGCCCTGTGCATCTCAGTCCTGGACTTCCTGATGGGTCGCCCCCAGGTGGTGAAGTTAGGAAACAACACCTCCACTTCACTGATCCTCAACACTGGGGCTCCACAAGGGTGCGTGCTCAGGCTCCTCCTGTACTCCCTGTTCACCCACGACTGCGTGGCCATGCAAGCCTCCAACTGAATCATCAAGTTTACAGACGACACAACAGTAGCATGCTTGATTACAAAACAATGACGAGACGGCCTACAGGGAGGAGGTGAGGGCCCTCGGATTGTGGTGTCAGGAAAATAATCTGTCACTCAACATCAACAAGACAAAGGAGCTGATCATGGACAGGAAACAGGAGAGGGAGCACCCCCATATCCACATCGACGGGACCGAAGTGGAGAAGGTGGAAAGCGTGATGTTCCTCGGTGTACACATCACTGACGATCTGAAATGGTCCACCCACACAGACGGTGTGGTAAAGAACCTCAGGAGGCTGAAGAAATTTGGCTTGTCACCTAAAACCCTCACTAACTTTTCCAGGTGCATAGTCGAGAGCACCCTATCGGGCTGTATCACCGCCTGGTACGGCAACTGCACACCACCCACAGCCACAGGGCTCTCCAGATGGTAATCAGGTCTGCCCAACGCATCAACGTGGGCAAAC
The DNA here is from genome assembly GCF_023373465.1 of Oncorhynchus keta. Lineage (NCBI taxonomy): Eukaryota > Metazoa > Chordata > Actinopteri > Salmoniformes > Salmonidae > Oncorhynchus > Oncorhynchus keta. The sequence goes on from NC_068441.1 coordinate 54,744,418, forward strand.
TACCTGCCCTCCAGGACACCTACACCACCCGATGTCACAGGAAGGCCATAAAGATCATCAATGACAACAACCACCCGATCCACTGCCTGTTCACCCCGCTATCATCCAGAAGGCGAGGTCAGTACAGGTGCATCAAAGCTGGAACCGAGAGACTGAAAAACAGTTTCCCATCTCAAGGCCATCAGACTGTTAAATACCCATCACTAGCCAGCTTCCACCCGGTTACGCAGCCCTGCACCTTAGAGGTCACATTCGATTAAAGGTCCCCAAAGCTCTTTTCAGTTCGCTGCAGCTAGCGACTGGAACGAGCTGCAACAAACACTCAAACTGGACAGTTTTATCTCAATCTCTTCATTCAAAGACTCAATCATGGACACTCTTACTGACAGTTGTGGCTGCTTTGCGTGATGTATTGTTGTCTCTACCTTCTTGGCCTTTGTGCTGTTGTCTGTGCCCAATCATGTTTGTACCATGTTTTGTGCTGCTACCATGCTGTGTTGCTACCATGTTGTTGCCATGTTGTGTTGTTACCATGTTGTGTTGCCATGTTGTTGTCATGTTGTGTTGCTACCATGCTATGTTGTCATGTTGTGTTGCTACCATGCTGTGTTGTCATGTGTTGCTGCCTTGCTATGTTGCTGTCTTAGGTCTCTCTTTATGTAGTGTTGTGTTGTCTTAGGTCTCTATGTAGTGTTGTGATGACTCTCTTTATGTAGTGGTTTCTCTCTTGTGGTGATGTGTGTTTTGTCCTAGATTTTGTACTAAATGTTGAAATAAAATACATGTATCTCAGTCCCCATCCCCAAAGGAGGCCTTTCTTTGCCTTTTGGTAGGTCGTCATGTTAAAAAAAAGACATCTGCCCTATATAAATAGCCTTGGAATCAGTGTCCGCTTTAATAATGTTTCGATAATGTTTACATACTGCTTTACTAATCTCATATGTATATACTGTATTATATTCTACTGTATTTTAGTCAATGCCACTCAGACATTGATCTAATATTTATACTTTTATTTTTTATTTACCCGGGTATTTTTTAAAGTTTTATTTATTTTAAATTTTACCCCTTTTTCTCCCCAATTTCGTGGTATCCAATTGTTAGTAGTTACTATCTTGTCTCATCGCTACAACTCCCGTACGGGCTCGGGAGAGACGAAGGTCGAAAGTCATGCGTCCTCCGAAACACAACCCAACCAAGCCGCACTGCTTCTTTAACACAGCGAGCATCCAACCCGGAAGCCAGCCGCACCAATGTGTCGGAGGAAACACCGTGCACCTGGCCACCTTGGTTAGCACGCACTGCGCCCGGCCCGCCACAGGAGTCGCTGTTGTGCGATGAGACAAGGATATCCCTACCGGCCAAACCCTCCCTAACCCGGACGACGCTAGCCAATTGTGGGTCGCCCCACGGACCTCCCGGTCGCAGCCGGCTGCACAGAGCCTGGGCGCGAACCCAGAGTCTCTCGTGGCACAGCTAGCACACGCGATGCAGTGTCTTAGGGTCGGATCCTTCAGCGTAACAATGTCTACATTGTATTTCTGATCAATTTGATGTTATTTATTTCTAAGTGACCCCACACTACTGCACTGCTGGAGCTCTACACACCCACTGCTAAATATGTGTATGTGACCAATACATTTTGATTTGATTTGGCTGGTCATTAACAAACACACACACACCGACACGCACACACACACAGACACACACACACAGAACCCCCCGCACTTCACCCCCAGCACCTCACCCTCCACACACACACATACACACACACACACACACACACACACACACACACACACACACACACACACACACACACACACACACACACACACACACACACACACACACACACACACACACACAGACACTCATCAAGCCCGGAGGCCGGTGTGAAGTCGTGTGACTCACCTTCTGTGGGTGATGTTCTGAGCCGTTGACAGAGCCCGTCCATGTCCCCGTACTCCTCCTGGATCTTAACCACCGCCTCGCTGCCTCTCAGCTCCATGAGTTCACGCAGCTCCATGACCGAGACCCCAAAGCCCCCCTCGTGGTTACTGCTGACATCGTTTCTTTGGTTCTTGGAGTAATAATCACTGTTGGTCAGGTCCCCCATGATGACTGACTAGCTAGTATTGCTCAGTAACTCGACGAAGAAGGAGTACAAACCTCAGCTTTTACGAGGGGGTTGTGTGGGTTGAGAGAGAGAGAGGGATTCTCGAAATGAAGAGAGGAAGAGGGGTGAATGCCACTGCGTCCGGCAATACCACACGATAAGAGAGAGAGACAGATGCTGCAGCGCCCACCGACAGACAGAGGGAGAGCTAAATCCTGTTGTCACTTTGAGACACAGAGACAGGCTGAGATCCCTCAGTCAGCGACAGTGTGGAGAGAAGACCGTACGACCATCCAGAGAACACTAAAGGAAGCCAGCTAGACCAGTGAGACCAGCAGCGAGAGGAGCGACGTACGTCCACAGGAGAATAACGATCTCTTCTGGTCTTCTGTTACTGTGGGTCAATCGGGAGCCGCTCCAGATGCATGTTCCCATTCTGCTTCTTCTACCTTCTATATCCGTCTGCAGTCTGTCAATGTCTGCATTCGGTCTACATGGTGGTCCTCTTCATTACTCCTTCTGAGAGAGAGAGAGAGAGAGAGAGAGAGAGAGAGAGAGAGAGAGAGAGAGAGAGAGAGAGAGAGAGAGAGAGAGACAGAGACAGAGACAGAGACAGAGACAGAGAGAGAGAGAGAGAGAGAGAGGAGAGAGAGAGAGAGACAGAGAGACAGAGACAGAGAGAAAGAGAGAGAGAGAGAGAGAGAGAGAGAGAGAGAGAGAGAGAGAGAGAGAGAGAGAGAGAGAGAGAGAGAGAGAGAGAGAGAGAGAGAGAGAGAGAGAGAGAGAGAGAGAGAGAGAGAGAGAGAGAGAGAGAGAGAGAGAGAGGAGAGGGAGACAGAGAGAGACAGAGAGAGAGACAGAGAGAGAAAGAAAGAAAGAGAGGCAGAGAGGAAAGAGAGAAGGAGAGAGGGAGCGAGAGAGAAGGATGAGAGTGTAGCAGGCGTTAGCTCTGTGAGTCTATGTCAGTGGCAGTAGTAAAGAGAAGCAACACGAAGCGGTCGTACCGGTGATGAGAGAGGAGAGTGAGAGCCCAGGCTGCCGCGGAGCCGCATCGTGTGTGAGAGAGAGAAATGAGGACAGAACGGAGAGGAGGGAGGCTGCCTGCGACTGCAGTGGGAGCTGCGCAGAGTGAGTGCTCTGATGCCAGCAGCACACACCACAGCATAGCAGAGCCCAGAGAGAGAAAGAGAGAAAGAGAGAGAGAGAGAGAGAGAGAGAGAGAGAGAGAGAGAGAGAGAGAGTGTGAGAGAGAGAGAGTGTGAGAGAGAGAGAGAGACAGAGACAGAGACAGAGACAGAGACAGAGACAGAGAGAGAGACAGAGACAGAGAAACAGAGAGAGAATTGGGTATACTAAAACTCTAACATCATACTCAGCTCTGGTATCTTCACCAATATTTGGAACCAAGGACTCATCACCCAAATCCACAAAAGTGGAGACAAATTTGACCACAATAACTACCGTTGCATCAACAGTAACCTTGGGAAAATCCTCTGCATTATCATTAACAGCAGACTCGTACATTTCCTCAATGAAAACAATGTACTGAGCAAATGTCAAATTGGCTTTTTACCAAATTACCGTACAACAGACCACGTATTCACCCTGCACACCCTAATTGACAACCAAACAAACCAAAACAAAGGCAAAGTCTTCTCATGTTGATTTCAAAAAAGCCTTCGACTCAACGTGGCATGAGGGTCTGCTATACAAACTGATGGAAAGTGGTGTTTGTGGTAAAACATTCGACATTATAAAATCCATGTACACAAACAACAAGTGTGCGGTTAAAATTGGCAAAAAAACACACACATTTCTTCACACAGGGCCGTGGGGTGAGACAGGGATGCAGTTTAAGCCCCACCCTCTTCAATATATATATCAACGAACTGGCGCGGGCACTAGAAAAGTCTGCAGCACCCGGCCTCACGCTACTAGAATCTGAAGTCAAATGTCTGCTGTTTGCTGATGATCTGGTGCTTCTGTCACCAACCAAGGAGGGCCTACAGCAGCACCTAGATCTTATGCACAGATTCTGTCAGAACTGGGCCCTGACAGTAATAGAGATAGTGATAATGATAGAATTATAGATAGTGATAATGATGGAACTGTAGATAGTGATAGTGATAATGATATAGCTATAGATCGTGATAGAGATAGTGATAAAACTATAGATAGTGATAATGATAGAACTATAGACATAGATAATGATAGAACTATAGATAGAGATCATGATAGAACTATAGATAGTGATAATGATAGAAATATAGATAGTGATAAAGATAATGATATAACTATAGATAGAGATAATGATATAACTATAGATAGTGATAATGATAGAACTATAGATAGTGATAGAGATAATGATAGAACTATTGATAGAGATAGAGATAGAACTATAGATAGAGATATAGATAGTGATAATGATAGCACTATAGATAGAGATAGCGATAATGACAGAACTATAGAGATAGTAAAAGAGAGTGATAATGATATAGCTATAGATCGTGATAGAGATAGTGATAAAACTGTAGATAGTGATAGAGATAGTAAAAGAGATAGTGATAATGATATAGCTATAGATCGTGATAGAGATAGTGATAATGATAGAACTATAGATAGTGATAGAGATAATGATAGAACTATAGATAGTGATAAAACTATAGACATAGATCATGATAGTACTATAGATACTGATAGAGATAATGATAGAGATAATGATAGAACTATAGATAGAGATAATGATGTAACTATAGATAGTGATAATGATAGAACTATAGATAGTGATAGAGATAATGATAGAACTATATATAGAGATAGAGATAATGATAGAACTATAGATAGTGATATAGATAGTGATAATGATAGAACTATAGATTGAGATAGCGATAATGACAGAACTATAGATAGTGATAGAGATAATGATAGAACTATAGATATTGATATAGATAATGATAGAACTATAGATAGAGATAATGATAGCACTATAGATAGTGATAATGATAGAACTATAGATAGAGATAGAGATAATGATAAAACTATAGATAGTGATAGAGATAGTGATAATGATAGGAGTATAGATAGTGATAATGATTGAACTATAGATAGTGGTAGAGATAGACATAATGATAGAACTAGAGATAGAGATAATGATAGAACTATAGATAGTGGTATAGATAGTGATAATGATTGAACTATAGATAGTGGTAGAGATAGTGATAATGATTGAACTATAGATAGTGGTAGAGATAGACATAATGATAGAACTATAGATAGTGGTAGAGATAGACATAATGATAGAACTAGAGATAGTGATAGTGAAAGAAAAAGAGAAGACAAGAAAGCAATAGAATGAGAAGCAGCAGAGACAGAGGAGGAGGGGATCAGTTGGGGTGATGTCTGAGGCTGCCTCACACTACTAGAATCTGAAGTCAAATGTCTGCTGTTTGCTGATGATCTGGTGCTTCTGTCACCAACCAAGGAGGGCCTACAGCAGCACCTAGATCTTATGCACAGATTCTGTCAGAACTGGGCCCTGACAGTAAATCTCAGTAAGACCAAAAATAATGGTGTTCCAAAAAAGGTCCAGTCACCAGGACCACAAATATAAAGTCCATCTAGACGCTGTTGCCCTAGAGCACACAAAAAACTATACATACCTTGGCCTAAACATCAGCGCCACAGGTAACTTCCACAAAGTTGTGAACGATCTGAGAGGCAAGGCAAGAAGGGCATTCTATGCCATCAAAAGGAACATAAATTTCAACATACCAATTAGGATTTGCCCTTTTATGGTTGTGAGGTCTGGGGTCCGCTCACCAACCAAGACTTGGGACAAACACCAAATTGAGACTCTGCACGCAGAATTCTGCAAAAATATCCTCCGTGTACAACGTAAAACACCAAATAATGCATGCAGAGCAGAATTAGCCCGATACCCACTAATTATCAAAATCCAGAAAAGAGCCGTTAAATTCTATAACCACCTAAAAGGAAGCGATTCCCAAACCTTCCATAACAAAGCCATCACCTACAAAGAGATGAACCTGGAGAAGAGTCCCCTAAGCAAGCTGGTCCTGGGGCTCTGTTCACAAACACAAACACACCCTAAAGAGCCACAGGACAGCAGCACTCTAGACCCAACCAAATCATGAGAAAACAAAAGATAATTACTTAACACATTGGAAAGAATTAACAAAAAACAGAGCAAACTAGAATGCTATTTGGCCCTACACAGAGAGTACACAGCGGCAGAATACCTGACCACTGTGACTGACCCAAACTGAAGGAAAGCTTTGACTATGTACAGACTCAGTGAGCATAGCCTTGCTATTGAGAAAGGCAGACATGGCTCTCAAGAGAAGACAGGCTATGTGCTCACTGCCCACAAAATGAGGTTGCACTTCCAAACCTCCTACTTGATATATTATCTACCTCACTTGCTTTGGCAATGTTAACACATGTTTCCCATGCCAATAAAGCCCTTGAATTGAATTGAGAGACAGAGAGACAGAGCAAGAGAAAGAGAGACACAGAGAGAGAGAGAGAGAGAGAGAGAGACAGAGACAGAGAGAGAGACAGATAGATAGAGACAGAGAGAGAGACAGATAGAGACAGAGACAGAGAGACAGAGAAACAGAGACAGAGACAGAGAGAAACTGGCAGGACTCCGCTACAGAGGCAGTGCAGGGATCTCTCAGTGCTCAGCACTGAGTCACAGTGGTCTCTGCCCCTCTCTCTCTCTGCCCCTCTCTGTCCCTCTCTCTCTCTGCCCTCTCTCTCTCTGCCCATTTCTGTCCCTCTCTCTCTCTCTGCCCATTTCTCTCTCTGCCCCTCTCTCTCTGCCCCTCTCTGTCCCTCTCTCTCTCTCTCTGTCTCTCTCTCCCTCTGCCCCTCTCTCTCTCTGCCCCTCTCTGTCCTCTCTCTCTGCCCCTCTCTGTCCCTCTCTCTCTCTGCCCCTCTCTGTCCCTCTCTCTCTCTGCCCATTTCTCTCTCTCTGTTCTCTCTCTCTCTGCCCCCCTCTCTGTTCTCTCTCTCTCTGCCCCTCTCTGTCTCTCTCTCTCTGTCCCTCTCTGTCTCTCTCTCTCTGCTCCCTCTCTGTCCCCTCTCTCTCTGCCCCTCTCTGTCTCTCTCTCTCTGTCCCTCTCTCTCTCTCTGTCCCTCTCTCTCTGCCCCTCTCTCTCTCTCTCTCCTCTCTGTCTCTCTGTCTCTCTCTCTCTCTCTCTCTCTCTGCCCCTCTCTGTCTCTCTCTCTGTCCCTCTCTCTCTCTGTCCTCTCTCTCTCTCTCTGCCCCTCTCTGTCCCTCTCTCTCTGCCCCTCTCTGTCCCTCTCTCTCTGCCCCTCTCTGTCTCTCTCTCTCTCTGCCCCTCTCTGTTTCTCTCTCTCTCTGCCCCTCTCTGTTTCTCTCTCTCTCTGCCCCTCTCTGTTTCTCTCTCTCTCTGCCCCTCTCTCTCTCTGCCCCTCTCTGTCTCTCTCTCTCTCTGCCTCTCTACAAAAAAAATACTATTTGGAGATCCAAAACAAGCAAAAATGACTCAAGCCATTATCACCTTGTTTCTGTAGCTCCACTCACCTCAGTCAATAAGAGACTGAACATTCACCTCAGTCAATAGAGGACTGAACATTCACCTCAGTCAATAGGAGACTGAACATTCACCTCAGTCAATAGGAGACTGAACATTCACCTCAGTCAATAAGAGACTGAACATTCTCCTCAGTCAATAGGAGACTGAACATTCCCCTCTCTGAGACTGAACATTCACCTCAGTCAATAAGAGACTGAACATTCACCTCAGTCAATAGGAGACTGAACATTCACTCTCTGTCAATAGGAGACTGAACATTCACCTCAGTCAATAAGAGACTGAACATTCACCTCAGTCAATAAGAGACTGAACATTCACCTCAGTCAATAAGAGACTGAACATTCACCTCAGTCAATAAGAGACTGTTTCTCAGTCAATAAGAGACTGAACATTCACCTCAGTCAATAAGAGACTGAACATTCACCTCAGTCAATAAGAGACTGAACATTCACCTCAGTCAATAAGAGACTGAACATTCACCTCAGTCAATAGGAGACTGAACATTCACCTCAGTCAATAGGAGACTGAACATTCACCTCAGTCAATAAGAGACTGAACATTCACCTCAGTCAATAGGAGACTGAACATTCACCTCAGTCAATAAGAGACTGAACATTCACCTCAGTCAATAGGAGACTGAACATTCACCTCAGTCAATAAGAGACTGAACATTCACCTCAGTCAATAGGAGACTGAACATTCACCTCAGTCAATAAGAGACTGAACATTCACCTCAGTCAATAGGAGACTGAACATTCACCTCAGTCAATAGGAGACTGAACATTCACCTCAGTCAATAGGAGACTGAACATTCACCTCAGTCAATAGGAGACTGAACATTCACCTCAGTCAATAGGAGACATTCACCTCAGTCAATAGGAGACTGAACATTCACCTCAGTCAATAAGAGACTGAACATTCACCTCAGTCAATAAGAGACTGAACATTCACCTCAGTCAATAAGAGACTGAACATTCACCTCAGTCAATAAGAGACTGAACATTCACCTCAGTCAATAGGAGACTGAACATTCACCTCAGTCAATAAGAGACTGAACATTCACCTCAGTCAATAAGAGACTGAACATTCACCTCAGTCAATAAGAGACTGAACATTCACCTCAGTCAATAAGGGACATTCTACAAACACGTCATACAATAATTAGCTTCCTGCTACACACTTCCTGCTCAGCCCCGGGATTGAACCTCTAGTTTAGTTTCATGTCAAACATCAGTTACCGAGCCAATGTCATCTACTACAGCCAACCTTTGCAATGTGTTGAGAAAAAGTTCTGCTGTTCCCTGCAGCTGCGTCAATGTGCTCTCCACAGAGAGGAAGAGATGAAGCAAGAGGTTTCACTCTTGCCAAAAATCTGTCCAAATCAAGACCAATGGGTTTCTATGGGTTTGTTTTGGACCTAAGCTTGTCGCCTGCCTTCCCACACGGATACCTAAGCATCTCGTCATTATGTACAGATCTCTTCTCACCATAAAGCCAGCCAGCCATACAAACAGCCTTCGCTTCCACTCCAAGCCTTTTCACATTTGAAGTCTGATTTTCAACCACTGCAGAGGTCACTATTGGATCTAAAGTTAGAGCCAAATGCAAACAAAACAAAACACTTTTTTCTAGGTTCTATAACCCAGATTTAAATGAATTTATAATGATTAGTCTGAACTGTACACAAATTGAGTGAGTTTCTACCTACAAATATCTTAATATATGGCTTGATGGCAAACTACCACGAGTCTCTATCTCCACTATTACTACTGACTACCACTAGTCTACTATCTCTACTATTACTACTGATTACCACGAGTCTACTATCTCTACTATTACTACTGACTACCACTAGTCTACTATCACTACTATCTCTACTATTACTACTGACTACCACTAGTCTACTATCTCTACTATTACTACTGACTACCACGAGTCTACTATCTCTACTATTACTACTGACTACCACTAGTCTACTATCTCTACTATTACTACTGACTACCACTAGTCTACTATCTCTACTATCTCTACTATTACTACTGACTACCACTAGTCTACTATCTCTACTATTACTACTGACTACCACTAGTCTACTATCTCTACTATCTCTACTATTACTACTGACTACCACTAGTCTACTATCTCTACTATTACTACTGACTACCACTAGTCTACTATCTCTACTATTACTACTGACTACCACTAGTCTACTATCTCTACTATCTCTACTATTACTACTGACTACCACTAGTCTACTATCTCTACTATCTCTACTATTACTACTGACTACCACTAGTCTACTATCTCTACTATCTCTACTATTACTACTGACTACCACTAGTCTACTATCTCTACTATCTCTACTATTACTACTGAGTACCACTAGTTCTACTATCCATTAGTTCACAAAGTGTTTCAGAGTATGGTATTTTCAGATATATATTATTTTTACAGAGCGAGGATGACAGTGGACAAATATGTAGGTCAAAGGGCACTAGACCGGATTCAAAATTCTACCGTCATCATAGACATGTCTAGAGGAGACTGCGAAATGACCTCTAATGACCCCTCTAATGAACACTAGTGATCTCTAATGACTTCTAGTGACCCCTCTAATGAACACTAATGATCTCTAGTGACCTCTAATGACCCCTCTAATGAACACTAGTGACCTCTAATGACCTCTAATGACCCCTCTAATGAACACTAATGATCTCTAGTGACCTCTAATGACCCCTCTAATGAACACTAGTGACCTCTAATGACCCCTCTAATGAACACTAGTGACCTCTAATGACCTCTACTGACCTCTACACAACCCACTTTAGTCTTTTAGATCATGTTTTAATTTATTTAACAAGGAAAGTCAGTTGAAAACAAATTCTTATCGACAATGACGGCCTACCAAAAGGCTAAAGGCCTCCTAAGTGGATAGCAGCTGGGATTAAAATTACAAATATAGAATAAAACACACATCACGACAAGAGAGACAACACACCACTACATAAAGAGAGACCTAAGACAACAACACAACATGGTAGCAACACAACATGGCAACACAGCATGCTAGCAACACAACATGACAACACAACATGGTAGCAACACCACATGACAACACAACATGGGAGCAACACAAATGGCAACACAACATGTAGCAACACAACATGACAACACAGCATGCTAGCAACACAACATGACAACACAACATGGTAGCAACACAACATGACAACACAGCATGCTAGCAACACAACATGACAACACAACATGGTAGCAACACAACATGACAACACAACATGGTAGCAACACAACATGACAACACAGCATGCTAGCAACACAACATGACAACACAACATGGTAGCAACACAACATGGCAACACAGCATGCTAGCAACACAACATGACAACACAACATGGTAGCAACACCACAGGGTACAAACATTATTGGGCACAGACAACAGCACAAAGGGCAAGAAGGTAGAGATAACAATACATCACAGAAAGCAGCCACAACTGTCAGTAAGAGTGTCCATGATTGAGTCTTTGAATGAAGAGATGTTCAAGAGAACAGGGTTACAGCGGTGCCTTGCCAAAGTATTCCTCCCCCTTGCCGTTTATCTTATTATTATTATTATGATTTTTATCTGGATTTCATGTAATGGACATATACACAAAACAGTCCAAATTGGTGAAGTGAAATGAAAAAAATAACTTGTTTAAAAAAAAAAATATATATATTTTTTCTTTTAATTAAAGTGGTGCGTGTATATGTCTTTACCCCCTTTGCAATGAAGCCCCTAAATAAGATCTGGTGCAACCAATTACCTTCAGAAGTCACATAAATTCCACCTGTGTGCAATCTAAGTGTCCCATGATCTCAGTATATATACACCTGTTCTGAAAGGCCTCTGAACTCATCAACACCACCAAGCAAGCGGCACCATGAAGACCAAGGAGCTCTCCAAACAGGACAGGGACAAAGTTGTGGAGAAGTACAGATCAGGGTTGGGTTATAAAAAAATATCAGAAACTTTGAACATCACACGGAGCACCATAAAATCCCTTATTAAAAAATTGAAAGAATATGGCACCACAACAAACCTGCCAAGAGAGGGCCAACCCACCAAAACTCACAGACCAGGCAAGGAGGACATTAAATCAGAGAGGCAACAAAGAGACCAAAGATAACCCTGAAGGAGCTGCAAAGCTCCACAGTGGAGATTGGAGTACCTGTCCATAGGACCACTTTGCCGTACACTCCACAGAACTGGGCTTTACAGAAGAGTGGCCAGAAAAAATGCCATTGCGTAAAGAAAAAAATAAGCAAACATGTTGGGTGTTCGCCAAAACGCATTTGGAAGACTCCCCAAACATATGGAAGAAGGTACTCTGGTCAGATGAGACAAAAATGTTGCCTTTTGGGCATCAAGGAAAACACTATGTCTGTAACAAACCCAACACCTTTCATCACCCTGAGAACTCCATCCCATCATTCCTTCAATTCTGACCAGTTTCCCAGTCCCTGCAGATGAAAAACATCCCCACAGCATGATGCTGCCACCACTATACCACTATGCTTCACTGGGGATGTTTTTCATTGACAGGGACAGGGAAACTGGTCAGAATTGAAGTAATGATGGATGGCCCTAATACGAGGATATTCTTGAGGGAAACCTGTTTCAGTCTTCCAGAGATTTGAGAGTGGGACGGAGGTTCACCTTCCAGCAGGACAATGACACTAAGCATACTGCTAAAGCAACACTCGAGTGGTTTAAGGGGAAACATTTAAATGTCTTGGAATGGCCTAGTCAAAGCCCAGACCTCAATCCAATTGAGAATCTGTGGTATGACTTAAAGATCGCTGTACACCAGCGCAACCCATCCAACTTGAAGGAGCCGGAGCAGTTTTGCCTTAAAGAAATGGGCAAAAATCCCAGTGGCTAGATGTGCCAAGCTTATAGAGACTTACCCCAAGAGACTTGCAGCTGTAATCGCTGTAAAACGGGGCTCTACAAAGTATTGACTTTGGGGGGGAAGAATAGTTATATAGTTATAGTTAGTTAGTTAGTTAGTTAGTTAGTTAGTTAGTTAGTTAGTTATATAATAGAGGGGGGGGGGTAGTTATATAGTTATAGTTAGTTAGTTATATAATAGGGGGGGGGGGAATAGTTATATAGTTATAGTTAGTTAGTTAGTTAGTTAGTTAGTTAGTTAGTTATATAATAGCACGCTCAAGTTTTCATTGTGTTACTTGTTGTTTGCTTCACAATAAAAAAAAACATTTTTCATCTTCAAAGTGGTAGGCATGCAGTGTAAATGAAATGATACATACCCCCCCCCTAAAATCTATTTTAATTCCAGGTAGTAAGGCAACAAAATAGGAAAAATACCTAGAGGGGTGAATACTTTCGCAAGCCACTGTACCACGCCTGCTGATAGCTGCATCAGACCAAGAAGAACAACCTATCCTTTCCACCCAGAGAGAAATACTAAATCAATATCCTGTTCATGCCCCATTATCTAGGAATGTCTTAGGCAGTCTTATACCCAGATCAATTACAGTCTAACTCTGAGCTGCATATCTTCACTGATGATGACACATCAGTTATAGTCTAACTCTGAGCTGCATATCTTCACTGATGATGACAGATCAGTTATAGTCAGTTGTAGTCTAACTCTGAGCTGCATATCTTCACTGATGATGACAGATCAGTTATAGTCAGTTATAGTCTAACTCTGAGCTGCATATCTTCACTGATGATGACAGATCAGTTATAGTCAGTTGTAGTCTAACTCTGAGCTGCATATCTTCACTGATGATGACAGATCAGTTATAGTCAGTTATAGTCTAACTCTGAGCTGCATATCTTCACTGATGATGACACATCAGATATAGTCTAACTCTGAGCTGCATATCTTCACTGATGATGACAGATCAGTTATAGTCAGTTATAGTCTAACTCTGAGCTGCATATCTTCACTGATGATGACAGATCAGTTATAGTCAGTTATAGTCTAACTCTGAGCTGCATATCTTCACTGATGATGACAGATCAGTTATAGTCAGTTGTAGTCTAACTCTGAGCTGCATATCTTCACTGATGATGACAGATCAGTTATAGTCAGTTATAGTCTAACTCTGAGCTGCATATCTTCACTGATGATGACAGATCAGTTATAGTCAGTTATAGTTTAACTCTGAGCTGCATATCTTCACTGATGATGACACATCAGATATAGTCTAACTCTGAGCTGCATATCTTCACTGATGATGACAGATCAGTTATAGTCAGTTATAGTCTAACGCTGAGCTGCATATCTTCACTGATGATGACAGATCAGTTATAGTCAGTTGTAGTCTAACTCTGAGCTGCATATCTTCACTGATGATGACACATCAGTTATAGTCAGTTGTAGTCTAACTCTGAGCTGCATATCTTCACTGATGATGACAGATCAGTTATAGTCAGTTATAGTCCAACTCTGAGCTGCATATCTTCACTGATGATGACACATCTGTTATAGTCTTTTACACCTGCATTGTTTGCTGTTTGGGGTTTTAGGCTGGGTTTCTGTACAGCACTTTGAGATATCAGCTGATGTACGAAGGGCTATATAAATAAATTTGATTTGATTTGATTTGATAGTCAGTTGTAGTCTAACTCTGAGCTGCATATCTTCACTGATGATGACAGATCAGTTATAGTCAGTTATAGTCTAACTCTGAGCTGCATATCTTCACTGATGATGACAGATCAGTTATAGTCAGTTATAGTCTAACTCTGAGCTGCATATCTTCACTGATGATGACAGTTCAGTTATAGTCAGATATAGTCTAACTCTGAGCTGCATATCTTCACTGATGATGACACATCAGTTATAGTCAGTTATAGTCTAACTCTGAGCTGCATATCTTCACTGATGATGACACATCTGTTATAGTCAGTTATAGTCTAACTCTGAGCTGCATATCTTCACTGATGATGACAGATCAGTTATAGTCAGTTATAGTCTAACTCTGAGCTGCATATCTTCACTGATGATGACACATCAGATATAGTCAGTTATAGTCTAACTCTGAGCTGCATATCTTCACTGATGATGACACATCAGATATAGTCAGTTATAGTCTAACTCTGAGCTGCATATCTTCACTGATGATGACAAATCAGTTATAGTCAGTTGTAGTCTAACTCTGAGCTGCATATCTTCACTGATGATGACACATCAGATATAGTCTAACTCTGAGCTGCATATCTTCACTGATGATGACAAATCAGTTATAGTCAGTTGTAGTCTAACTCTGAGCTGCATATCTTCACTGATGATGACACATCAGTTATAGTCAGTTGTAGTCTAACTGAGCTGCATATCTTCACTGATGATGACAGATCAGTTATAGTCAGTTGTAGTCTAACTCTGAGCTGCATATCTTCACTGATGATGACACATCAGATATAGTCTAACTCTGAGCTGCATATCTTCACTGATGATGACAGATCAGTTATAGTCAGTTATAGTCTAACTCTGAGCTGCATATCTTCACTGATGATGACACATCAGATATAGTCTAACTCTGAGCTGCATATCTTCACTGATGATGACAGATCAGTTATAGTCAGTTATAGTCTAACTCTGAGCTGCATATCTTCACTGATGATGACAGATCAGTTATAGTCTGTTGTAGTCTAACTCTGAGCTGCATATCTTCACTGATGATGACACATCAGATATAGTCTAACTCTGAGCTGCATATCTTCACTGATGATGACAGATCAGTTATAGTCAGTTATAGTCTAACTCTGAGCTGCATATCTTCACTGATGATGACAGATCAGTTATAGTCTGTTGTAGTCTAACTCTGAGCTGCATATCTTCACCGATGATGACAAATCAGTTATAGTCAGTTGTAGTCTAACTCTGAGCTGCATATCTTCACTGATGATGACAGATCAGTTATAGTCAGTTGTAGTCTAACTCTGAGTTGCATATCTTCACTGATGATGACAGATCAGTTATAGTCAGTTGTAGTCTAACTCTGAGCTGCATATCTTCACTGATGATGACACATCAGATATAGTCTAACTCTGAGCTGCATATCTTCACTGATGATGACAGATCAGTTATAGTCAGTTGTAGTCTAACTCTGAGCTGCATATCTTCACTGATGATGACAGATCAGTTATAGTCAGTTGTAGTCTAACTCTGAGCTGCATATCTTCACTGATGATGACAGATCAGTTATAGTCAGTTGTAGTCTAACTGAGCTGCATATCTTCACTGATGATGACAGATCAGTTATAGTCAGATATAGTCTAACTCTGAGCTGCATATCTTCACTAATGATGACAGATAACAGGAGGAGGATGTGAGAGACAGGAAGGTGAGGAATCTTTCTCTCCATTTTAAATCTACAGAATACATTATCAATGTGTGTGTGTGTGTGTGTGTGTGTGTGTGTGTGTGTGTGTGTGTGTGTGTGTGTGTGTGTGTGTGTGTGTGTGTGTGTGTGTGTGTGTGTGTGTGTGTGTGTGTGTGTGTGTGTGTGTGTGTGTGTGTGTGTGTGTGTGTGTGTGTGTGTGTGTGTGTGTGTGTGTGTGTGTGTGTGTGTGTGTGTGTGTGTGTGTGTGTGTGTGTGTGTGTGTGTGTGCACGTGTCAGAATGTGTGCCATTGCAAATTCTGAGTCTGTGATTCCTCATTATAAACCAGGCCTGATGCTGCCAACGCGTGTTACGACATCACAGAGGGCCGTGTGTGTGTGCCAACCACAAGAGGCTGAGTCCTCCAAGCTCCTTTCGTCTGTCCCACAATGCATCAGGGATATATCAAGAGCTGATTGGCCAGCACTAGAGCTGCTCTAATGAAAGCTCTGATACAGACACTATGATGGCAGAAATAATATAGACAGCTATGACAGCGCTGTGTGTGTGTGTGTGTGTGTGTGTGTGTGTGTGAGTGTGAGTGTGAGTGTGTGTGTGTGTGTGTGTGTGTGTGTGTGTGTGTGTGTGTGTGTGTGTGTGTGTGTGTGTGTAATAGTTTACATGAGAAAGCAATCAGAGGAAAAGTAGCAGCCGGTTGAATTATAAATAATTAAATGACTTTTTAAAATTACATTTAATTGGCTCTAATGACTAATCACAGATTGCCCCTTTAAAGACCATAGAATTAATATAGACATCGACAGGATTAAAGCCACAGTCTGGGATCTGGCATTGATGCTGAAATCCCTAATCTAGGGATTTCACATGACTGGGAATATAGATATGCATCTGTTGGTCCCAGATCCCTTATACAAAAAATAATAAAGTAGGGGTGTGGATCAGAAAACCAGTCAGTATCTGGTGTGATCACCATTTGCCTCATGCAGCGAGACACATCTCCTTCGCATAGAGTTGATCAGGTGGTTGATTGTGGCCATGCATTATCATTCTGACACATAAGGTGATGGCACTGGGCCTCAGGATGTCGTCACGGTATCTCTGTGCATTCAAATTGGCATCAATAAAATGCAATTGTGTTCGTTGTCCGTAGCTTAAGCCTGCCCATAACATAACCCCACCACTACCATGGGGCACTCTGTTCACAACATTGACATCAGCAAACCACACGCCCACACAAAGCCATCTGTGAAGAGCACACTTCTCAAGCGTGCCAGTGGCCAACAAAGCATTTGCCCACTGAAGTCGGTTACGACGCCGAACTGCAATCAGGTGAAGACCCTGATGAGGACGACGAGCACACAGATGAGTTTCCCTGAGACGGTTTCTGACAGTTTGTGCAGAAATTCTATGGTTGTACAAACACGCAGTTTCATCACCTGTCCAGGGCGGCTGGTCTCAGACGATCCCGCAGGTGAAGAAGCAGGATGTGGAGGTCCACGTTACACGTGGTTGCTGCGGCCGGTTGGATGTACTGCCACATCCTCTAAAACAACGTTGGAGGCGGCTTATGGTAGAGAAATTAACATTCAATTTTCTGGCAACAGCTTACATTTACATTTACATTTAAGTCATTTAGCAGACGCTCTTATCCAGAGCGACTTACAAATTGTTGCATTCACCTTATGACATCCAGTGGAACAGCCACTTTACAATAGTGCATCTAAATATTTTAGGGGGGGTGAGAAGGATTACTTATCCTATCCTAGGTATTCCTTAAAGAGGTGGGGTTTCAGGTGTCTCCGGAAGGTGGTGATTGACTCCGCTGTCCTGACGTCGTGAGGGAGTTTGTTCCACCATTGGGGGGCCAGAGCAGCGAACAGTTTTGACTGGGCTGGACATTCCTGTAGTCAGCATACCATTTGAACGCTCCCTCAAAACTTGAGACATCTGTGGCGTTGTGTTGTGTGACAGAACTGTAACATTTTAGAATGCCATTTTATTGTCCCCAGCACAAGGTGCACCTGTGTAATGACCATGGTGTTCAATCAGCTTCTTGATATGCCACAGCTGTCAGGTGGCTGGATTATCTTGGCAAAGGATAAATGCTCACTAAGAGGGATGGAAACAAATTTGTTCACAAAATTTGAGAGAAATAATGGGGGGAAAATTTAGCATTTTACACTGCCTCATAACAGGTCTAAAGTAGTGCACTACCCACAGGGCTCTGGTCTAAAGTAGTGTACCACCCATAGGGCTCTGGTCTAATGTAGTGTACTACCCATAGGGCTCTGGTCTAATGTAGTGCACTACCCATAGGGCTCTGGTCTAATGTAGTGTACCACCCATAGGGCTCTGGTCTAAAGTAGTGAACCACCCATAGGGCTCTGGTCTAATGTAGTGTACTACCCATAGGGTTCTGGTCTAATGTAGTGCACTACCCCATAGGGCTCTGGTCTAAAGTAGTGCACTACCCCACAGGGCTCTGGTCTAAAGTAGTGCACTACCCATAGGGCTCTGGTCTAATGTAGTGCACTACCCCACAGGGCTCTCGTCTAAAGTAGTGCACTGCTTTTTTATTTTTATTTTATAAGTATTGTAGACAGAGATAAATTGACCAGGAGAAATTGTTTTGTCAGTTTTAATGCTCGCTTGCAGACGGAAACACACGCATTCCATGTCTCGTTCTCTCAAACACCCACTCATAGACAATTCATAGCATTACAAGTTTTTCTTACGATAAAAAAAGGAAAAAGCCCTGGGTGCACTACCCACAGGGCTCTCGTCTAATGTAGTGTACTACCCATAGTGCTCTGGTCTAAAGTAGTGCACTACCCATAGGGCTCTGGTCTAAAGTAGTGTACTACCCCATAGGGCTCTGGTCTAAAGTAGTGACCTACCCACAGGGCTCTGGTCTACAGTAGTGCACTACCCATAGGGCTCTGGTCTAAAGTAGTGCACTACCCATAGGGCTCTGGTCTAAAGTAGTGACCTACCCACAGGGCTCTGGTCTACAGTAGTGCACTACCCATAGGGCTCTGGTCTAAAGTAGTGACCTACCCACAGGGCTCTGGTCTACAGTAGTGCACTACCCATAGGGCTCTGGTCTAAAGTAGTGACCTACCCACAGGGCTCTGGTCTACAGTAGTGCACTACCCATAGGGCTCTGGTCTAAAGTAGTGTACTACCCATAGGGCTCTGGTCTAATGTAGTGTACCACCCATAGGGCTCTGGTCTAATGTAGTGTACTACCCATAGGGTTCTGGTCTAATGTAGTGTACTACCCATAGGGTTCTGGTCTAATGTAGTGTACTACCCCATAGGGCTCTGGTCTAATGTAGTGACCTACCCACAGGGCTCTGGTCTAAAGTAGTTCACTACCCACAGGGTTCTGGTCTAAAGTAGTGCACTATATAGGGAACAGGGTCCCAAGCAGTTTATACCTCCTACCCTACACTAACTTATTCTAAGAATCCCATCGATTGCATTTAATATCCACCTATCAAAGAGAACTACAACATGGCGTCCCAAATAACACCCTATTCCCTATATAGGGAATAGGGTGCTAAGTAGTGCACTATACAGGGAATAGGGTGCTAAGTAGTGCACTATACAGGGAATAGGGTGCTAAATAGTGCACTATATAGTGTCACGGCCCCTCCTCTGCAGTGCAGGGGCGATTCCTCCTGCAAGCAGAGGAGGGTCGTTAGTGATTGGAGGAGTCACCTGGGCTCAGGGTATTTAAACTGCTTCACTAACCACCTCTCTCTCTCTCTCTCTCTGCTCCTCCGGGAGTCACCTGGGTTCAGAGTATTTAAACTGCTTCACTAACCACCTCTCTCTCTCTCTCTCTCTGCTCCTCCAGGAGTCACCTGGGATCAGGGTATTTAAACTGCTTCACTAACCACCTCTCTCTCTCTCTCTCTGCTCCTCCAGGAGTCACCTGGGATCAGAGTATTTAAACTGCTTCACTAACCACTCTCTCTCTCTCTCTCTGCTCCTCCAGGAGTCACCTGGGATCAGGGTATTTAAACTGCTTCACTAACCATCAGGGTATTTAAACTCTCTCTCTCTCTCCTCTCTGCTCCTCCGGGAGTCACCTGGGTTCAGGGTATTTAAACTGCTTCACTAACCACCTCTCTCTCTCTCTCTCTCTGCTCCTCCAGGAGTCACCTGGGATCAGGGTATTTAAACTGCTTCACTAACCACCTTTAAACTGCTTCACTAACCACCCTCTCTCTCTCTCTCTGATCAGGGTATTTAAACTCTCTCTCTCTCTCTCTGCTCCTCCAGGAGTCACCTGGGTTCAGGGTATTTAAACTGCTTCACTAACCACCTCTCTCTCTCTCTCTCTGCTCCTCCAGGAGTCACCTGGGATCAGGGTATTTAAACTGCTTCACTAACCACCTCTCTCTCTCTCTCTCTGCTCCTCCAGGAGTCACCTGGGATCAGGGTATTTAAACTGCTTCACTAACCACTCTCTCTCTCTCTCTCTCTGCTCCTCCAGGAGTCACCTGGGATCAGGGTATTTAAACTGCTTCACTAACCACCTCTCTCTCTCTCTCTCTCTGCTCCTCCAGGAGTCACCTGGGATCAGGGTATTTAAACTGCTTCACTAACCACCTCTCTCTCTCTCTCTGCTCCTCCAGGAGTCACCTGGGATCAGGGTATTTAAACTGCTTCACTAACCACCTCTCTCTCTCTCTCTCTGCTCCTCCAGGAGTCACCTGGGATCAGGGTATTTAAACTGCTTCACTAACCACCTCTCTCTCTCTCTCTCTGCTCCTCCAGGAGTCACCTGGGTTCAGGGTATTTAAACTGCTTCACTAACCACCTCTCTCTCTCTCTCTGCTCCTCCAGGAGTCACCTGGGATCAGGGTATTTAAACTGCTTCACTAACCACCTCTCTCTCTCTCTCTCTGCTCCTCCAGGAGTCACCTGGGATCAGGGTATTTAAACTGCTTCACTAACCACCTCTCTCTCTCTCTCTCTGCTCCTCCAGGAGTCACCTGGGATCAGTTTGGTATTTAAACTGCTTCACTAAGTTTCTCTCTCTCTCTGCTCCTCCAGGAGTCACCTGGGTTCAGGGTATTTAAACTGCTTCACTAGTCACTCATTCCTTTAACCTCTCTCTCTCTCTCTGCTCCTCCAGGAGTCACCTGGGATCAGGGTATTTAAACTGCTTCACTAACCACCTCTCTCTCTCTCTCTCTGCTCCTCCAGGAGTCACCTGGGTTCAGAGTATTTAAACTGCTTCACTAACCACCTCTCTCTGCTCCTCTGCTCCTCCAGGAGTCACCTGGGACCTCTCTCTCTCTCTCTGCTCCTCAGGGTATTTATTTAAACTGCTTCACAGGGTATTTAAACTGCTTCACTAACCACACTCTCTACCTGCTCCTCAGGAGTCACCTCAGGGTATTTAAACCTGCTCCTAACCAGGAGTCACCTGGGATCAGGGTATTTAAACTGCTTCACTAACCACCTCTCTCTCTCTCTCTGCTCCTCCAGGAGTCACCTGGGTTCAGGGTATTTAAACTGCTTCACTAACCACCTATTCTCTCTCTCTGCTCCTCCAGGAGTCACCTGGGATTCAGGGTATTTAAACTGCTTCACTAACCACTCTCTCTCTCTCTCTGCTCCTCCAGGAGTCACCTGGGATCACCTGGGATCAGGGTATTTAAACTGCTTCACTAACCACTCTCTCTCTCTCTCTCTCTGCTCCTCAGGAGTCAGGTTCAGTCACCTCCAGGGTCACCTCAGGGTATTTAAACTGCTTCACTAACCACCTCTATTCCTCTCTCTCTCTCTGCTCCTCCAGGTCATGTATCCTGCTTCACTAACCACCTCTTTTGTTTGCTCCTTCCTTTGTAGTTTTGTCACCTAGTTTTCACTAACCACCTCTCTCTCTCTCTCTCTGTCATCCACAGTCACACAGACCTGCTTTCACCTCTCTCTCTCTCTCTGCTCCTCCATCACCTGCACTTTACACTCTCTCTCTCTCTCTCTCTGCTCCTAGTCACCTGGGTTAGGGTATTATGATACTCACTTCACACCTCATTCCTTTTCCTTTGTTTAAAATAATCTCTTTTTCCAGGAGTGCACTACTATTTTTTTTAGCACCTTTCTCTTATAGTGCAAGTCACTTAAGAACAAATTCTTATTTTCAGTGCACTAGCCTAGGAGTCCCATATTTAAACTGCTTTAACTGCCTGTCCTCAGTCACCTGGGCAGTATTTAAACTGCTTCACTAACCATTTGTACTCTCTCTGCTCCTCAGTCACCTGGGTTCAGGGGATTCACCTTGCTCCTCCAACCTGGGATCAGGGTATTTACTTCAGTAACCACGCTCCTCCTAACACACTAGGCACCTCTATCCTCCCCTGGGTTATAGTGCACTACTTAGCACCCTCTATTCTCTCTGCTCCTCCAGGAGTCACCTGGGTTAGTATTTAAACTGCTAACCACCTCCTCTTCTCTGCTCCTCCAGGAGTCACCTACAGGGTATTTAGCACCCTATTCTCTGCTCCTATAGTGTATTTAAACACTTCACTAACCACTCTCTGCTCCTCCAGGAGTCACCTATAGTATTTACTGCTTAGCACCTATTCTCCTCCAGGAGTACCTGGGTTATACTTCACTAACCACCTCTCTCTCTCTACTATAGAGTCACTTAGCACCCTATTCCCTATATCTGTGCACTACTTAGCACCCTATTCTCTGTATGGGTTCAGTATTTAAACTACTTAGCACCCTATTCCCTATATAGTGCACTACTTAGCACCCTATTCCCTGTATAGTGCACTACTTAGCACCTATTCTCTCCAGGAGTCACCTATAGTGCACTACTTAGCAACCTATTCTCTGCTCCTAGTCACCACTACTTAGCACCCTATTCCCTATATAGTGCACTGCTTCTTAGCACCCTATTCCCTATATAGTGCACTACAGGGTATTTAGCACCTTATTCCCTGCTATAGTGCACTACTTAGCACCCTATTCCCTATATAGTGCACTACTTAGCACCTCTATTCTCCTGTATAGTGCACTACTTAGCACCTATTCCCTATATAGTGCACTACTTAGCACCTTATTCCCTCATAACAGTGACACTAGGAACTTAGGTTATTCCCTATATAGTGCACTACTTAGCACCCTATTCCTATATAGTGCACTACTTAGCACCCTATTCCCTATATAGTGCACTACTTAGCACCCTATTCCCTGTATAGTGCACTACTTAGCACCCTATTCCCTATATAGTGCACTACTTAGCACCTTATTCCCTATATAGTGCACTACTTAGCACCCTATTCCCTATATAGTGCACTACTTAGCACCCTATTCTCTGTATAGTGCACTACTTAGCACCCTATTCCCTATATAGTGCACTACTTAGCACCCTATTCCCTATATAGTGCACTACTTAGCACCTTATTCCCTACCTATAGTCCCAGTGCACTACTTAGCACCCTATTCCCTATATAGTGCACTACATAGCACCCCCTATTGCACCTATATAGTGCACTACTTAGCACCCTATTCCCTATATAGTGCACCCTACTATATAGCACCCTATTCCTATATAGTGCACTACTTAGCACCCTATTCCCTATATAGTGCACTACATAGCACCCTATTCCCTATATAGTGCACTACTTAGCACCCTATTCCCTATATAGTGCACTACATAGCACCCTATTCCCTATATAGTGCACTACTTAGCACCCTATTCCCTATATAGTGCACTACATAGCACCCTATTCCCTATATAGTGCACTACTTAGCACCCTATTCCCTATATAGTGCACTACATAGCACCCTATTCCCTATATAGTGCACTACTTAGCACCCTATTCCCTATATAGTGCACTACTTAGCACCCTATTCCCTATATAGTGCACTACATAGCACCCTATTCCCTATATAGTGCACTACTTAGCACCCTATTCCCTATATACCCTATTCCCACTACATAGCACCTATTCCTATATATTCCCTATTATAGTGCACTACTTAGCACCCTATTCCTATATAGTATAGTGCACCTACTTAGCACACCTATTCCCTATATAGTGCAGCACTACTTAGCACCACTATTCCCTATATAGTGCACTACTTAGCACCTATTCCCTATATAGTGCACTACATAGCACCTATTCCCTATATAGTGCACTACTTAGCACCCTATTCCTATATAGTGCACTACTTAGCACCCTATTCCCTATATAGTGCACTACATAGCACCTTATTCCCTATATAGTGCACAACTTAGCACCCTATTCCCTATATAGAGCACTAGTTCTTACCCGGGCCCACCTAGGAGGCATCAAAGCCAGGCTGTTCAAAGCGTTTAATCCCTCCCTGCATCCTAAATCATTATCTGCTGGATCAGCTGCTCTTGGACCAATTTATTTTACCAATCTACCTACCGCTTTAAAGGACACACACACATAGACACACACACATAGACACACACACACATAGACACACACACACATAGACACACATAGACACACATAGACACACATAGACACACATAGACACACACACACACATAGACACACATAGACACACACACACACACACACACACACACACACACACACACACACACACACACACACACACACACACACACACACACACACACACACACACACACACACACACACACACACACACACACACACACACACACACACACACACTAGGGCTGTGCATCTATTCCTTTCAAGACAATTCAAGACGTATATAGATGGGCTCCGATACGATACAGGAACGATACGTTTTACTTTGAAACAATTCGGTGGAATTCGGTGGGATTAGAAAATGAATCGATGCGACTCGGTTCGATACGATTCGATGCACTAACATTTGATGCATAAACACATTAATTTTCCATTCTACATGAAAATCTGCTGCTGATGGAACTAATGAGATGAATGTCTCTGAGCTGAATGTCTCTGAGCGGAATGTCTCTGAGCGGAATGTCTCTGAGCTGAATGTCTCTGAGCGGAATGTCTTTGAGCGGAATGTCTCTGAGCGGAATGTCTCTGAGCGGAATGTCTCTGAGCGGAATGTCTCTGAGCTGAATGTCTCTGAGCGGAATGTCTCTGAGCGGAATGTCTCTGAGCGGAATGTCTCTGAGCGGAATGTCTCTGAGCGGAATGTCTCTGAGCGGAATGTCTCTGAGCGGAATGTCTCTGAGCGGAATGTCTCTGAGCTGAATGTCTCTGAGCGGAATGTCTCTGAGCGGAATGTCTCTGAGCGGAATGTCTCTGAGCGGAATGTCTCTGAGCGGAATGTCTCTGAGCGGAATGTCTCTGAGCGGAATGTCTCTGAGCGGAATGTCTCTGAGCGGAATGTCTCTGAGCGGAATGTCTCCGAGCGGAATGTCTCCGAGCTGAATGTCTCCGAGCTGAATGTCTCCGAGCTGAATGTCTCCGAGCTGAATGTCTCCGAGCTGAATGTCTCCGAGCTGAATGTCTCCGAGCTGAATGTCTCCGAGCGGAATGTCTCTGAGCGGAATGTCTCTGAGCGGAATGTCTCCGAGCTGAATGTCTCCGAGCAGAATGTCTCCGAGCTGAATGTCTCTGAGCTGAATGTCTCTGAGCGGAATGTCTCTGAGCGGAATGTCTCTGAGCGGAATGTCTCTGAGCGGAATGTCTCTGAGCTGAATGTCTCTGAGCGGAATGTCTCTGAGCGGAATGTCTCTGAGCGGAATGTCTCTGAGCTGAATGTCTCTGAGCGGAATGTCTCCGAGCTGAATGTCTCCGAGCTGAATGTCTCCGAGCTGAATGTCTCCGAGTTGAATGTCTCCGAGCTGAATGTCTCCGATGCTGAATGTCTCCGAGCGGAATGTCTCCGAGCGGAA
The DNA here is from genome assembly GCF_023373465.1 of Oncorhynchus keta. Taxonomy (NCBI): domain Eukaryota; kingdom Metazoa; phylum Chordata; class Actinopteri; order Salmoniformes; family Salmonidae; genus Oncorhynchus; species Oncorhynchus keta. Next base: position 54,770,371 of record NC_068441.1, read on the forward strand.
TGTCTCCGAGCGGAATGTCTCCGAGCGGAATGTCTCCGAGCTGAATGTCTCCGAGCTGAATGTCTCCGAGCGGAATGTCTCCGAGCGGAATGTCTCCGAGCGGAATGTCTCCGAGCGGAATGTCTCCGAGCGGAATGTATCCGAGCTGAATGTCTCTGAGCTGGATCTGTCTGAGCTGGGTCTGTCTGAGCTGGATCTGTCTGAGCTGGATCTGTCTGAGCTGGATCTGTCTGAGCTGGATCTGTCTGAGCTGGATCTGTCTGAGCTGGATCTGACTGAGCTGGATCTGTCTGAGCTGGATCTGTCTGAGCTGGATCTGTCTGAGCTGGATCTGACTGAGCTGGACCTGACTGAGCTGGATCACTCTGAGCTGGATTTGTCTGAGCTGGATCTGTCTGAGCTGGATCTGTCTGAGCTGGATCTGTCTGAGCTGGATCTGACTGAGCTGGACCTGACTGAGCTGGATCACTCTGAGCTGGATTTGTCTGAGCTGGATCTGTCTGAGCTGGACCTGACTGAGCTGGATCACTCTGAGCTGGATTTGTCTGAGCTGGATCTGACTGAGCTGGATCTATCTGAGCTGGATCTGTCTGAGCTGGGTCTGTCTGAGCTGGGTCTGTCTGAGCTGGACCTGACTGAGCTGGATCTGTCTGAGCTGGATCTGTCTGAGCTGGGTCTGTCTGAGCTGGGTCTGTCTGAGCTGGACCTGACTGAGCTGGATCACTCTGAGCTGGGCCTGTCTGAGCTGGATCTGTCTGAGCTGGGTCTGTCAGGCTGGATCACTCTGAGCTGGGTCTGTCTGAGCTGGGTCTGTCTGACTGGATCTGTCTGAGCTGGGTCTGTCTGAACTGGATCTGTCTGAGCTGGGTCTGTCTGAGCTGGGTCTGTCTGAGCTGGGTCTGTCTGAGCTGGGTCTGTCTGAGCTGGGTCTGTCACAGAGCTGGGTCTGTCTGAGCTGGGTCTGTCTGAGCTGGATCTCTCTGAGCTGGGTCTGTCTGAGCTGGATCTGACTGAGCTGGATCTGTCTGAGCTGGATCTGACTGAGCTGGACCTGACTGAGCTGGATCACTCTGAGCTGGATCTGCCTGAGCTGGATCTGTCTGAGATGGATCTGACTGAACTGGATCTGTCTGAGCTGGATCTGACTGAGCTGGACCTGACTGAGCTGGATCTGACTGAGCTGGATCTGACTGAGCTGGATCTGTCTGAGCTGGATCTGACTGAGCTGGACCTGACTGAGCTGGATCACTCTGAGCTGGATCTGCCTGAGCTGGATCTGCCTGAGCTGGATCTGCCTGAGCTGGATCACTCTGAGCTGGATCACTCTGAGCTGGATCACTCTGAGCTGGATCTGCCTGAGCTGGACCTGACTGAGCTGGATCTGTCTGAGCTGGATCTGACTGAACTGGATCACTCTGAGCTGGACCTGACTGAGCTGGACCTGACTGAGCTGGATCTGTCTGAGCTGGACCTGACTGAGCTGGATCTGACTGAACTGGATCACTCTGAGCTGGACCTGACTGAGCTGGACCTGACTGAGCTGGATCTGTCTGAGCTGGACCTGACTGAGCTGGACCTCTCTGAGCTGGACCTGACTGAGCTGGACCTGACTGAGCTGGATCTGACTGAGCTGGACCTGACTGAGCTGGATCTGACTGAGCTGGATCTGACTGAGCTGGATCTGTCTGAGCTGGATCTGACTGAGCTGGACCTGACTGAGCTGGATCACTCTGAGCTGGATCACTCTGAGCTGGATCTGCCTGAGCTGGATCTGCCTGAGCTGGATCTGCCTGAGCTGGATCACTCTGAGCTGGATCACTCTGAGCTGGATCTGCCTGAGCTGGACCTGACTGAGCTGGATCTGTCTGAGCTGGATCTGACTGAACTGGATCACTCTGAGCTGGACCTGACTGAGCTGGACCTGACTGAGCTGGATCTGTCTGAGCTGGACCTGACTGAGCTGGATCTGACTGAACTGGATCACTCTGAGCTGGATCTGACTGAGCTGGACCTGACTGAGCTGGATCACTCTGAGCTGGATTTGTCTGAGCTGGATCTGTCTGAGCTGGATCTGTCTGAGCTGGATCTGTCTGAGCTGGATCTGACTGAGCTGGACCTGACTGAGCTGGATCACTCTGAGCTGGATTTGTCTGAGCTGGATCTGTCTGAGCTGGACCTGACTGAGCTGGATCACTCTGAGCTGGATTTGTCTGAGCTGGATCTGACTGAGCTGGATCTATCTGAGCTGGATCTGTCTGAGCTGGGTCTGTCTGAGCTGGGTCTGTCTGAGCTGGACCTGACTGAGCTGGATCTGTCTGAGCTGGATCTGTCTGAGCTGGGTCTGTCTGAGCTGGGTCTGTCTGAGCTGGACCTGACTGAGCTGGATCACTCTGAGCTGGGCCTGTCTGAGCTGGATCTGTCTGAGCTGGGTCTGTCTGAGCTGGATCACTCTGAGCTGGGTCTGTCTGAGCTGGGTCTGTCTGAACTGGATCTGTCTGAGCTGGGTCTGTCTGAACTGGATCTGTCTGAGCTGGGTCTGTCTGAGCTGGGTCTGTCTGAGCTGGGTCTGTCTGAGCTGGGTCTGTCTGAACTGGGTCTGTCTGAGCTGGGTCTGTCTGAGCTGGGTCTGTCTGAGCTGGGTCTGTCTGAGCTGGATCTCTCTGAGCTGGGTCTGTCTGAGCTGGATCTGACTGAGCTGGATCTGTCTGAGCTGGATCTGACTGAGCTGGACCTGACTGAGCTGGATCACTCTGAGCTGGATCACTCTGAGCTGGATCTGCCTGAGCTGGATCTGCCTGAGCTGGACCTGACTGAGCTGGATCACTCTGAGCTGGATCTGCCTGAGCTGGATCTGTCTGAGATGGATCTGACTGAACTGGATCTGACTGAGCTGGATCTGACTGAGCTGGACCTGACTGAGCTGGATCTGACTGAGCTGGATCTGACTGAGCTGGATCTGTCTGAGCTGGATCTGACTGAGCTGGACCTGACTGAGCTGGATCACTCTGAGCTGGATCACTCTGAGCTGGATCTGCCTGAGCTGGATCTGCCTGAGCTGGATCTGCCTGAGCTGGATCACTCTGAGCTGGATCACTCTGAGCTGGATCTGCCTGAGCTGGACCTGACTGAGCTGGATCTGTCTGAGCTGGATCTGACTGAACTGGATCACTCTGAGCTGGACCTGACTGAGCTGGACCTGACTGAGCTGGATCTGTCTGAGCTGGACCTGACTGAGCTGGATCTGACTGAACTGGATCACTCTGAGCTGGACCTGACTGAGCTGGACCTGACTGAGCTGGATCTGTCTGAGCTGGACCTGACTGAGCTGGACCTCTCTGAGCTGGACCTGACTGAGCTGGACCTGACTGAGCTGGATCTGACTGAGCTGGATCTGTCTGAACTGGATCTGTCTGAACTGGATCTGTCTGAGCTGGACCTGACTGAGCTGGACCTGACTGAACTGGATCTGTCTGTCTGTGGATAGTAAACAAAAAAATAAATGTTGTATGTCTCCACAGGGTAAAACGCTTCTTCTAGGAGGTTTAGGGTTAAGATCTGACGCTAGGGTACCACAACACTATCAGATTAGAGCCATAATGGAGACATCTACCACCACTATCGGATTAGAGACATATGGGAGACTAAACATCTACCACTATCAGATGAGAGCCATATGGGAGACTAAACATCTACCACTGCAAGATTAGAGCCATAAGGGAGACTCGACATCTACCACTATCAGATTAGAGCCATAATGTAGACTAGACATCTACCACCCCACTACCACTATCAGATTAGAGCCATAAAGGAGACTAGACATCTACCACTATCAGATTAGAGCCATAATGGAGACTAGACATCTACCACCCCACTACCACTATCAGATTAGAGCCATAAAGGAGACTAGACATCTACCACTATCAGATGAAAGCCATAATGGAGACTAGACATCTACCACACCACTACCACTATCAGATGAAAGCCATAATGGAGACTTGACATCTACCACCCCACTATCAGATTAGAGCCATAATGTAGATTAGACATCTACCACCCCATTACCACTATCAGATTTGAGCCATAATGGAGACATCTACCACCCCACTATCAGATTATAGCCATAAGGGAGACTAGACATCTACCACCCCACTACCAGATTAGAGACATAATGGAGACTATACATCTACCACTATCAGATTAGAGCCATAATGGAGACTACACATCTACCACCCCCCGACCACTATCAGATTAGAGCAATAAAGGAGACTAGACATCTACCACTATCAGATTAGAGCCATAATGGAGACTTGACATCTACCACCCCACTACCACTATCAGATTCAAGCCATAAAGGAGACTAGACATCTACCAGCCCACCCCACGATCAGATTAGAGCCATGAAGGAGACTAGACATGTACCACCCCACTACCACGATCAGATTAGAGACATGAAGGAGACTATTCATCTACCACTATCAGATTAGAGCCATAATGGAGACTAGACATCTACCACCGCCCTACCGCTATCAGATTAGAGCCATAAAGGAGACTAGACATCTACCACCCCCCTACCGCTATCAGATTAGAGCCATAAAGGAGACTAGACATCTACCACCCCCCTACCACTATCAGATTAGAGCCATAAAGGAGACTAGACATGTACCACCATCAGATTAGAGCCATGAAGGAGACTAGACATCTACCACGCCACGATCAGATTAGAGCCATAATGGAGACTATTCATCTACCACTATCAGATTAGAGCCATAATGGAGACTAGACATCTACCACCGCCCTACCGCTATCAGATTAGAGCCATAAAGGAGACTAGACATCTACCACCCCCCTACCACTATCAGATTAGAGCCATAAAGGAGACTAGACATGTACCACCATCAGATTAGAGCCATGAAGGAGACTAGACATCTACCACGCCACGATCAGATTAGAGCCATAATGGAGACTATACATCTACCACCATCAGATTAGAGCCATAAAGGAGACTAGACATCTACCACCCCCCTACCGCTATCAGATTAGAGCCATAAAGGAGACTAGACATCTACCACCCCCCTACCGCTATCAGATTAGAGCCATAAAGGAGACTAGACATCTACCACCCCCCTACCACTATCAGATTAGAGCCATAAAGGAGACTAGACATGTACCACCATCAGATTAGAGCCATGAAGGAGACTAGACATCTACCACCCCACGATCAGATGAGAGCCATAAAGGAGGCGAGACATCTACCACCCCACTACCACTATCAGATTAGAGCCATAAGGGAGACTAGCCATCTACCACTATCAGATTAGAGCCATAATGGAGACTAGACATGTACCACCCCCCTACCGCTATCAGATTAGAGCCATAAAGGAGACTAGACATCTACCACCCCCTACCACTATCAGATTAGAGCCATAATGGAGACTAGACATCTACCACCCCCCTACCGCTATCAGATTAGAGCCATAAAGGAGACTAGACATCTACCACCCCACTACCACTATCAGATTAGAGACATAAAGGGGACTAGACATCTACCACCCCACTACCACTATCAGATTACAGCCAAAAAGGAGACTAGACATCTACCACCCCACTACCACTATCAGATTCGAGCCATAAAGGAGACTAGACATCTACCAGCCCACCCCACGATCAGATTAGAGCCATGAAGGAGACTAGACATCTACCACCCCACCCCCAGATTAGAGCCGTAAAGGAGACTAGACATCTACCACCCCACGATCAGATGAGAGCCATAAAGGAGACTAGACATCGACCAGCCCACCCCACGATCAGATTAGAGCCATAAAGGAGACTAGACATCAACCACCCCACTACCACTATCAGATTAGAGACATAATGGAGACTATACATCTACCACTATCAGATTGGAGCCATAATGGAGACTAGACATCAACCAGCCCACCCCACGATCAGATTAGAGCCATGAAGGAGACTAGACATCTACCACGCCACAATCAGATTAGAGCCATAATGGAGACTATACATCTACCACTATCAGATTAGAGCCATAATGGAGACTACACATCTACCACCACCCTACCACTATCAGATTAGAGCCATAAAGGAGACTAGGATCTACCACCCCACTACCACTATCAGATTAGAGCCATAAAGGGGACTAGACATCTACCACCCCACTACCAGATTAGAGCCATAAAGGAGACTAGACATGTACCACCCCGCCCCACGATCAGATTAGAGCCGTAAAGGAGACTAGACATCTACCACCCCACTACCACTATCAGATTAGAGCCATAATGGAGAATAGACATCTATCACCCCACTACCACTATCAGATTAGAGCCACAATGGAGAATAGACATCTACCACTATCAGATTAGAGCCATAATGGAGAATAGACATCTACCACCCCACTATCAGATCAGAGCCACAATGGAGAATAGACATCTACCACTATCAGATCAGAGCCATTATGGAGAATAGACATCTACCACCCCACCACCACGATCAGATTAGAGCCGTAAAGGAGACTAGACATCTACCACTATCAGATTAGAGCCATAATGGAGAATAGACATCTATCACCCCACTACCACTATCAGATTAGAGCCACAATGGAGAATAGACATCTACCACTATCAGATTAGAGCCATAATGGAGAATAGACATCTACCACCCCACTATCAGATCAGAGCCATAATGGAGAATAGACATCTACCACCCCACTACCACTATCAGATTCAAGCCATAAAGGAGACTAGACATCTACCACCCCCTACCACTATCAGATTAGAGCCATAAAGGAGACTAGACATCTACCACTACCACTATCAGATTAGAGCCATAAAGGAGACTAGACATCTACCACCCCACTACCACTATCAGATTAGAGCCATAAGGAGACTAGGAGACACTACCACCCCAGATCAGATGAGAGCCATAAAGGAGACTAGACATCGACCAGCCCACCCCACTATCAGATTAGAGCCATAAAGGAGACTAGACATCAACCACCCCACTACCACTATCAGATTAGAGCCATAATGGAGACTATACATCTACCACCACTATCAGATTAGAGCCATAATGGAGACTAGACATCTACCAGCCCACCCCACAATCAGATTAGAGCCATGAAGGAGACTAGACATCTACCACGCCACGATCAGATTAGAGCCATAATGGAGACTATACATCTACCACTATCAGATTAGAGCCATAATGGAGACTTGACATCTACCACCCCATTACCACTATCACATTAGAGCCCTAAAGGGGACATCTAAAACCCCAATACCACTATCAGATTAGAGCCATAATGGAGACTAGACATCGACCACTATCAGATTAGAGCCATAATGGAGACTAGACATGTACCACCCCCCTACCGCTATCAGATTAGAGCCATAAAAGAGACTAGACATCTACCACCCCCCTACCACTATCAGATTAGAGCCATAATGGAGACTAGACATCTACCACCCCCCTACCGCTATCAGATTAGAGCCATAAAGGAGACTAGACATCTACCACCCCACTACCACTATCAGATTAGAGCCATAAAGGAGACTAGACATCTACCACCCCACTACCACTATCAGATTAGAGCCATAAAGGAGACTAGACATCTACCACCCCACTACCACTATCAGATTCAAGCCATAAAGGAGACTAGACATCTACCAGCCCACCCCACAATCAGATTAGAGCCATGAAGGAGACTAGACATCTACCACCCCACCCCCAGATTAGAGCCGTAAAGGAGACTAGACATCTACCACCCCACGATCAGATGAGAGCCATAAAGGAGACTAGACATCTACCAGCCCACCCCCACTATCAGATTAGAGCCATGAAGGAGAAGGAGACTAGACATCAGATTAGAGCCATAATGGAGACTATACATCTACCACTATCAGATTAGAGCCATAAGGAGACTAGACATCTACCACCCCCTACCACTATCAGATTAGAGCCATAAAGGAGACTAGACATCTACCACCCCACTACCACTATCAGATTAGAGCCATAAGGGAGACTAGACATCTACCACCCCACTACCACTATCAGATTAGAGCCATAAAGGAGACTAGACATCTACCACCCCTACACTATCAGATTAGAGCCATAAAGGAGACTAGACATCTACCACCCCACTACCACTATCAGATTAGAGCCATAATGGAGACTAGACATCTATCACCCCACTACCACTATCAGATTAGAGCCATAATGGAGAATAGACATCTACCACTATCAGATTAGAGCCCAGAGAATAGACATCTACCACCCCGCTACCACTATCAGATTAGAGCCATAAAGGAGACTAGACATCTACCACCCCACCACCACTATCAGATTAGAGCCATAAATTAGAGGAGACTAGACATCTACCACCAGATTAGAGCCATAATGGAGAATAGACATCTACCACTATCAGATTAGAGCCATAATGGAGACTAGACATCTACCACCCCACTACCACTATCAGATTAGAGCCATAAATGGAGAATAGACATCTACCACTATCAGATTAGAGCCATAATGGAGAATAGACATCTACCACCCCACTATCAGATTAGAGCCATAATGGAGACTAGACATCTACCACCCCACTACCACTATCAGATTAGAGCCCAATGGAGAATAGACATCTACCACTACAGATTAGAGCCATAATGGAGAATAGACATCTACCACCCCCCCACTATCAGATTAGAGCCATAATGGAGAATAGACATCTACCACCCCACTATCAGATTAGAGCCATAAAGGAGACTAGACATCTACCACCCCACTATCAGATTAGAGCCATTATGGAGAATAGACATCTACCACCCCACCACCATGATCAGATTAGAGCCATAAAGGAGACTAGACATCTACCACTATCAGATTAGAGCCATAATGGAGAATAGACATCTCCCACCCCCACTACCACTATCAGATTCAGATTAGAGCCATAAATGGAGACTAGACATCTACCACCCCACTAGCACTATCAGATTAGAGCCATTAGGAGGACATCGAGACATCTACCACTATCAGATTAGAGCCATAATGGAGACTAGACATCTACCACTATCAGATTAGAGCCATAATGGAGACTAGACATCTACCACTCCAATACCACTATCAGATTAAAGCCATAAAGGAGACTAGACATCTACCACCCCACCCCACGATCAGATTAGAGCCGTAAAGGAGACTAGACATCTACCACCCCACGATCAGATGAGAGCCATAAAGGAGGCGAGACATCTACCACCCCACTACCACTATCAGATTAGAGCCATAAAGGAGACTAGCCATCTACCACCCCACTACCACTATCAGATTAGAGCCATAATTGAGACTAGACATCTACCACTATCCGATTAGAGCCATAAAGGAGACTAGACATCTACCACCCCCCTACCACTATCAGATTAGAGCCATAAAGGAGACTAGACATCTACCACCCCCCTACCACTATCAGATTAGAGCCATAAAGGAGACTAGACATCTACCACCCCACTACCACTATCAGATTAGAGCCACAATGGAGAATATACATCTACCACTATCAGATTAGAGCCATAATGGAGAATAGACATCTACCACCCCACTATCAGATCAGAGCCATAATGGAGAATAGACATCTACCACCCCACGGTCAGATTAGAGCCATAACGGAGAATAGACATCTACCACCCCACCCCACGATCAGATTAGAGCCGTAAAGGAGACGAGACATCTACCACCCCACGATCAGATTACAGCCATAACGGAGAATAGACATCTACCACCCCACTACCACTATCAGATTAGAGCCATTATGGAGACTAGACATCTACCACCCCACTACCACTATCAGATTAGAGCCATTATGGAGACGAGACATCTTCCACCCCACTATCAGATCAGAGCCATAATGGAGAATAGACATCTACCACCCCACGGTCAGATTAGAGCCATAACGGAGAATAGACATCTACCACCCCACTACCACTATCAGATTAGAGCCATTATGGAGACTAGACATCTACCACCCCACTACCACTATCAGATTAGAGCCATTATGGAGACGAGACATCTTCCACCCCACTACCACTATCAGATTACAGCCATTATGGAGAATAGACATCTACCACCCCACCCCACGATCAGATTAGAGCCGTAAAGGAGACGAGACATCTACCACCCCACGATCAGATTACAGCCATAACAGAGAAGAGACATCTACCACCCCACTACCACTATCAGATTAGAGCCACAATGGAGAATAGACATCTACCACTATCAGATTAGAGCCATAATGGAGAATAGACATCTACCACCCCACTATCAGATCAGAGCCATAATGGAGAATAGACATCTACCACCCCACTACCACTATCAGATTAGAGCCACAATGGAGAATAGACATCTACCACTATCAGATTAGAGCCATAATGGAGAATAGACATCTACCACCCCACTATCAGATCAGAGCCATAATGGAGAATAGACATCTACCACCCCACGGTCAGATTAGAGCCATAACGGAGAATAGACATCTATCACCCCACTATCAGATTAGAGCCATAAAGGAGACTAGACATCTACCACCCCACTACCACTATCAGATTAGAGCCATAAAGGAGATTAGAATTCTACCACGATCAGATTAGAGCAAAAAGGGAGCCTAGGCATCTACCACAACATTACCACTATCTGATTAGTACCATAAGGGATACTAGACATCTACCACCCGAATACCACTATCAGATTAGAGCCATAAGGGAGACATCTACTACTATTAGATTAGAGCCATAGGGGAGCCTAGACATCTACCACTATCAGATTAGAGCCATAATGGAGACTAGACATCTACCACTCCAATACCACTATCAGATTAAAGCCATAAAGGAGACTAGACATCTACCACCCCACCCCACGATCAGATTAGAGCCGTAAAGGAGACTAGACATCTACCACCCCACGATCAGATGAGAGCCATAAAGGAGGCGAGACATCTACCACCCCACTACCACTATCAGATTAGAGCCATAATTGAGACTAGACATCTACCACTATCCGATTAGAGCCATAAAGGAGACTAGACATCTACCACCCCCCTACCACTATCAGATTAGAGCCATAAAGGAGACTAGACATCTACCACCCCCCTACCACTATCAGATTAGAGCCATAAAGGAGACTAGACATCTACCACCCCACTACCACTATCAGATTAGAGCCACAATGGAGAATATACATCTACCACTATCAGATTAGAGCCATAATGGAGAATAGACATCTACCACCCCACTATCAGATCAGAGCCATAATGGAGAATAGACATCTACCACCCCACTACCACTATCAGATTAGAGCCATAATGGAGAATAGACATCTACCACCCCTACCTACTATCAGATTAGAGCCATAAAGGAGACTAGACATCTACCAGCCCACCCCACTATCAGATTAGAGCCATAAAGGAGACTAGACATCTACCACCCCACTACCACTATCAGATTAGAGCCATAATGGAGACTAGACATCTACCACCCCACTACCACTATCAGATTAGAGCCATAATGGAGACTAGACATCACCACCCCACCCCACTATCAGATTAGAGCCATAATGGAGAATAGACATCTACCACCCCACGGTCAGATTAGAGCCATAAAGGAGACTAGACATCTACCACCCCACTACCACTATCAGATTAGAGCCATTATGGAGACTAGACATCTACCACCCCACTACCACTATCAGATTAGAGCCATAATGGAGACTAGACATCTACCACCCCACTACCACTATCAGATTAGAGCCATTATGGAGAATAGACATCTACCACCCCCCACAGATCAGATTAGAGCCATAAAGGAGACTAGACATCTACCACCCCACCACTATCAGATTAGAGCCATAATTGAGACTAGACATCCACCACTATCAGATTAGAGCCATAAAGGAGTCTAGACATCTACCACCCCACTACCACTATCAGATTAGAGCCATAAAGGAGACTAGACATCTACCACTATCAGATTAGAGCCATAATGGAGAATAGACATCTACCACCCCACTACCACTATCAGATTAGAGCCACAATGGAGAATAGACATCTACCACTATCAGATTAGAGCCATAATGGAGAATAGACATCTACCACCCCACTATCAGATCAGAGCCATAATGGAGAATAGACATCTACCACCCCACTACCACTATCAGATTCAAGCCATAAAGGAGACTAGACATCTACCACCCCCCTACCACTATCAGATTAGAGCCATAAAGGAGACTAGACATCTACCACCCCCCTACCACTATCAGATTAGAGCCATGAAGGAGACTAGACATCTACCACCCCACCCCCAGATTAGAGCCGTAAAGGAGACTAGACATCTACCACCCCACGATCAGATGAGAGCCATAAAGGAGACTAGACATCGACCAGCCCACCCCACGATCAGATTAGAGCCATAAAGGAGACTAGACATCAACCACCCCACTACCACTATCAGATTAGAGACATAATGGAGACTATACATCTACCACTATCAGATTAGAGACATAATGGAGACTAGACATCTACCACCCCACGATCAGATGAGAGCCATAAAGGAGACTAGACATCTACCAGCCCACCCCACGATCAGATTAGAGCCATGAAGGAGACTAGACATCTACCACGCCACAATCAGATTAGAGCCATAATGGAGACTATACATCTACCACTATCAGATTAGAGCCATAATGGAGACTACACATCTACCACCACCCTACCACTATCAGATTAGAGCCATAAAGGAGACTAGGATCTACCACCCCACTACCACTATCAGATTAGAGCCATAAAGGGGACTAGACATCTACCAACCCCACTACCAGATTAGAGCCATAAAGGAGACTAGACATGTACCACCCCGCCCCACGATCAGATTAGAGCCGTAAAGGAGACTAGACATCTACCACCCCACTACCACTATCAGATTAGAGCCATAATGGAGAATAGACATCTATCACCCCACTACCACTATCAGATTAGAGCCACAATGGAGAATAGACATCTACCACTATCAGATTCGAGCCATAACAGAGAATAGACATCTACCACCCCCGCTACCACTATCAGATTAGAGCCATTATGGAGAATAGACATCTACCACCCCACCACCACGATCAGATTAGAGCCGTAAAGGAGACTAGACATCTACCACTATCAGATTAGAGCCATAATGGAGAATAGACATCTACCACTATCAGATTAGAGCCATAATGGAGAATAGACATCTATCACCCCACTACCACTATCAGATTAGAGCCACAATGGAGAATAGACATCTACCACTATCAGATTAGAGCCATAATGGAGAATAGACATCTACCACCCCACTATCAGATCAGAGCCATAATGGAGAATAGACATCTACCACCCCACTACCACTATCAGATTAGAGCCACAATGGAGAATAGACATCTACCACTATCAGATTAGAGCCATAATGGAGAATAGACATCTACCACCCCACTATCAGATCAGAGCCATAATGGAGAATAGACATCTACCACCCCACGGTCAGATTAGAGCCATAACGGAGAATAGACATCTATCACCCCACTATCAGATTAGAGCCATTATGGAGAATAGACATCTACCACCCCACCACCATGATCAGATTAGAGCCGTAAAGGAGACTAGACATCTACCACTATCAGATTAGAGCCATAATGGAGAATAGACATCTCCCACCCCCACTACCACTATCAGATTGGAGCCATCATGGAGACTAGACATCTACCACCCCACTAGCACTATCAGATTAGGGCCATTATGGAGACGAGACATCTACCACTATCAGATTAGAGCCATAATGGAGACTAGACATCTACCACTATCAGATTAGAGCCATAATGGAGACTAGACATCTACCACTCCAATACCACTATCAGATTAAAGCCATAAAGGAGACTAGACATCTACCACCCCACCCCACGATCAGATTAGAGCCGTAAAGGAGACTAGACATCTACCACCCCACGATCAGATGAGAGCCATAAAGGAGACTAGACATCTACCACCCCACTACCACTATCAGATTAGAGCCATAAAGGAGACTAGACATCTACCACCCCACTACCACTATCAGATTAGAGCCATAATGGAGACTAGACATCTACCACCCCCCCACTATCAGATTAGAGCCATAAAGGAGACTAGACATCTACCACCCCCCTACCACTATCAGATTAGAGCCATAAAGGAGACTAGACATCTACCACCCCCTACCACTATCAGATTAGAGCCATAAAGGAGACTAGACATCTACCACCCCACTACCACTATCAGATTAGAGCCACAATGGAGAATATACATCTACCACTATCAGATTAGAGCCATAATGGAGACTAGACATCTACCACCCCACTACCACTATCAGATTAGAGCCATAATGGAGACTAGACATCAACCACCCCACCCCTACTATCAGATTAGAGCCATAAAGGAGACTAGACATCTACCACCCCACCCCACGATCAGATTAGAGCCGTAAAGGAGACTAGACATCTACCACCCCACGATCAGATTAGAGCCATAACGGACTATCAGATTAGAGCCATAAAGGGAGACATCTACCACCCAATAGACATCTACCACCCCACTACCACTATCAGATTAGAGCCATTATGGAGACTAGACATCTACCACCCCACTACCACTATCAGATTAGAGCCATAATGGAGACTAGACATCAACCACCCCACTATCAGATTCAGAGCCATAATGGAGAATAGACATCTACCACCCCCCCACTATCAGATTAGAGCCATAACGGAGACTAGACATCTACCACCCCACTACCACTATCAGATTAGAGCCATTATGGAGACTAGACATCTACCACCCCACTACCACTATCAGATTAGAGCCATAATGGAGACTAGACATCTACCACCCCACTACCACTATCAGATTAGAGCCATAATGGAGACTAGACATCTACCACCCCACCTACCACTATCAGATTAGAGCCATAAAGGAGACTAGACATCTACCACCCCACCCCACTATCAGATTAGAGCCATAAAGGAGACTAGACATCTACCACCCCACTACCACTATCAGATTAGAGCCATAATGGAGAATAGACATCTACCAGATTAGAGCCATAATGGAGAATAGACATCTACCACCCCACTATCAGATTAGAGCCATAATGGAGAATAGACATCTACCACCCCACTACCACTATCAGATTAGAGCCATAATGGAGAATAGACATACCACCCCACTACCACTATCAGATTAGAGCCATAATGGAGACTAGACATCTACCACCCCCACTATCAGATTAGAGCCATAATGGAGACTAGACATCTACCACCCCCCCACTATCAGATCAGAGCCATAATGGAGAATAGACATCTACCAGCCCCCCACGGTCAGATTAGAGCCATAACGGAGATGAGACATCTACCACCCACTAACACTATCAGACTAGAGCCATAAGGGAGACTAGAAATCTACCACCCCTGTACCACTACCAGATTAGATCAAAAAGTGAGACTAGACACTTACCACTACCAGATTAAAGCCATAAGGGAGCCTAGAGATCTACCACCCCACTACCACTATCAGACTAGAGCCATAAAGGAGACTAGAGATCTATCACCCCACTAGCACTATCAGACTAGAGCCATAAGGGAGACTAGAAATCTACGACCCCATGACCACTATCAGATTAGAGCCATAAAGGAGAATAGTCATCTACCACTATCAGATTAGAGCCACAAGGGAGACTAGACATCTACCAAACCACTACCACTATCAGATTAGAGCCATAAAGGAGACCAGAGATCTACCACCCCACTACCACTATCAGACTAGAGCCATAAGGGAGACTAGAAATCTACCACCCCACCCTACGATCAGATGAGAGCCATAAAGGAGACTAGAGACAGACCACCCCACTACCACTATCAGATTAGAGCCATAATTGAGACTAGACATCTACCACTATCCGATTAGAGCCATAAAGGAGACTAGACATCTACCACCCCCCTACCACTATCAGATTAGAGCCATAAAGGAGACTAGACATCTACCACCCCCCTACCACTATCAGATTAGAGCCATAAAGGAGACTAGACATCTACCACCCCACTACCACTATCAGATTAGAGCCACAATGGAGAATATACATCTACCACTATCAGATTAGAGCCATAATGGAGAATAGACATCTACCACCCCACTATCAGATCAGAGCCATAATGGAGAATAGACATCTACCACCCCCCACTATCAGATTAGAGCCATAACGGAGAATAGACATCTACCACCCCACCCCACGATCAGATTAGAGCCGTAAAGGAGACGAGACATCTACCACCCCACGATCAGATTACAGCCATAACGGAGAATAGACATCTACCACCCCACTACCACTATCAGATTAGAGCCATTATGGAGACTAGACATCTACCACCCCACTACCACTATCAGATTAGAGCCATTATGGAGACGAGACATCTTCCACCCCACTATCAGATCAGAGCCATAATGGAGAATAGACATCTACCACCACCACGGTCAGATTAGAGCCATAACGGAGAATAGACATCTACCACCCCACTACCACTATCAGATTAGAGCCATTATGGAGACTAGACATCTACCACCCCACTACCACTATCAGATTAGAGCCATTATGGAGACGAGACATCTTCCACCCCACTACCACTATCAGATTACAGCCATTATGGAGAATAGACATCTACCACCCCACCCCACGATCAGATTAGAGCCGTAAAGGAGACGAGACATCTACCACCCCACGATCAGATTACAGCCATAACAGAGAAGAGACATCTACCACCCCACTACCACTATCAGATTAGAGCCATTATGGAGACTAGACATCTACCACCCCACTACCACTATCAGATTACAGCCATTATGGAGAATAGACATCTACCACCCCACCCCACGATCAGATTAGAGCCGTAAAGGAGACGAGACATCTACCACCCCACGATCAGATTACAGCCATAACAGAGAAGAGACATCTACCACCCCACTACCACGATCAGATTAGAGCCGTAAAGGAGACTAGACATCTACCACTATCAGATTAGAGCCATAATGGAGACTAGACATCTACCACTATCAGATTAGAGCCATAATGGAGAATAGACATCTATCATCCCACTACCAGATTAGAGCCATAATGGAAAATATACATCTACCACCCCACTACCACTATCAGATTAGAGCCACAATGGAGAAAAGACATCTACCACTATCAGACTAGAGCCATAATGGAGAATAGAAATCTATCACCCCACGATCAGATTAGAGCCATAACGGAGAATAGACATCTATCACCCCACGATCAGATTAGAGCCATAATGGAGAATAGACATCTATCACCCCACTATCAGATTAGAGCCATTATGGAGAATAGACATCTACCACCCCACCACCACGATCAGATTAGAGCCGTAAAGGAGACTAGACATCTACCACCCCACGATCAGATGAGAGCCATAAAGGAGGCTAGACATCTACCACCCCACTACCACTATCAGATTAGAGCCATAAAGGAGACTAGCCATCTACCACCCCACTACCACTATCAGATTAGAGCCATAATTGAGACTAGACATCTACCATCCCACCACCACTATCAGATTAGAGCCATAATGGAGACTAGACATCTACCACTATCCGATTAGAGCCATAAAGGAGACTAGACATGTACCACCCCACTACCATATTAGAGCCATAATGGAGACTAGACATGTACCACCCCACTACCACTATCAGATTAGAGCCATAATGGAGACTACACCTCTACCACCCCCCTACCACTATCAGATTAGAGCCATAAAGGAGACTAGACATCTACCACCCCACTACCACTATCGGATTAGAGTCATAAAGGAGACTAGACATCTACCACCCCACCCCCAGATTAGAGCCGTAAAGGAGACTAGACATCTACCACCCCACGATCAGATGAGAGCCATAAAGGAGACTAGACATCGACCAGCCCACCCCACGATCAGATTAGAGCCATAAAGAAGACTAGACATCAACCACCCCACTACCACTATCAGATTAGAGACATAATGGAGACTATACATCTACCACTATCAGATTAGAGACATAATGGAGACTAGACATCTACCAGCCCACCCCACAATCAGATTAGAGCCATGAAGGAGACTAGACATCTACCACGCCACGATCAGATTAGAGCCATAATGGAGACTATACATCTACCACTATCAGATTAGAGCCATAATGGAGACTTGACATCTACCACCCCATTACCACTATCACATTAGAGCCCTAAAGGGGACATCTAAAACCCCACTACCACTATCAGATTAGAGCCATAATGGAGACTAGACATCTACCACTATCAGATTAGAGCCATAATGGAGACTAGACATCTACCACCCCCCTACCACTATCAGATTAGAGCCATAAAGGAGACTAGACATCTACCACTATCAGATTAGAGCCATAATGGAGACTAGACATCTACCACCCCACTACCACTATCAGATTAGAGCCATAAAGGAGACTAGACATCTACCACCCCACTACCACTATCAGATTAGAGCCATAATGGAGACTAGACATCTACCACTATCAGATTAGAGCCATAATGGAGACTAGACATCTACCACCCCCCTACCACTATCAGATTAGAGCCATAAAGGAGACTAGACATCTACCACCCCACTACCACTATCAGATTAGAGCCATAAAGGAGACTAGACATCTACCACCCCACTACCACTATCAGATTAGAGCCATAAAGGAGACTAGACATCTACCACCCCACTACCACTATCAGATTCAAGCCATAAAGGAGACTAGACATCTACCAGCCCACCCCACAATCAGATTAGAGCCATGAAGGAGACTAGACATCTACCACCCCACCACTATCAGATTAGAGCCATAAAGGAGACTAGACATCTACCACCCCACCCCACGATCAGATTAGAGCCATAAAGGAGACTAGACATCTACCACCCCACCCCACGATCAGATTAGAGCCATAAAGGAGACTAGACATCTACCACCCCACTACCACTATCAGATTAGAGCCATAATGGAGACTATACATCTACCACTATCAGATTGGAGCCATAATGGAGACTACACATCTACCACCCCCCGACCACTATCAGATTAGAGCCATAAAGGAGACTAGACATCTACCACTATCAGATTAGAGCCATAATGGAGACTTGACATCTTCCACCCCATTACCACTATCACATTAGAGCCCTAAAGGGGACATCTAAAACCCCACTACCACTATCAGATTAGAGCCATAATGGAGACTAGACATCTACCACTATCAGATTAGAGCCATAATGGAGACTAGACATCTACCACCCCCCTACCGCTATCAGATTAGAGCCATAAAGGAGACTAGACATCTACCACCCCCCTACCGCTATCAGATTAGAGCCATAATGGAGACTAGACATCTACCACCCCCCTACCGCTATCAGATTAGAGCCATAAAGGAGACTAGACATCTACCACCCCACTACCACTATCAGATTAGAGACATAAAGGGGACTAGACATCTACCACCCCACTACCACTATCAGATTCGAGCCATAAAGGAGACTAGACATCTACCAGCCCACCCCACGATCAGATTAGAGCCATGAAGGAGACTAGACATCTACCACCCCACCCCCAGATTAGAGCCGTAAAGGAGACTAGACATCTACCACCCCACGATCAGATGAGAGCCATAAAGGAGACTAGACATCGACCAGCCCACCCCACGATCAGATTAGAGCCATAAAGGAGACTAGACATCAACCACCCCACTACCACTATCAGATTAGAGACATAATGGAGACTACACATCTACCACCCCCCGACCACTATCAGATTAGAGACATAATGGAGACTATACATCTACCACTATCAGATTGGAGCCATAATGGAGACTAGACATCTACCAGCCCACCCCACGATCAGATTAGAGCCATGAAGGAGACTAGACATCTACCACGCCACAATCAGATTAGAGCCATAATGGAGACTATACATCTACCACTATCAGATTAGAGCCATAATGGAGACTACACATCTACCAGCCCACCCCACGATCAGATTAGAGCCATAAAGGGGACTAGACATCTACCACCCCACTACCAGATTAGAGCCATAAAGGAGACTAGACATGTACCACCCCGCCCCACGATCAGATTAGAGCCGTAAAGGAGACTAGACATCTACCACCCCACTACCACTATCAGATTAGAGCCATAATGGAGAATAGACATCTACCACTATCAGATTAGAGCCATAATGGAGAATAGACATCTACCACTATCAGATTAGAGCCATAATGGAGAATAGACATCTACCACTATCAGATTAGAGCCACAATGGAGAATAGACATCTACCACTATCAGATTAGAGCCATAATGGAGAATAGACATCTACCACTATCAGATTAGAGCCATAATGGAGAATAGACATCTACCACTATCAGATTAAAGCCATAATGGAGAATAGACATCTACCACTATCAGATTAGAGCCACAATGGAGAATAGACATCTACCACCCCACTACCACTATCAGATTAGAGCCATAATGGAGAATAGACATCTACCACTATCAGATTAGAGCCACAATGGAGAATAGACATCTACCACTATCAGATTAGAGCCACAATGGAGAATAGACATCTACCACTATCAGATTAGAGCCACAATGGAGAATAGACATCTACCACTATCAGATTAGAGCCACAATGGAGAATAGACATCTACCACTATCAGATTAGAGCCACAATGGAGAATAGACATCTACCACTATCAGATTAGAGCCACAATGGAGAATAGACATCTACCACTATCAGATTAGAGCCATAATGGAGAATAGACATCTACCACTATCAGATTAGAGCCACAATGGAGAATAGACATCTACCACTATCAGATTAGAGCCATAATGGAGAATAGACATCTACCACTATCAGATTAGAGCCATAATGGAGAATAGACATCTACCACTACCAGATTAGAGCCATAATGGAGAATAGACATCTACCACTATCAGATTAGAGCCATAATGGAGAATAGACATCTACCACTACCAGATTAGAGCCATAATGGAGAATAGACATCTACCACTATCAGATTAGAGCCATAATGGAGAATAGACATCTACCACTATCAGATTAGAGCCATAATGGAGAATAGACATCTATCACCCCACGATCAGATTATGAAATTATCAACTCTACCTTGTTTACACGGAGTATACAAAACATTAAGAACACCTGCACTTTCCATGACATCGACGGTCCAGGTGAGTTGCACCCCCTTTTACGCCCAGAACAGCCTCAATTATATCGGGGCATGGACTTCACAAGTTGTCGATAGCATTCCGGCCCATATTGACTCAAGTTGGATGTCCTTTGGGTGGTGGACCATCCTTGATACACAGGGAAACTGTTGAGGGTGTAGACCCACAGCGGTGTTGCAGTTCAAACCGGTGCGCCTTGCACCTACTATACATACCTAAAGCACCTCAATCTTTTGTCTCGCCCATTCAATTCTTCTGAATGACACACACACACAATCCATGTCTCAATTATCTCAAGGCTTAAAAAAAAAATCCTTCTTTCACACTTTCGCCGGCCTCCCCCGGCCTCCCCTTTATCTGCACTGATTGAAGAGGAGGGACGCCGGCCTCCCCCGGCCTCCCCTTTATCTACACTGATTGAAGAGGAGGGACGCCGGCCTCCCCCGGCCTCCCCTGAAGAGGAGGGACGCCGGTCTCCCCCGGCCTCCCCCGGCCTCCCCCGGCCTCCCCTGAAGAGGAGGGACGCCGGCCTCCCCCGGCCTCCCCCGGCCTCCCCTGAAGAGGAGAGGACGCCGGCCTCCCCCGGCCTCCCTTGAAGAGGAGAGGACGCCGGCCTCCCCCGGCCTCCCCCGGCCTACCCTGAAGAGGAGAGGACGCCGGCCTCCCCCGGCCTCCCCTGAAGAGAAGGGACGCCGGCCTCCCCCGGCCTCCCCTGAAGAGGAGAGGACGCCGGCCTCCCCCGGCCTCCCCTGAAGAGGAGAGGACGCCGGCCTCCCCCGGCCTCCCCTGAAGAGGAGAGGACGCCGGCCTCCCCCGGCCTCCCCTGAAGAGGAGAGGACGCCGGCCTCCCCCGGCCTCCCCTGAAGAGGAGAGGACGCCGGCCTCCCCCGGGCTCCCCTGAAGAGGAGGGACGCCGGCCTCCCCCGGCCTCCCCTGAAGAGGAGGGACGCCGGCCTCCCCCGGCCACCCCTGAAGAGGAGGGACGCCGGACTCCCCCGGCCTCCCCTGAAGAGGAGGGACGCCGGCCTCCCCCGGCCTCCCCTGAAGAGGAG
Organism: Oncorhynchus keta; assembly: GCF_023373465.1. Lineage (NCBI taxonomy): Eukaryota > Metazoa > Chordata > Actinopteri > Salmoniformes > Salmonidae > Oncorhynchus > Oncorhynchus keta. The sequence goes on from NC_068441.1 coordinate 54,792,769, forward strand.
GGACGCCGGCCTCCCCCGGCCTCCCCTGAAGAGGAGAGGACGCCGGCCTCCCCCGGCCTCCCCTGAAGAGGAGAGGACGCCGGCCTCCCCCGGCCTCCCCTGAAGAGGAGGGACGCCGGTCTCCCCCGGCCTCCCCTGAAGAGGAGGGACGCCGGCCTCCCCCGGCCTCCCCTGAAGAGGAGAGGACGCCGGCCTCCCCCGGCCTCCCCTGAAGAGGAGAGGACGCCGGTCTCCCCCGGCCTCCCCCGGCCTCCCCTGAAGAGGAGAGGACGCCGGCCTCCCCCGGCCTCCCTTGAAGAGGAGAGGACGCCGGCCTCCCCCGGCCTCCCCTGAAGAGGAGGGACGCCGGTCTCCCCCGGCCTCCCCCGGCCTCCCCTGAAGAGGAGAGGACGCCGGCCTCCCCCGGCCTCCCTTGAAGAGGAGAGGACGCCGGCCTCCCCCGGCCTCCCCCGGCCTCCCCTGAAGAGGAGGGACGCCGGCCTCCCCCGGCCTCCCCTGAAGAGGAGAGGACGCCGGCCTCCCCCGGCCTCCCCTGAAGAGGAGGGACGCCGGACGAGGCTACTGATATGCCTTGTAGATCAATGACTGTCAGCACAGTGTCAGCACAGTTTCATGCAGTTCGCCGCTGAAGGAGAGGACGCCTCAGTTGTCACATAGATTAGATATTTTCTAAAGGTAGAAAGAACGTAATGAGCAAAACCTTTTTTTTTTTTTTAATGTAACAGAGATTTGAATAGATTGTCTGACCAGTGCTACATTTGGGGTCGGTTTAGAGTCTGCGGACAGATGCATTTGTATCTTAGCAACATGAAAGAAATCTGCTTCTGAGTCTTTTAAAGTCTGCTTCCCAAATACCACCCTATTGACAGGTACTCTACACTTTTTTTTTTTAAATCCAAAAAATACAAATGCCTTTCGGAGTCTATCGTCCTACTAGTAGGGATAATATATTAAGTGTAATTTCAGTCCAACAGCAGTACGAACCCTTCCTTAGGTTTTCAGGTTGATGGTCTTATACGAGGGCCGGAGGATGACTTCTTTCTTAATGATGAGCTGTGACGCTTCTAACTATGTAGAAAGCAGCTGTCAGGCGACAGAGAGCAAAGCTCACAAAGGAGGGCTATTTTGGAAACAAACAGCTAACAGCCGAGTGCAGCTAGCTCCTAGTCATTCTGGTGGAAAGAGAACAACAGACTGAAGAAAAAAATATATATATAATAATTATCTCCTCGCTCTCCTCTCTCCGTCCCTCGCTCTCCTCTCTTCTCTCCCTCGCTCTCCTCTCTCCCTACCTCCCTCACTCCCCTCTCCTCTCCCTCGCTCTCCCTCGCTCTCCTCTCCCTCCTCTCCCTCACTCCCCTCTCCCTCGCTCTCCTCTCTCCTCTCCCTCGCTCTCCTAACTCCCTACCTCCCTCACCTCTCTCCCTACCTCCCTCACTCCCCTCTTCTCTCTCCATCCCTCACTCTCCTCTCTCTGCTCCCTTGCTCTCCTCTCTCCTCTCCCTCACTCCTCTCTCCATCCCTCACTTTCCTCTCTCCCTTTGTCCCTCACTCTCCTCTCCTTTGTCAAGTGCAGATAGTGGATGCTTTTGAAGAAAGGCATTGTGGATAACTTCAGGGCCCCGGTTCCTTTTATTCAGGGAGATAGCATGTAATCTCTATGTCTCTCACATGTCTGACTGAGGAGCCAGGGACCACCACCAGAGTGATCTGTGCTTTATCATCGAAAGGAGACCTTAATGGATCCTGTCTTTCAGTGCTAGCCCTGTCAGCACCCGTCGCCCTAGCCTCTAAATTAAAGAGATGCTCTTTCAGTGCTAGCCCTGTCAGCGCCCGTCGCCCTTGTCTCTAAATTAAAGAGATGCTCTTTCAGTGCTAGCCCTGTCAGCGTCGCCTAGCCTCTAAATTAAAGAGATGCCTTTCAGTGCTAGCCCTGTCTCTAAATTAAAGAGATGCTCTTTCAGTGCTAGCCCTGTCAGCGCCCGTCGCCCTAGCCTCTAAATTAAAGAGATGCTCTTTCAGTGCTAGCCTTGTCACCGTCCGTCGCCCTAGCCTCTAAATGAAAGAGATGCTCTTTCAGTGCTAGCCCTGTCAGCACCCATCGCCCTAGCCTCTAAATGAAAGAGATGCTGTTTCAGTGCTAGCCCTGTCAGCACCCGTCGCCCTAGTCTCTAAATTAAAGAGATGCTCTTTCAGTGCTAGCCCTGTTAGCGCCCGTCGCCCTAGCCTCTAAATTAAAGAGATGCTGTTTCAGTGCTAGCCCTGTTAGCGCCCGTCGCCCTTGTCTCTAAATTAAAGAGATGCTCTTTCAGTGCTAGCCCTGTTAGCGCCCGTCGCCCTCGCCTCTAAATTAAAGGGATGCTCTTTCAGTGCTAGCCCTGTTAGCGCCCGTCGCCCTTGTCTCTAAATTAAAGAGATGCTGTTTCAGTGCTAGCCCTGTTAGTGCCCGTCGCCCTAGCCTCTAAATTAAAGAGATGCTCTTTTCAGTGCTAGCCCTGTTAGCGCCCGTCGCCCTCGTCTCTAAATTAAAGGGATACTCTTTCAGTGCTAGCTACCACCTGTTAAAGGATGCTTGTTAAGGTTCCTGACTGTCTCTAAATTAAAGGGATACTCTTTCAGTATAGAGACTACCACCTACGGTACTAAAGGATGCTTGTTAAGGTTCTGGTGACTGTATAGAGACTACCACCTACGGTACTAAAGGATGCTTGTTAAGGTTCTGGTGACTGTATAGAGACTACCACCTACGGTACTACAGGATGCTTGTTAAGGTTCTGGTGACTGTATAGAGACTACCACCTACGGTACTAGAGGATGCTTGTTAGGTTCTGGTACAGGATGCTTCTTAAGGTTCTGGTGACTGTATAGAGACTACCACCTACGGTACTACAGGATGCTTCTTAAGGTTCTGGTGACTGTATAGAGACTACCACCTACGGTACTACAGGATGCTTGTTAAGGTTCTGGTATAACTGTATAACACAAACGACCCAGTAGGTTTAAATCTGTCTGCAATAGCAGCCTGTTCCGTATACTAGTTGCCAGAGTGTGTGAGTGTGCATCCTATAGCAGCAGTGTTCCATGATTAAAGTGACCAGTGTTCCATGATTAAAGTGACCAGTGTTCCATGATTAAAGTGACCAGTGTTCCATGATTAAAGTGACCAGTGTTCCATTATTAAAGTGACCAGTGTTCCATTATTAAAGTGACCAGTGTTCCATTTGATTAAAGTGACCAGTGTTCCATTATTAAAGTGACCAGTGTTCCATTATTAAAGTGACCAGTGTTCCATTAGTGTTCCATGATTAAAGTGACCAGTGTTCCATTGATTAAAGTGACCAGTGTTCCATGATTAAAGTGACCAGTGTTCCATTATTCAAGTGACCAGTGTTCCATTATTCAAGTGACCAGTGTTCCATGATTAAAGTGACCAGTGTTCCATTATTCAAGTGACCTCCATTATTAAAGTGACCAGTGTTCCATGATTAAAGTGACCAGTGTTCCATTATTAAAGTGACCAGTGTTCCATGATTAAAGTGACCAGTGTTCCATTATTAAAGTGACCGTGTTCCATGATTAAAGTGACCAGTGTTCCATTATTAAAGTGACCAGTGTTCCATTATTAAAGTGACCAGTGTTCCATTATTAAAGTGACCAGTGTTCTGCCGTGTTATTAAAGTGACCAGTGTTCCATGATTAAAGTGACCAGTGTTCCATGATTAAAGTGACCAGTGTTCCATTATTAAAGTGACCAGTGTTCCATTATTAAAGTGACCAGTGTTCCGCTATTAAAGTGACCAGTGTTCCATGATTAAAGTGACCAGTGTTCCATTATTAAAGTGACCAGTGTTCCATGATTAAAGTGACCAGTGTTCCATTATTAAAGTGAGTGTTCCGCTATTAAAGTGACCAGTGTTCCATTATTAAAGTGACCAGTGTTCCATTATTTCCAGTGTTCCTATTAAAGTGACCAGTGTTCCAGTGTTCCTATTAAAGTGACCAGTGTTCCATTATTAAAGTGACCAGTGTTCCATTATTAAAGTGACCAGTGTTCCATTATTAAAGTGACCAGTGTTCCATTATTAAAGTGACCAGTGTTCCATGATTAAAGTGACCATGTTCCATTATTAAAGTGACCAGTGTTCCATTATTAAAGTGACCAGTGTTCCATGATTAAAGTGACCAGTGTTCCATTATTAAAGTGACCAGTGTTCCATTATTAAAGTGACCAGTGTTCCATTATTAAAGTGACCAGTGTTCCATTATTAAAGTGACCATGTTCCATTATTAAAGTGACCAGTGTTCCATTATTAAAGTGACCAGTGTTCCATGATTAAAGTGACCAGTGTTCCATTATTAAAGTGACCAGTGTTCCATGATTAAAGTGACCAGTGTTCCATTATTAAAGTGACCAGTGTTCCATGATTAAAGTGACCAGTGTTCCAGTGTTCCATTATTAAAGTGACCAGTGTTCCATTATTAAAGTGACCAGTGTTCCATTATTAAAGTGACCAGTGTTCTGTTCCATTATTAAAGTGACCAGTGTTCCATGATTAAAGTGACCAGTGTTCCATGATTAAAGTGACCAGTGTTCCATTATTAAAGTGACCAGTGTTCCATTATTAAAGTGACCAGTGTTCCATTATTAAAGTGACCAGTGTTCAAAAGCTCTGAGTGAAAAAGCTCATGTTTTGTGTGGAGCCCAGGAAGAGTAGCTGCTGCTTTAGGAACAGCTAATGGAGATTCTAATCGAATATCAAAATACCAAACTTAAAAGCTTTTTTTTTGACCCTCTCCACGTTTGTCCTGTCGACGTGGACGGGGGTGTAACTGATAAACCAAAAAGGGACAGGAGTAGTGGGGCCCCGTTCTAACACAGATGACACGGTGGGCCATGTTTCAACACTTCTGACTGTTATGACCGTTATCATAACCATAGGCCAGGCATAGGAAATGTCAGAGGAAGAAAATTAACTGTCCAGTGAAAATCTCACTTTTAAACATTCATATTCTGTTAACTCATACCCCAAATAATGTTGTTGACTCGTCCTATGTGCCCGTAGGTGGAGAAAACTTCTTTTTTTAAAAACACCTTAAACTTCGATATCAAACAGACCGTTCTCGCTATTTCCTCATGTAGTATGACGTAATACTCCTGAGGAGACTGAGCTGGCCAATCAGTGGTCTAGAGGAGACTGAGCTGGCCAATCAGTGGTTTAGAGGAGGATGAGCTGGCCAATCAGTGGTCTACAGGAGGATGAGCTGGCCAATCAGTGGTCTACAGGAGGATGAGCTGGCCAATCAGTGGTCTACAGGAGGATGAGCTGGCCAATCAGTGGTCTACAGGAGGATGAGCTGGCCAATCAGTGGTCTACAGGAGGATGAGCTGGCCAATCAGTGGTCTAGAGGAGACTGAGCTGGCCAATCAGTGGTTTAGAGGAGGATGAGCTGGCCAATCAGTGGTCTACTACCGGAGGATGAGCTGGCCAATCAGTGGTCTACAGGAGGATGAGCTGGCCAATCAGTGGTATACAGGAGGATGAGCTGGCCAATCAGCAGTCTAGAGGAGGATGATCTGACCAATCAGTGGTCTAGAGGAGGATGATCTGACCAATCAGCGGTCTAGAGGAGGATGATCTGACCAATCAGCGGTCTAGAGGAGGATGATCTGACCAATCAGCGGTCTAGAGGAGGATGATCTGACCAATCAGCGGTCTAGAGGAGGATGATCTGACCAATCAGCGGTCTAGAGGAGGATGATCTGACCAATCAGCGGTCTAGAGGAGGATGATCTGACCAATCAGCGGTCTACAATAACCGGTATACACCCACACCATTCCAACAGAAAAGTTGCTTTTTAAAATACTTAATACTATTTTTTTTAGAAGCAAAACTATTTCACTCACATTGTAATTCATCTTGGAAACACTGGACAGGACACCATAATAACTCTTATAAAAGAACCCGTATCCACAATCGGCTTTACTTGATCTAATTTTCTCCTTCTGGGGAGTTGATATTTCTGACTAGAGCTCGAACCTCCATTAATCCTCAAAAGGATTATAATCCAATACGGCCACCTTGTCTTGGACATCTGTCTCTGTGGCAGGAAGCCTGGCAGGAAGCAGTTCAGCTGAAGAAAGAACAAGACAGAAGCTAACATCTGTCACCGTGTTGACTGCCCCATGTTCCATCCCATGTCCCCTCCCATGTCCCCTCTCTCTGTTCCCTCTCTCCATCCATCTCTCTGTCCCCTCTCTCCATCCATCTCCATGTCCCCTCTCTCCTTCCCTCTCCCTGTCCCCTCTCTCCATCCCTCTCTCTGTCCCCTCTCTCCATCCCTCTCTCTGTCCCTCTCTCCTTCCCTCTCCCTGTCCCCTCTCTCCTTCCCTCTCCATGTCCCCTCTCTCCTTCCCTCTCCCTGTCCCCTCTCTCCATCCCTCTCTCTGTCCCCTCTCTCCATCCCTCTCTCTGTCCCTCTCTCCTTCCCTCTCCCATGTCCCCTCTCTCCTTCCCTCTCCATGTCCCCTCTCTCCTTCCCTCTCCCATGTTCCCTCTCTCCATCCCTCTCCCTGTTGCTTCTCTCTGTCCCCTCTCTCCTCCCCTCTCTCTGTTCCCTCTCTCCTCCCCTCTCTCCATCCCTCTCTCTGTTCCCTCTCTCCTCCCCTCTCCCATGTTCCCTCTCTCCATCCCTCTCCCTGTTGCTTCTCTCTGTCCCCTCTCTCCTCCCCTCTCTCTGTTCCCTCTCTCCTCCCCTCTCCCATGTTCCCTCTCTCCATCCCTCTCCCTGTTGCTTCTCTCCATCCCTCTCTCTGTCCCCTCTCTCCATCCCTCTCTCTGTTCCCTCTCTCCATCCCTCTCTCTGTTCCCTCTCTCCTCCCCTCTCTCCATCCCTCTCTCTGTTCCCTCTCTCCTCCCCTCTCTCCAACCCTCTCTCTGTTCCCTCTCTCCATCCCCTCTCCTCCCCTCTCTCCATCCCTCTCTCTGTCCCTCTCTCCTTCCCTCTCCCATGTCCCTCTCTCCATCCCTCTCCCTGTTGCTTCTCTCTGTCCCCTCTCTCTCCCTCTCTCTGTTCCCTCTCTCCTCCCCTCTCTCCATCCCTCTCTCTGTTCCCTCTCTCCTCCCCTCTCCCATGTTCCCTCTCTCCATCCCTCTCCCTGTTGCTTCTCTCTGTCCCCTCTCTCCTCCCCTCTCTCTGTTCCCTCTCTCCTCCCCTCTCTCCATCCCTCTCTCTGTTCCTCTCTCCTCCCCTCTCTCCATCCCTCTCTCTGTTCCCTCTCTCCATCCCTCTCCCATGTTCCCTTCTCCATCCTCTCCCTGTTGCTTCTCTCCATCCCTCTCTCTGTCCCTCTCTCCATCCCCTCTCTGTTCCCTCCTCTCTCTCTCCATCCCTCTCTCCTCCCCTCTCTCCATCCCTCTCTCTGTTCCCTCTCTCCTTCCCTCTCTCCAACCCTCTCTCTGTTCCCTCTCTCCATCCCTCTCCCTGTTGCTTCTCCATGTTTCCTCTCTCCATCCCTCTCCATGTTTCCTCTCTCCATCCCTCTCTATGTTCCCTCTCTCCATCCCTCTCTCTGTTCCCTCTCTATGTTCCCTCTCTCCATCCCTCTCTCTGTTCCCTCTCTATGTTCCCTCTCTCCACCCCTCTCTCTGTTCCCTCTCTCCTCCCCTCTCTCCATCCCTCTCTCTGTTCCCTCTCTCCATCCATCTCTATGTTTCCTCTCTCCATCCCTCTCTCTGTTCCCTCTCTCCATCCCTCTCTCTGTTCCCTCTCTCTGTTCCCTCTCTCCTCCCCTCTCTCCATCCCTCTCTCTGTTCTCCTCCCTCTCTCCATCTCTGTTCCCTCTCCATCCCTCTCTCTGTTTCCTCTCTCCATCTCCATCCTCTCTGTTCCCTCTCTCTCCATCCCTCTCTCTGTTCCCTCTCTCCATCCCTCTCTCTGTTCCTTCCCTCCCCTCTCCATCCCTCTCTCTGTTCCCTCTCTCCTCCCCTCTCTCCATCCATCTCTATGTTTCCTCTCTCCATCCCTCTCTCTGTTCCCTCTCTCCATCCCTCTCTCCATCCCTCTCCCTGTTGCTTCTCTCTGTCCCCCCTCTCCATCCCTCTCTCCTCCCCTCTCTCCATCCCTCTCCCTGTTCCCTCTCTCCATCCCTCTCTCTGTTCCCTCTCTCCATCCCTCTCTCTATCCCTCTCTCCATCCCTCTCTCCATCCCTCTCTCTGTTCCCTCTCTCCTCCCCTCTCTCTGTTGCTTCTCTCTGTCCCCTCTCTCTGTCCCCTCTCTCTGTCCCCTCTCTCTGTCCCCTCTCTCCATCCCTCTCCCTGTTGCTTCTCTCTGTCCCTCTCTCCTCCCCTCTCTCCATCCCTCTCTCTGTTCCCTCTCTCCATCCCTCTCCCTGTTGCTTCTCTCCGTCCCTCTCTCCTCCCCTCTCTCCATCCCTCTCTCTGTTCCCTCTCTCCTCCCCTCTCTCCATCCCTCTCCCTGTTCCCTCTCTCTGTTCCCTCTCTCCTCCCCTCTCTCCATCCCTCTCTCTGTTCCCTCTCTCTATCCCTCTCTCCATCCCTCTCTCTGTTCCCTCTCTCCTTCCCTCTCCTCCCCTCTCTCTGTTGCTTCTCTCTGTCCCCTCTCTCCATCCCTCTCCCTGTTGCTTCTCTCCGTCCCTCTCTCCTCCCCTCTCTCTGTTCCCTCTCTCCATCTCGACTACCGCCCCGTAGCACTCACTTCCGTCATCATGAAGTGCTTTGAGAGACTAGTCAAGGACCATATCACCTCCACCCTACCTGACACCCTAGACGCACTCCAATTTGCTTACCGCCCAAATAGGTCCACAGACGATGCAATCTCAACCACACTGCACACTGCCCTAACCCACCTGGACAAGAGGAATACCTATGTGAGAATGCTGTTCATCGACTACAGCTCGGCATTCAACACCATAGTACCCTCCAAGCTCGTCATCAAGCTCGAGACCCTGGGTCTCGACCCCGCCCTGTGCAACTGGGTACTGGACTTCCTGACGGGCCGCCCCAGGTGGTGAGGGTAGGCAACAACATCTCCTCCCCGCTGGTCCTCAACACGGGGGCCCCACAAGGGTGCGTTCTGAGCCCTCTCCTGTACTCCCTGTTCACCCACGACTGCGTGGCCACGCACGCCTCCAACTCAATCATCAAGTTTGCGGACGACACAACAGTGGTAGGCTTGATTACCAACAACGACGAGACGGCCTACAGGAGGAGGAGGTGAGGGCCCTCGGAGTGTGGTGTCAGGAAAATAACCTCACACTCAACGTCAACAAAACTAAGGAGATGATTGTGGACTTCAGGAAACAGCAGAGGGAACACCCCCCTATCCACATCGATGGAACAGTAGTGGAGAGGGTAGCAAGTTTTAAGTTCCTCGGCATACACATCACAGACAAACTGAATTGGTCCACTCACACTGACAGCGTCGTGAAGAAGGTGCAGCAGCGCCTCTTCAACCTCAGGAGGCTGAAGAAATTTGGCTTGTCACCAAAAGCACTCACAAACTTCTACAGATGCACAATCGATAGCATCCTGGCGGGCTGTATCACCGCCTGGTACGGCAACTGCTCCGCCCTCAACCGTAAGGCTCTCCAGAGGGTAGTGAGGTCTGCACAACGCATCACCGGGGGGACAAACTACCTGCCCTCCAGGACACCTACACCACCCGATGTTACAGGAAGGCCATAAAGATCATCAAGGACATCAACCACCCGAACCACTGCCTGTTCACCCCGCTATCATCCAGAAGGCGAGGTCAGTACAGGTGCATCAAAGCTGGGACCGAGAGACTGAAAAACAGCTTCTATCTCAAGGCCATCAGACTGTTAAACAGCCACCACTAACATTGAGTGGCTGCTGCCAACACACTGTCATTGACACTGACCCAACTCCAGCCACTTTAATAATGGGATTGATGGGAAATGATGTAAATATATCACTAGCCACTTTAAACAATGCTACCTTATATAATGTTACTTACCCTACATTATTCATCTCATATGCATACGTATATACTGTACTCTACATCATCGACTGCATCCTTATGTAATACATGTATCACTAGCCACTTTAACTATGCCACTTTGTTTACTTTGTCTACATACTCATCTCATATGTATATACTGTACTCAATACCATCTACTGTATGCTGCTCTGTACCATCACTCATTCATATATCCTTATGTACATATTCTTTATCCCCTTACACTGTGTATAAGACAGTAGTTTTGGAATTGTTAGTTAGATTACTTGTTGGTTATCACTGCATTGTCGGAACTAGAAGCACAAGCATTTCGCTACACTCGCATTAACATCTGCTAACCATGTGTATGTGACAAATAACATTTGATTTGATCCCTCTCCCTGTTGCTTCTCTCTATCCCTCTCTCCTCCCCTCTCTCTATCCCTCTCTCCATCCCTCTCTCTATCCCTCTCTCCTCCCCTCTCTCCATCCCTCTCTCCATCCCTCTCTCTGTTCCCTCTCTCTATCCCTCTCCCTCTTCCCTCTCCCTGTTCCCTCTCTCTGTTCCCTCTCTCCTCCCCTCTCTCTGTTCCCTCTCTCCATCCCTCTCTCTATCCCTCTCTCCATCCCTCTCTCTGTTCCCTCTCTCTGTTCCCTCTCTCCTTCCCTCTCTCCTCCCCTCTCTCCATCCATCTCTATGTTCCCTCTCTCCTTCCCTCTCTCTGTTCCCTCTCTCCTCCCCTCTCTCCATCCCTCTCTCTTTCCCTCTCTCCATCCCTCTCTCTGTTCCCTCTCTCTGTTCCCTCTCTCCTTCCCTCTCTCCTCCCCTCTCTCCATCCATCTCTCTGTTCCCTCTCTCTGTTCCTCTCTCTGTTCCCTCTCCCGTTCCCTCTCTCCATCCCTCTCTCCGTTCCCCTCTCTGTTCCCTCTCTCTGATCCCTCTCTCCATCCCTCTCTCTGTTCCCTCTCTCCTTCCCTCTCTCCTTCCCTCTCTCCGTTCCCTCTCCGCATCTACTCAGCACGGGAGCTAAGCCTACGTTACTCGCAAGCCATAAATAATCACGATTACTAAAACTCACACAGACAGAACCGTACTATAGTGTATTAAATATGTCTGTGTTAAGTACCATACAGAAAGCAGCAAACAGCAGTGACAATATAACATTACTAGCTAGCTAGCGATGCTACTATATCATCTCATATCCAAAAAGGATTACAATTACACAGCGGCATAGCAGTAATCATCAGGTATCTGTGGAGACTTGATAAGCCCAGCTAGCCTGCTGCTAACGCACATACAATCTGTATCGGGTCAAGACACAGAGAGGGTGGGGGCTGTTCCCTGTCAGTAGTGGTGACCCTCTGTCGGGGGGGGTGGTTGGGAGCCCTAGAAGTCAGCAGGGGTCTGTGTCGGGGGGTGGGAGCTAAGTCCATCTAGTCACATATACTACAGACAGTTACTGTGTCAAGCCATAAATAATCACGATATTACAGTCCATCTAGTCACACAGACAGATCTAGTCACATATAGTGTCCATCTAGTCACATATGCCACAGTCCATCTGTCACATATACCACAGTCCATCTAGTCACATATACCACAGTCCATCTAGTCACAAACAGTCCATCTAGTCACATATACCACAGTCCATCTAGTCACAGTCCATCTAGTCACATATACCACAGTCTCATATCACATAAACAGTCCATCTACACATATACACAGTCCATCTAGTCACATATACCACAGTAATCATCAGGTATCTGTGGAGTCCACTTCACATATACAGTCCATCTAGTCACATATACCACAGTCCATCTAGTCACATATACCACAGTCCATCTAGTCACATATACCACAGTCCATCTAGTCACATATACACAGTCCATCTAGTCAGGGTGGGTCCTGTGTCACATATACACAGTCAATCTAGTCACATATACCACAGTCCATCTAGTCACATATACCACAGTCCATCTAGTCACATATACCACAGTCCATCTAGTCACATATACCACAGTCCATCTAGTCACATATACCACAGTCCATCTAGTCACATATACCACAGTCCATCTAGTCACATATACCACAGTCCATCTAGTCACATATACCACAGTCCATCTAGTCACATATACCACAGTCCATCTAGCCACAGTCAATCTAGTCACATATACCACAGTCCATCTAGTCACATATACCACAGTCCATCTAGTCACATATACCACAGTCCATCTAGTCACATATACCACAGTCCATCTAGTCACATATACCACAGTCCATCTAGTCACATATACCACAGTCCATCTAGTCACATATACCACAGTCCATCTAGTCACATATACCACAGTCCATCTAGTCACATATACCACAGTCCATCTAGTCACATATACCACAGTCCATCTAGTCACATATACCACAGTCCATCTAGTCACATATACCACAGTCCATCTAGTCACATCTAGTCACCACAGTAGTCACATATCCACAGTCCATCTAGTCACATATACCACAGTCCATCTAGTCACATATACCACAGTCCATCTAGTCACATATACCACAGTCCATCTAGTCACATATACAGTCCACAGTCCATCTAGTCCATCTAGTCACATATACCACAGTCCATCTAGTCACATATACCACAGTCCATCTAGTCACATATACCACAGTCCATCTAGTCACATATACCACAGTCCATCTAGTCACATATACCACAGTCCATCTAGTCACATATACCACAGTCCATCTAGTCACATATACCACAGTCCATCTAGTCACATATACCACAGTCCATCTAGTCACATATACCACAGTCCATCTAGTCACATATACTAGTCACATATACAGTCCATCTAGTCACATATACCACAGTCCATCTAGTCACATATACCACAGTCCATCTAGTCACATATACCACAGTCCATCTAGTCACATATACCACAGTCCATCTAGTATACCACAGTCCATCTAGTCACCACAGTCCATCTAGTCACATATACCACAGTCCATCTAGTCACATATACCACAGTCCATCTAGTCACATATAGTCAGTCCATCTAGTCACATATACCACAGTCCATCTAGTCACATATACCACAGTCCATCTAGTCACATATACCACAGTCCATCTATACCACAGTCCATCTAGTCACATATACCACAGTCCATCTAGTCACATACCACAGTCCACAGTCCATCTAGTCACATATACCACAGTCCATCTAGTCACATATACCACAGTCCATCTAGTCACATATACCATCTAGTCACATATATCACAGTCCATCTAGTCACATATACCACAGTCCATCTAGTCACATATACCACAGTCCATCTAGTCACATATACCACAGTCCATCTAGTCACATATACCACAGTCCATCTAGTCACATATACCACAGTCCATCTAGTCACATATACCACAGTCCATCTAGTCACATATACCACAGTCCATCTAGTCACATATACCACAGTCCATCTAGTCACATATACCACAGTCCATCTAGTCACATATACCACAGTCCATCTAGTGACATATACCACAGTCCATCTAGTCACATATACCACAGTCCATCTAGTCACATATACCACAGTCCATCTAGTCACATATACCACAGTCCATCTAGTCACATATACCACAGTCCATCTAGTCACATATACCACAGTCCATCTAGTCACATATACCACAGTCCATCAGTCCAGTCACATATACCACAGTCCATCTAGTCACATATACCACAGTCCATCTAGTCACATATACCACAGTCCATCTAGTCACATATACCACAGTCCATCTAGTCACATATACAGTCCATCTAGTCACATATACCACAGTCCATCTAGTCACATATACCACAGTCCATCTAGTCACATATACCACAGTCCATCTAGTCACTACAGTCCATCTAGTCACATATCTACCACAGTCCATCTAGTCACATATACCACAGTCCATCTAGTCACATATACCACAGTCCATCTAGTCACATATGCCACAGTCCATCTAGTCACATATACCACAGTCCATCCACAGTCCATCTAGTCACATATACCACAGTCCATCTAGTCACATATACCACAGTCCAGTCACATATACCACAGTCCATCTAGCCACATATACCACAGTCCATCTAGTCACATATACCACAGTCCATCTAGTCACATATACCACAGTCCATCTAGTCACATATACCACATAGTCCATCTAGTCACATATACCACAGTCCATCTAGTCACATATACCACAGTCCATCTAGTCACATATACCACAGTCCATCTAGTGACATATACCACAGTCCATCTAGTCACATATACCACAGTCCATCTAGTCACATATACCACAGTCCATCTACCACAGTCACATATACCACAGTCCATCTAGTCACATATACCACAGTCCATCTAGTCACATATACCACAGTCCATCTAGTCACATATACCACAGTCCATCTAGTCACATATACCACAGTCCATCTAGTCACATATACCACAGTCCATCTAGTCACATATACCACAGTCCATCTAGTCACATATACCACAGTCCATCTAGTCACATATACCACAGTCCATCTAGTCACATATACCACAGTCCATCTAGTCACATATACCACAGTCCATCTAGTCACATATACCACAGTCCATCTAGTCACATATACCACAGTCCATCTAGCCACATATACCACAGTCCATCTAGTCACATATACCACAGTCCATCTAGTCACATATACAGTCCATCTAGTCACATATACTACAGTCCATCTAGTCACATATACCACAGTCCATCTAGTCACATATACCACAGTCCATCTAGTCACATATACTACAGTCCTCTAGTCACATATACACAGTCCATCTAGTCACATAGTCCATCTAGTCACAGTCCATCTAGTCACATATACCACAGTCCATCTAGTCACATATACCACAGTCCATCTCTAGTCACATATACCACAGTCCCTATCTAGTCACATATACCACAGTCCATCTAGTCACATATCACAGTATACCACAGTCCATCTAGTCACATATACCACAGTCCATCTAGTCACATATACCACAGTCCATCTAGTCACATATACCACAGTCCATCTAGTCACATATACCACAGTCCATCTAGTCACATATACCACAGTCCATCTAGTCACATATACCACAGTCCATCTAGTCACATATACACACAGTCCATCTAGTCACATATACCACAGTCCATCTAGCCACATATACCACAGTCCATCTAGTCTAGTCCATCACATATACCACAGTCCATCTAGTCACATATACCACAGTCCATCTAGTCACATATACCACAGTCCATCTAGTCACATATACCACAGTCCATCATATATACCACAGTCCATCTAGTCACATATACCACAGTCCATCTAGTCACATATACCACAGTCCATCTAGTCACTACCACAGTCCATCTACATATACCACAGTCCATCTAGTCACATATACCACAGTCCATCTAGTCACATATACCACAGTCACTATATATACCACAGTCCATCTAGTCATCATATACCACAGTCCATCTAGTCACATATACCACAGTCCATCTAGTCACATATACCACAGTCCATCTAGTCACATATACCACAGTCCATCTAGTCACATATACCACAGTCCATCTAGTCACATATACCACAGTCCATCTAGTCACATATACCACAGTCCATCTAGTCACATATACCACAGTCCATCTAGCCACATATACCACAGTCCATCTAGTCATCTATATACCACAGTCCATCTAGCCACATATACCACAGTCCATCTAGTCACATATCAGTCCATCTATATACCACAGTCCATCTAGTCACATATACCACAGTCCATCTAGTCACATATACCACAGTCCATCTAGTCACATATACCACAGTCCATCTAGTCACATATACCACAGTCCATCTAGTCACATATACCACAGTCCATCTAGTCACATATACCACAGTCCATCTAGTCACATATACCACAGTCCATCTAGCCACATATACCACAGTCCATCTAGTACCACAGTCCATCTATACCACAGTCCATCTAGTCCATATACCACAGTCCTAGTGACATATACCACAGTCCATCTAGTCACATATACCACAGTCCATCTAGTCACATATACCACAGTCCATCTAGCCACATATCACAGTCCATCTAGTCACATATACAGTCCATCTAGTCACATATACCACAGTCCATCTAGTCACATATACCACAGTCCATCTAGTCACATATACTACCACAGTCCATCTAGTCACATATACCACAGTCCATCTAGTCACATATACCACAGTCCATCTAGTCACATATACCACAGTCCATCTAGTCACATATACCACAGTCCATCTAGTCACATATACCACAGTCCATATACCACAGTCCATCTAGTCACATATACCACAGTCCATCTAGTCACATATACCACAGTCCATCTAGCCACATATACCACCACAGTCAATCCATCTAGTCACATATACCACAGTCCATCTAGTCACATATACCACAGTCCATCTAGTCACATATACCACAGTCCATCTAGTCACATATACCACACCATCAGTCCATCTAGTCACATATACCACAGTCCATCTAGTCACATATACCACAGTCCATCTAGTCACATATACCACAGTCCATCTAGTCACATATACCACAGTCCATCTAGTCACATATACCACAGTCCATCTAGTCACATATACCACAGTCCATCTAGTCACATATACCACAGTCCATCACATATACCACAGCCACAGTCACATATCAATCTAGTCACATATACCACAGTCCATCTAGTCACATATACCACAGTCCATCTAGTCACATATACCACAGTCCATCTAGTCACATATACCACAGTCCATCTAGTCACATATACCACAGTCCATCTAGTCACATATACCACAGTCCATCTAGTCACATATGACAGTCCATACCACAGTCCATCTAGTCACATATACCACAGTCCATCTAGTACCACAGTCCATATCACCACAGTCCATCTAGTGACATATACCACAGTCCATCTAGTGACATATACCACAGTCCATCTAGTCACATATACCACAGTCCATCTAGTCACATATAGTCACATATACCACAGTCCATCTAGTCACATATACCACAGTCCATCTAGTCACATATACCACAGTCCCTAGTCACATATACCACAGTAGCCACATATACCACAGTCCATCTAGACATATCACAGTCCATCTAGTCACATATACAGTCCATCTAGTCACATATACCACAGTCCATCTAGTCACATATACCACAGTCCATCTAGTCACATATACCACAGTCCATCTAGTCACATATACCACAGTCCATCTAGTCACATATACCACAGTCCATCTAGTCACATATACCACAGTCCATCTAGTCACATATACCACAGTCCATCTAGTCACATATACCACAGTCCATCTAGTCACATATACCACAGTCCATCTAGTCACATATACCACAGTCCATCTAGTCACATATACCACAGTCCATCTAGTCACATATACCACAGTCCATCTAGCCACATATACCACAGTCCATCTAGTCACATATACCACAGTCCATCTAGTCACATATACCACAGTCCATCTAGTCACATATACCACAGTCCCTCTAGTCACATATACCACAGTCCATCTAGTCACATATACCACAGTCCCTCTAGTCACATATACCACAGTCCATCTAGTCACATATACCACAGTCCCTCTAGTCACATATACCACAGTCCCTCTAGTCACATATACCACAGTCCATCTAGCCACATATACCACAGTCCATCTAGTCACATATACCACAGTCCATCTAGCCACATATACCACAGTCAATCTAGTCACATATACCACAGTCCATCTAGTCACATATACCACAGTCCATCTAGTCACATATACCACAGTCCATCTAGTCACATATACCACAGTCCATCTAGTCACATATACCACAGTCCATCTAGTCACATATACCACAGTCCATCTAGCCACATATACCACAGTCCATCTAGTCACATATACCACAGTCCATCTAGTGACATATACCACAGTCCATCTAGTCACATATACCACAGTCCATCTAGTCACATATACCACAGTCCATCTAGTCACATATACCACAGTCCATCTAGCCACATATACCACAGTCCATCTAGTCACATATACCACAGTCCATCTAGTCACATATACCACAGTCCATCTAGTCACATATACCACAGTCCATCTAGTCACATATACCACAGTCCATCTAGTCACATATACCACAGTCCATCACAGTCCATCTAGTCACATATACCACAGTCCATCTAGTCCATCACATATACCACAGTCCATCTAGTCACATATACCACAGTCCATCTAGTCACATATACCACAGTCCATCTAGTCACATATACCACAGTCCATCTAGTCACATATACCACAGTCCATCTAGTCACATATACCACAGTCCATCTAGTCACATATACCACAGTCCATCTAGTCACATATACCACAGTCCATCTAGTCACATATACCACAGTCCATCTAGTCACATATACCACAGTCCATCTAGTCACATATACCACAGTCCATCTAGTCACATATACCACAGTCCATCTAGTCACATATACCACAGTCATCTAGTCACATATACCACAGTCCATCTAGTCACATATACCACAGTCCATCTAGTCACATATACCACAGTCCATCTAGTCACATATACCACAGTCCATCTAGTGACATATACCACAGTCATCTAGTCACATATACACAGTCCATCTAGTCACATATACCACACCACAGTCCATCTAGTCACATATACCACAGTCCATCTAGTCACATATACCACAGTCCATCTAGCCACAGTCAATCTAGTCACATATACCACAGTCCATCTAGTCACATATACCACAGTCCATCTAGTCACATATACCACAGTCCATCTAGTCACATATACCACAGTCCATCTAGTCATATACCACAGTCCATCTAGTCACATATACCACAGTCCATCTAGTCACATATACCACAGTCCATCTAGTCACATATACCACAGTCCATCACATATACCACAGTCCATCTAGTCACATATACCACAGTCCATCTAGCCACAGTCAATCTAGTCACATATACCACAGTCCATCTAGTCACATATACCACAGTCCATCTAGTCACATATACCACAGTCCATCTAGTCACATATACACAGTCCATCTAGTCCATCTAGTCACATATACCACAGTCCATCTAGTCACATATACCACAGTCCATCTATATACCACAGTCCATCTAGTCACATATACCACAGTCCATCTAGCCACATATACCACAGTCCATCTAGTCACATATACCACAGTCCATCTAGTCACAGTCAATCTAGTCACATATACCACAGTCCATCTAGTCACATATACCACAGTCCATCTAGTCACAGTCAATCTAGTCACATATACCACAGTCCATCGAGTCACATATACCACAGTCCATCTAGTCACACATACCACAGTCCATCTAGTCACATATACCACAGTCCATCTAGTCACATATACCACAGTCCATCTAGTCACATATACCACAGTCCATCTAGTCACATATACCACAGTCCATCTAGCCACATATACCACAGTCACATATACCACAGTCCATCTAGTCACATATACCACAGTCCATCTAGTCACATATACCACAGTCCATCTAGTCACATATACCACAGTCCCTCTAGTCACATATACCAGTCCATCTAGTCACATATCCATCTAGTCACATATACCACAGTCCATCTAGTCACATATACCACAGTCCATCTAGTCACATATACCACAGTCCATCTAGCCACATATACCACAGTCCATCTAGTCACATATACCACAGTCCATCTAGTCACATATACCACAGTCCATCTAGTCACATATACCACAGTCCCATCACATATACCACAGTCACATATACCACAGTCCATCTAGTCACATATACCACAGTCCATCTAGTCACATATACCACAGTCCATCTAGCCACATATACCACAGTCCATCTAGTCACATATACCACAGTCCCTCTAGTCACATATACCACAGTCCATCTAGTCACATATACCACAGTCCATCTAGTCACAGTCAATCTAGTCACATATACCACAGTCCATCTAGCCACATATACCACAGTCCATCTAGTCACATATACCACAGTCCATCTAGTCACATATACCACAGTCCATCTAGTCACATATACCACAGTCCATCTAGTCACATATACCACAGTCCATCTAGTCACATATACCACAGTCCATCTAGTCACATATACCACAGTCCATCTAGTCACATATACCACAGTCCATCTAGCCACATATACCACAGTCCATCTAGTCACATATACCACAGTCCATCTAGTCACATATACCACAGTCCATCTAGTCACATATACCACAGTCCATCTAGTCCATCTACCAGTCCACATATACCACAGTCCATCTAGTCACATATACCACAGTCCATCTAGTCACATATACCACAGTCCATCTAGTCACATATACCACAGTCCATCTAGTCACATATACCACAGTCCATCTCACAGTCCATCTAGTCACATATACCACAGTCCATCTAGTCACATATACCACAGTCCATCTAGTCACATATACCACAGTCCATCTAGTCACATATAGTCCATCTAGTCCATATACCACAGTCCATCTACATATACCACAGTCCATCTAGTCACATATACCACAGTCCATCTAGTCACATATACCACAGTCCATCTAGTCACATATACCACAGTCCATCTAGTCACATATACCACCATCTAGTCACATATACCACAGTCCATCTAGTCACATATACCACAGTCCATCTAGTCACATATACCACAGTCCATCTAGTCACATATACCACAGTCCATCTAGTCACATATACCACAGTCCATCTAGTCACATATACCACAGTCCATCTAGTCACATATACCACAGTCCATCTAGTCACATATACCACAGTCCATCTAGTCACATATACCACAGTCCATCTAGTCACATATACCACAGTCCATCTAGTCACATATACCACAGTCCATCTAGTCTACATATACCACAGTCCATCTAGTCACATATACAGTCCATCTAGTCACATATACCACAGTCCATCTAGTCACATATACCACAGTCCATCTAGTCACATATACCACAGTCCATCTAGTCACATATACCACAGTCCATCTAGTCACATATACCACAGTCCATCTAGTCACATATACCACAGTCCATCTAGTCACATATACCACAGTCCATCTAGTCACATATACCACAGTCCATCTAGTCACATATACCACAGTCCATCTAGTCACATATACCACAGTCCATCTAGTCACATATACCACAGTCCATCTAGTCACATATACCACAGTCCATCTAGTCACATATACCACAGTCCATCTAGTCACATATACACACAGTCCATCTAGTCACATATACCACAGTCCATCTAGTCACATATACCACAGTCCATCTAGTCACATATACCACAGTCCATCTAGTCACATATACCACAGTCCATCTAGTCACATATACCACAGTCCATCTAGTCACATATACCACAGTCCATCTAGTCACATATCACAGTCCATCCTAGTCACATATACCACAGTCCATCTAGTCACATATACCACAGTCCATCTAGTCACATATACCACAGTCCATCTAGTCACATATACCACAGTCCATCTAGTCACATATACCACAGTCCATCTAGTCACATATACCACAGTCCATCTAGTCACATATACCACAGTCCATCTAGTCACATATCACATATACCACAGTCCATCTAGTCACATATACCACAGTCCATCTAGTCACATATACCACAGTCCATCTAGTCACATATACCACAGTCCATCTAGTCACATATACCACAGTCCATCTAGTCACATATACCACAGTCCATCTAGTCACATATACCACAGTCCATCTAGTCACATATACCACAGTCCATCTAGTCACATATACCACAGTCCATCTAGTCACATATACCACAGTCCATCTAGTCACATATACCACAGTCCATCTAGTCACATATACCACAGTCCATCTAGTCACATATACCACAGTCCATCTAGTCACATATACCACAGTCCATCTAGTCACATATACCACAGTCCATCTAGTCACATATACCACAGTCCATCAGTCACCACATCTAGTCACATATACCACAGTCCATCTAGTCACATATACCACAGTCCATCTAGTCACATATACCACAGTCCATCTAGTCACATATCACCACAGTCCATCTAGTCACATATACCACAGTCCATCTAGTCACATATACCACAGTCCATCTAGTCACATATACCACAGTCCATCTAGTCACATATACCACAGTCCATCTAGTCACATATACCACAGTCCATCTAGTCACATATACCACAGTCCATCTAGTCACATATACCACAGTCCATCTAGTCACATATACCACAGTCCATCTAGTCACATATACCACAGTCCATCTAGTCACATATACCACAGTCCATCTAGTCACATATACCACAGTCCATCTAGTCACATATACCACAGTCCATCTAGTCACATATACCACAGTCCATCTAGTCACATATACCACAGTCATCTAGTCACATATGGTATACCACAGTCCATCTAGTCACATATACCACAGTCCATCTAGTCACATATACCACAGTCCATCTAGTCACATATACCACAGTCCATCTAGTCACATATACCACAGTCCATCTAGTCACATATACCACAGTCCATCTAGTCACATATACCACAGTCCATCTAGTCACATATACCACAGTCCATCTAGTCACATATACCACAGTCCATCTAGTCACATATACCACAGTCCATCTAGTCACATATACCACAGTCCATCTAGTCACATATACCACAGTCCATCTAGTCACATATACCACAGTCCATCTAGTCACATATACCACAGTCCATCTAGTCACATATACCACAGTCCATCTAGTCACATATATAGTCCATCTAGTCCATCTAGTCACATATACCACAGTCCATCTAGTCACATATACCACAGTCCATCTAGTCACATATACCACAGTCCATCTAGTCACATATACCACAGTCCATCTAGTCACATATACCACAGTCCATCTAGTCACATATACCACAGTCCATCTAGTCACATATACCACAGTCCATCTAGTCACATATACCACAGTCCATCTAGTCACATATACCACAGTCCATCTAGTCACATATACCACAGTCCATCTAGTCACATATACCACAGTCCATCTAGTCACATATACCACAGTCCATCAGTCACATATACCACAGTCCATCTAGTCACATATACCACAGTCCATCTAGTCACATATACCACAGTCCATCTAGTCACATATACCACAGTCCACAGTCCATCATCTAGTCACATATACCACAGTCCATCTAGTCACATATACCACAGTCCATCTAGTGACATATACCACAGTCCATCTAGTCACATATACCACAGTCCATCTAGTCACATATACCACAGTCCATCCACAGTCCATCTAGTCACATATACCACAGTCCATCTAGTCACATATACCACAGTCCATCTAGTGACATATACCACAGTCCATCTAGCCACAGTCCATCTAGTCACATATACCACAGTCCATCTAACATATACCAACTGAGTCCATCTAGTCACATATGGGTCCATCTAGTCACATATACCACAGTAATCTGTCACATTTTTATTTTTACATATTTAGTCACATATAATAGATCTGTAGATATGTTCTAACACAGTCCATAGTCACATATACCACAGTATCTAATATAGTCCATCTATATATAGTCCATCTATCACATATACCACAGTCATAAATCACATATATCCATCTATCACATATGGGCAGTCACATATATTTAGTCACAAAAAGTCCATCTTCATTGTGGCGTTATAAGGTCCTTTCTAGCAAGTCCAATCAAAAGCCTGAACAAATTCAAACAGTCCATCTAGTCACATATACCAATCAGAACACTAGTCTTTGCCAGTCGTGGTCCATATTCTGTGGCTCAGTTGGTAGAGCATGGCGTCCATCTAGTCACATATACCACAGTCCCAGGGTAGTAGGGTTCGTCCATCATGCTTTTGGCAGGTCTGTGGTGGACCACACCATACGATATATTTATTTGAATGTATGCACACATGACTGTAATCTGACATTTTTATTTTTACTTATTTGGTCACATATAAAGATCTGTGAATGTTTAAATGGCATATATTATTATCTATATCTGGGCAGTTATATTTAGTTCATTGTGGCGTTATAGGTCCTTTCTGCAATCCAATCAAAAGCCTGAACAAATTCAAACGGACCAATCAGAACACGTCTTTATGGCTCAGTTGGTAGAGCATGTCCAGTGGGTTCGATTCCCGGGACCACCCAGTATGTTGACTGGCCTTTGGATAGCTGCAGCATATATATTATTATATTATATTATATATATATTATTATTATTATCATGTCCATCTAAGTATGTTCTGGCCTAGCCAGCAATAACGTCTCGCAGAGCGGAAAATAACAACGGCGTCAGAAATGTTCGATAGGTGACGATGATGTCACGTCGTTGTTCAGCGATGCCAGTAATTCATCTGATGATGATGATACATGTCTTCATGTATTATCTTATGTGTTCTGACTATCTTTGGTAAAATAGTCTTATTGTAACACTGTATGTATTCAAATAGCTACAGTCTTCTTATGAACTGAACAATGTCTCAGGATTTTTGATACTTTAGGTACGTTTTAGGTACATTTAAGGTTCGGACCTTTATGGGCTATAAAGAAGAATTCACTAGCAAACAGTTGTGAGATCTGGGGATGTGAAAACTTTCAATACATCAGAACTACACTTTACGCAGATAATCCCAAGGTCACGAAACGTAGCTCAATAACGGGTATTTCATCATGGTGTATTTTATATGTACACATAAAACGTGTAGACACCTGGTCGAAACGTGTGCACTTAACATAGAGAATAAGGGTCAACATTTGGGAGAATTTTCTGCCGCCAAAATGATCAATATCTGGTTTTGCTTCATGAAGCCTTTGCTTTTTGACTGCTGCATCGCCTCCTGTGTGTGTGTGTGTGTGTGTGTGTGTGTGTGTGTGTGTGTGTGTGTGTGTGTGTGTGTGTGTGTGTGTGTGTGTGTGTGTGTGTGTGTGTGTGTGTGTGTGTGTGTGTGTGTGTGTGTGTGTGTGTGTGTGTGTGTGTGTGTGTGTGTTGTGTGTGTCCAGTGCTCTATTTCCCTTCTACAAGGATAAACCACAGGACAGCTCAGCTCAATACCACCTTTAGTGGTGTGTGTCAAGGGAGCTGTCTGTCTGCTCCATGGAATGAACAGTGCTCTTTTACCGGAGCTGTCTGTCTGGCTCAATAAACCTTTAGAGGTACAGCTCTGTCTGGCTCAATACCACTTTTAGAGGTACCGGGAGCTGTCTGTCTGGCTCAATAACACCTTCAGAGGTACCGGGAGCTGTCTGTCTGGCTCAATAACACCTTTAGAGGTACCGGGAGCTGTCTGTCTGGCTCAAAAACACCTTTAGAGGTACCGGGAGCTGTCTGTCTGGCTTTTTCTCCCTCTCTCCCAACTGAAGACACGCACGCACGCACACACACACACACACACACACCACAATAACCATGGACTCCAGCAGAAACTGCTTCAGCTAATTCAACATGTGTTTTCTCCAGCTAAAAGATGCATGAACTACTATGTAATCAGTCAGCAACATCATCATCAGCTCTAATTCTACGCCTACTTGCTTATCCTTCTCCTGAGATGTCTCTCTCTCCCCCCTCTCCTCTCCCTCCCCCATCTTTCTCTCTCAATTCAATTTCAATTTAAAGGGCTTTATTGGCATGGGAAACATATGTTTTCATTACAGTAACCTATGTTAACATTCCCCCAAAGCAGGTGAAGTAGATAATAAACAAAAGTGAAATAAGCAATAAGAAATTAACAGTACACACTTTTTCTGCGAGGAGGCAGAGTAATTAGATCATTTATTTTGGTATTTTCCATATGTAGCTCGCTTTTGGTCACAGGTCCAGGAACGGCTAAAGAATTGTAACATTTACCTGTAGCCAACTCTACAAATAGCACTGCTGGATGTTTTTTAAAAAAAGTATTAGTCAATCGATCAATAATATAATTATTTTAGCAAAAATGTTTTTCTTTAATTTACAATCTGTAGAAACTACGAGAACAGAAAGGTTCAGAACTTTTTGTGAACAGTTGACAGTTGAAAAATATATGGTAAATAGAAATTCAATATGGATGATGTTGAGAGATAGATGGGAGGGGTTGAATGGAGCTGAAGGGACTGGATGGTGTTGAGAGATAGATGGGAGGGGTTGAATGGAGCTGAAGGGACTGGATGGTGTTGAGAGATAGATGGGAGGGGTTGAATGGAGCTGAAGGGACTGGATGGTGTTGAGAGATAGATGGGAGGGGTTGAATGGAGCTGAAGGGACTGGATGGTGTTGAGAGATAGATGGGAGGGGTTGAATGGAGCTGAAGGGACTGGATGGTGTTGAGAGACAGATGGGAGGGGTTGAATGGAGCTGGAGGGTGGGCCTGGATGGTGTTGAGAGACAGATGGGAGGGGTTGAATGGAGCTGGAGGGTGGGACTGGATGGTGTTGAGAGACAGATGGGAGGGGTTGAATGGAGCTGAAGGGACTGGATGGTGTTGAGAGACAGATGGGAGGGGTTGAATGGAGCTGAAGGGACTGGATGGTGTTGAGAGACAGATGGGAGGGGTTGAATGGAGCTGAAGGGACTGGATGGTGTTGAGAGAGATGGGAGTGGTTGAATGGAGCTGAAGGGACTGGATGGTGTTGAGAGATAGATGGGAGGGGTTGAATGGAGCTGAAGGGACTGGATGGTGTTGAGAGACAGATGGGAGGGTTGAATGGAGCTGAAGGGACTGGATAGTGTTAAGAGATAGATGGGAGGGGTTGAATGGAGCTGAAGGGACTGGATGGTGTTGAGAGATAGATGAGAGGGGTTGAATGGAGCTGAAGGGTGGGACTGGATGGTGTTGAGAGATAGATGGGAGTGGTTGAATGGAGCTGAAGGGACTGGATGGTGTTGAGAGACAGATGGGAGGGGTTGAATGGAGCTGGAGGGTGGGCCTGGATGGTGTTGAGAGATAGATGGGAGGGGTTGAATGGAGCTGAAGGGACTGGATGGTGTTGAGAGATAGATGGGAGGGGTTGAATGGAGCTGCAGGGACTGGATGGTGTTGAGAGATAGATGGGAGGGGTTGAATGGAGCTGAAGGGACTGGATGGTGTTGAGAGATAGATGGGAGGGGTTGAATGGAGCTGAAGGGACTGGATGGTGTTGAGAGACAGATGGGAGGGGTTGAATGGAGCTGAAGGGACTGGATGGTGTTGAGAGACAGATGGGAGGGGTTGAATGGAGCTGAAGGGTGGGACTGGATGGTGTTGAGAGACAGATGGGAGGGGTTGAATGGAGCTGGAGGGTGGGACTGGATGGTGTTGAGAGATAGATGGGAGGGGTTGAATGGAGCTGGAGGGTGGGACTGGGTGGTGTTGAGAGACAGATGGGAGGGGTTGAATAGAGCTGAAGGGTGGGACTGGATGGTGTTGAGAGATAGATGGGAGGGGTTGAATGGAGCTGAAGGGTGGGACTGGATGGTGTTCAGAGATAGATGGGAGGGGTTGAATGGAGCTGAAGGGTGGGACTAATAACAAGATAACCAATGTAAAACATATGGGGGATCTGTACAATGTATAAAGGTTCAGAAATGTTGTGAAATAGCACAGTTACAAATATAAATCAAACTGGATGGACATCAGAAATAGAGGAAGGACTAAAAACAAACAAAATACAACTATTGTAAAATAGATTGTGTCTGTAAAATGTGTATAGTATGTATAACCTGGAAGTAGAAGCCTAAGTGTTGTTGTTTATTTGTTTACTCCAATTAGGGAAGAGGTGGTCAGGTTTGTGGGGAATACAAAAGGAAAATACATTAAAAACAATATATGTATATATCTGTATATCTGTATATATATCTGTACATATCTGTATATATGTATATATCTGTATATATCTGTATATCTGTATATATATCTGTATATATGTATATATCTGTATATATATGTATATATCTGTATATATCTGTATATATCTGTATATATGTATATATCTGTATATATCTGTATATATGTCTGTATATATGTATATATCTGTATATATGTATATATCTGTATATATGTATATATCTGTATATATATATATATCTGTATATATGTATATATCTGTATATATGCATGTATGATATATATGTGTATATATCCTGGGGCTCTGTATATATGGGTATATATCTGTATTTGTATATATATCTGTATATATGTATACATATCTGTATATAGTATATATCTGATGTATATATCTGTATATATGTATATAGGGGACTCTTCTCCAGGTTCATATGCATCTGTAGGTGATGGCTTTTTTGTGAACAGAAGGACCAGTTTGGGACTCTTCTCCAGGTTCATCTCTCTGTAGGTGATGGCTTTTTTTGTGGAAGGTTTGGGAATCGCTTCCTTTTAGGTGGTTGTAGAATTTAACAGCTCTTTTCTGGATTTTGCTCATTAGCGGGTATCGGCCTAATTGTGCTCTCTGCATGCATTATTTGGTGTTCTACGTTGTACACAACGTGTTTTTGATGAATTCTGCATGCAGAGTCTCAATTTGGTGTTTGTCCCATTTTGTGAATGTACCCCAGACCTCACAAACATAAAGGGCAATGGGTTCTATAACTGATTCAAGTATTTTTAGGAATTTGTGTTCGTAGTCCTGGCAACTAGACCTTTTTTGGAACAACATTATTTTTGAGATTTACTGTCAGGGCCTGAAAGTATCTGTGCAGAAGATGTACAGTTGAAGTTGGAAGTTTACATACACTTAGGTTTGAGTCATTAAAACTAGTTTACATACACTTAGGTTGGAGTCATTAAAACTAGTTTACATCCACTTAGGTTGGAGTCATTAAAACTAGTTTACATACACTTAGGTTGGAGTCATTAAAACTAGTTTACATCCACTTAGGTTGGAGTCATTAAAACTAGTTTACATACACTTAGGTTGGAGTCATTAAAACTAGTTTACATCCACTTAGGTTGGAGTCATTAAAACTAGTTTACATCCACTTAGGTTGGAGTCATTAAAACTAGTTTACATACACTTAGGTTGGAGTCATTAAAACTAGTTTACATCCACTTAGGTTGGAGTCATTAAAACTAGTTTACATACACTTAGGTTGGTCATTAAAACTAGTTTACATACACTTAGGTTGGAGTCATTAAAACTAGTTTACATACACTTAGGTTGGAGTCATTAAAACTAGTTTACATACACTTAGGTTGGAGTCATTAAAACTAGTTTATATACACTTAGGTTGGAGTCATTAAAACTAGTTTACATACACTTAGGTTGGAGTCATTAAAACTAGTTTACATACACTTAGGTTGGAGTCATTAAAACTAGTTTACATCCACTTAGGTTGAGTCATTAAAACTAGTTTACATACACTTAGGTTGGAGTCATTAAAACTAGTTTACATACACTTAGGTTGGAGTCATTAAAACTAGTTTACATACACTTAGGTTGGAGTCATTAAAACTAGTTTACATACACTTAGGTTGGAGTCATTTTTCCAAAAACTAGTTTACATACACTTAGGTTATTTCAGTCATTAAAACTAGTTTACATACACTTAGGTTGGAGTAGTTTACATACACAGTCATTAAAACAATTCCAGGTTGGGTCATTAAAACTAGTTTACATACACTAGGTTGAGTCATTGTCTAGTTTACATACACTTAGGTTGGAAAATTAAAACAGTTTACATACACTTAGGTTGAGTCATTAAAACTAGTTTCTACATAGGTTGGAGTCATTTGTTTACATACATTTGAGTCATTAACACTAGTTTACATACACTTAGGTTGGAGTCATTAAAACTAGTTTACATACACTTAGGTTGGAGTCAAGGCTTCATTAAAACAGTTTACATACACTTAGGTTGGAGTCATTAAAACTTTTAGTTTACATCAGGTTGGGTCATTAAAAAATTTCAACAAGGTTGGAGTCATTAATCAGTTTACATACACTTAGAGTCATCAAACTAGTTTACATACACTTAGGTTGGAGTCATTAAAACTAGTTTACATACACTTAGGTTGGAGTCATTAAAACTAGTTTTTCAACCACTCTACTTTGGCAAGTCGGTTAGGACCTACCTTGTACATGACACAAGTCATTTTTCCAAAAATGGTTTACAGCCAGATTATTTCACTTATAACACTTATAACTCACTGTATCACAATTCCAGTGGGTCAGAAGTTTACATACACTAAGTTGACTGTGTCTTTAAACAGCTTGGAAAATTCCAGAAAATTATGTCATGGCTTTAGAAGCTTCTGATAGGCTGATTGA